>NC_066363.1:48329886-48639529 GCF_013377495.2 Cygnus atratus
AGAAAAAAAAAAAGGTAGATATAGTTCAGCCACCACAAAGTTTTCCCAACTCCAAGACCACAAGCTGCAGCATCTCATTTTTCAGAAATACAAAAAAACAGAGTAGAAAAAAATATCTAAGTTCTTTCATTCAGAAGTTAGTTGTAGTGTTCTCTTAGATTTTAAATCTACACTACAATAAAAAGAACGCCAGGAAAGAAACTTCCACATTTGTTCAAGTCTCTCATTTATAGATTTGACTACCAGGCATTTGAAAATTCCAACAAGAAATCCACTCTCCAGATGACACACGTAGCTGCTTGCTTCCAGTACTTCACAAATTTCTTAGTGACCAGAAGTCTGATGAGATTACTTACTAACAGCACTGCAGTTAATGCATATGCTGGGATTATTTTTGTCTTTGACAGTGAAAGCTAGATTCGGATCAGGCGTATTTAAATAAACATTTTCATAAGTCACCATACTGCTAGTACTTTCATTACAAAAGGGCAGCTTCAGTCCTTTTGCACTGACAGTCATCAACTTCTTGTCAATTACACCTTCTCTTCCTCTGTAAGCATTTTACTTTTTTTTTTTTTTTTAAATAGAGTATGTATGGTATATATAAGTATTTATAAAACGTAAAAATATTATCGAAATCAAATATATAAACAAGTATAAATAAGGTATATGTGTTCATAGATCTCAAATAATAATAAATAGTTGATCTGCACAAGAGACAAGCAATTTTTGTGGTCCTTAACTACTAGCAATTTTCTGTTTGTTTACTTAGTTCCCCTCTAATCCCCCCAAGTCTACATTACTTCATCATTTGACTCATCCTTCTTTCTCCCCATTTTACAAACATTCCTGTCTTGCTCTCCTTTGCCTTAGTTCATCCCTAAATTCCTTCTTCACCTACCCTAGGCTTCCAGCTCACACTACGGAGCATGCCAGAATTGCTCATCCTTAACCTGTGTTCAGTGCATGAACCTGAAATTATACAGACACGTGAAAAGCCAAAAAACCCAAAGCGAACCAAACCAAAACACAATGGAAGCCACAGGAATGCGTGTAAAAGCTTACAATGACTGAGTATTGCTGCTTACCCCAATTTAATTAGTTTTCAGTAACTCAGGAATAAAAAAACACTCTTGATGACACCTTAGAAAGCAAAAATCTCTTCAGGCATTCTCTACCTGGCATCTGAAGTAACATCACACTCCAAGCCTACTACCAGAGGGGCTGGTATAACCCTCAACTGAGACAAGAGTTAAATTAGGACATGCAAGAAATTCTGTTCACATGCTTGTGAACTTTTGATCTCAACAGAGCAGAGATTCTTATAAGAAAATGAGAGTTCTAAGTTATTCACTGATATTTTTTCTAAACAGCACCTCTATAAATTGTCACATACTCAAACCCACTGCTAAATAACAGTTCTGACCCTGCACATTTAAATATGAGCAGAACACCTAATTTGCTGATGCTTGCTAGAGCAAAGAAGTCTCTGATACCAAACCCTCCCTAATTCCATTTCCACTATAATGTTTAAGTCGAATGACAGAGGAAGAACTCTGTCCTTGTGAACTTGTGAGCACTGTACAACTGAGATTGTCACGTTTCAACGACAACTGCCAGGCCTCCACTTTCTCCTCAAGGCTTAAGCACATCCAAATATTTTACCCATAAGTTTTAGCACATATGTTTTAAATGTATTCTAACAAAGCAGATTTACTAGAAGTATACTGCATAAGAATAACCACGGAACTCAAGAAAAATGGCTTTTGTGAATTTCAGAACTGAAAACATTCCCTTCACCATTGAAGTGATGGATTTCCAAAATATAATGACCAAGATCAAAGATGATTAACAGATAAAATTGGGGGATGGATATGGAGGAGGCAGATCATTGCAACATCCAAACTGAAATAGGAAGGATTGCAACAGGACAGCAGTATGCACTGCTCACATTGATACTTTTAATTGAAAAAAATAAAACACGATTGAAGTAAAACTTGAATAAGTACATAAGGAAACCTGCTTTAAGATCTTATTCGCATTCTTTCCAGATGCGCTTGTAAATAAGAAACAGACATTAGGTGTGCCATTATAGCAAAATTTTATTTTGTTGCAACAATCACGATTGGGTACAACCATTTACTAATGGCCTCAGTATGCACCGGATGACCTCAAGCCCATCACTGCTCTCCCAGCACTTCCACACTACTACATTTTGTCTGTTTCTAAAACAAGCCTTTTAACTGTATCTGCTTTCAATCAGAAGCATGAGGAAGAAAAAAAAAAAAAAGGCTTTCATGAAATCTGATATGAGCATTTTGCTTTCATTAACAGAGGAAGTCGATGCCTTTGCTAATTGTAAAACCTGGTCATTAGCGCTCACTCGTAAACGTAGGAAGTCTGTAACAAATGCAGTGGTGGCTACAGTTCCAGATAGGTTAATTTCAATGGGAAAGCTAGCACAAGTTACAAGGTTCTTGTATCTGTTCTTTCATCAGTTTGCTACTCCTCAGTTGCAACAGTTCACTAGATCACTGAAGCAGGCCCACTACAAAGAAAAAGCAAACCCCAAAAGGTTTTATTAGCTTTGTGTTTTGTTGTTGTTTTACATCTTTTCCTTTTTTTCTTTCCCCCCCAGCATGATCTTACACTTCCAGCAATGAAAACTGAAGGCAGCAATGTGGGGTGTGGAGGTGTCATCCAATACCAGCACAGGAGGACAAAGGCCATGACAGCTTTCCTAAGGAAAAACTTATAAAGCCCTGTCCTTTAAGGGTCTGTCCACACAGCATGATGTGGTAACAGATGGGTTATCCTAAGTTATTCAAAACCACTCTAACTTGAGAGTAAGTTAGCCATGGCCTTTCATTATACCAGGGCACCATTTTCACAGGCAACTGATCTAATGGCTTTCTGCCAAAGAAAGGTAATGCCTTACTTCCCCATGCCCTCGAGTTTACTCTGAAAGCACATCCCTTCGCTTTGGCACTTCCAGAAATGGCTACTTCACTAACTTGGGAGGTGGGAGACCAGCCAACCCTGTCCAGGTTTGCTGCTGGGTTTAGCATCAAGGCAGCCAACAGAGTAATCCGGCAAGGGCCACTGATGGGGAAAAGATGCAAATGTTTGTAAACAAACCAAAACCAAAACACATGGCTAAGATGCAGGCAGTTTCAGCATCTCACTTCCTGGAACTGTCCCCCCACAGTGACCAGGCCACTGCTGCTAGCATTTATCTCACCTATTTGTTCAGGACTAGCTGGAACACCTCCATGCTCCGCAGACTGTGCCATGCCTTTAACGAGGTCTTTTTTAAATGAACGAAGCACTGGCATAAAAAATAGAGGGCAATTTATCAAGTGTGTAAGTTGGAAAATAGACAATTACAGGTCCTAAAGTTACCGCCTTATACCTGCTTGTATTTCACTAGCGTCTGTCAAAAGCCAAGGAATTCATGAGTTTCCTTCGATCGGTATGGTATAAAGAAATACCACAAGTGTCACATACTCCTCGGTTGTCACTACGGTAACTTAAAGCTGCTGTCCTCCACCTGATGCCATATGATTTTGCAATCAGTATCAGATGTAAAACTGTACTAACACATCAAAAGAAGACTCCAATGAACAACTAGAACTCTTCCCCCACCCCATCCCCCATTCTGCAGCATGCTCAAGAGGTTGTTATCAACAAATTGTGAGCAAGTCAAAATAGCAAATACACACCAGACTCATGATTATTAATACCAGGTATTAATCATTCAACTGATCTAGACCACATAGTAATACACAATATTTTAGCTGTTGTAAGACTAGAATGGCAGATAACTGAAATCTCATTTAACTTGAAGCCTGCTTCTACATTTTAATTTACGCAAATTTGTGAAAAAATGATGTTCTTGTTAGCTTACATCAGAACAGTGTTCAGCGGCATGTGGCTGCAGCATCTAGAACCACCTCAAAGAGCCCTCAAGACCAACTTACTGTAACATCCAACCACAGCTTCTATTATATAGGACTCCAGTTTCAAAGCAAGGATTTTTCAAGTATTTAATCACCTTGAAACAACCATAAAAGATTAATTCCTTAGATATTTAACCATCAGATTTTATTTTTGTTAACTCTCAAAAATATCTGCCAAGAAGCAAAGTCCTTGAACAATCAATTAAAAATACCTTGGATGACAAGTACAGGGTTTTCTTGAACCACACATCGATTGACTTTCATGTCAGTTACAAGACAATGGTAAGTCACAGCTAAACTGCTGCAAAGCCAAGTTGCAACTGTCTTGGACTTACCCCATCTCCAATCACCTTTCGTTCTTTTGAGACACACACCTTCTAATGTTCCCCAGCCCTCCAGCTAAATGCACATAAGCTGACCTGAGATGTGGGGAAGTTATCACTGTATTCCTCCTGCCCCTCACCAAAGATCACCTGTGGTTACCTGAACAGGTTTACCTTCTGCACCTGTAGGCCCACATCTAGAGAAACAGCTACAGTTGAAAAGGTTCTTATCACCAAAACAACCTTGACACCAAAGCACAGGGAGATGACTTAGAAAGAGAGAGCTTAACACACACAGCTGGCAGCAAAGCTGTGCTTTTTCCTTTTTTTTTTTTTTTTAATTAAAAAAGGCTTCCTCCTGTGCACAGGATGCCCCCAGATTTTTTCTGATCCCTCTCCCCCACTTTAGAAAGCTGTGTCTATTAAAAGGAAACATTACATCACCCCCGAACTTTTGACCACTTTCTCCCTTCTCAAGAAGATCACACTTAAGCTATCATGGTCCTTTCATACATTATTCCCAAACAACAAACAAAATAGGAAAAGGCTTATTACAGGATGCAGAATCCTCAAGTCTAAAAGCTTCCTCCTTTCCATTTTTTTTTGGTCACTCTTTTATCTCGATACAACCTTCTGCACACGCACACACACCTATACAGGAAAATTTAATTACTCTTAACACCCTTAAAAAAGGTTTACAAACAAAACTGCCATTGGTTACATAGCACTGTTCAAGGCAAGGAGCAGCAGTTCCAAAGTTGACGATACCCGTGTGACTTACTATGCTGTAGGGATAACCAACAGCATCATGGAAGTGCCAAATTCTGACAAATACCCCAAAACCAGAGTGCAACAGTTTAAAAGGCTGTTCAGCATGGAAAGGGGAAAGTATTACATATAACTACAGATATAAGTTACCTAGAAGGTTAAGTTCCCTTCCTGTTTTAAAAATCTCTTCTTTGGCTAGGACTGCTCATCTACTCCCTCTCCTGAGAACGGGAATTCATGTAGTTTACTTCACTAACCTTGGACCAAGAAGTTTTGCCTTACACACTAGCTGAATGATACAAATTTTTGGATGCAACTTTTAAATAAGGAAGCACTACAATGCAAACATTCGCATTATTTTGAATTGAATAATTTGCATTATTCAGTTCTACTCTGCAAGTCTTCTGCCACTACTGTATTCTACTGCATTTCTCAAAGCACTTGCAGGAAGGCAAGAAAAAGTTACCTATTTTTAAGATTAGTAGCAAAGTAATATCTTGGCAGTATCCCATCTTTCCTTTAAAAAACATACTAAGAAAAACGTTTTCATGCATCTATAAGTAGAAATCTATGTGGTATACTGCAAGCTTTTTACACAGTATGTGCAGAGAGAAAAATGTCCTTCTGGATGCAGATGATGCTGATGAATGACATCTTATGCAAATCAACCAACGTCAGCCAAGTTACCCTACACCTGTTATTTAAGTAACATCAGATGACTAAAGTAAAAGTCCCTTCCCATTGCACTGGTATGGTGTTAAAGGTTAAAGTAATTGGGGGTGATGCCCAATTAGTCCAAGTGCCCAATTAACCAAGTGTTTGAATCTTACCTAAAGGTGTCCTGATGGGGGCGGGGGGGGGAAAGAGAGGCTCAACCCATCGACTGATCCCAAAAGTCAGAAGGTATCTTTCACAATGGTATCTTCCCTTACACGACAGTATCTTCCCTAACATCCTCTCTCCCTTAAGCTAATTTATATCACTTTTCATCTATCAGGTGGAGCTTGAGTGACTCTAGTCATACATACCTTTGTTATGACTGGTGTGAAATTTTCTCGCTTTGCTTTTAAAGGTATAGACTAGAAAAATTTTAAGCTCAAGCACAGTGAGGTGTGGTTACACCTTGGAGGTGGGCAGCCTTTGGGATAGAGGTGTGTTTTGGTATTATAATGGGCAAAGTTCATCAAAAGGACAGCATTTTGTCAAAAACATGACAGGCTGTTGGCCCGAGATAGCAAATACGCAGCTTATCAGTTCTGATGGACTTTCAAGTTCCCATCTTATCACAGAGCCTGGCTGTGGTGTCTCCACTCCGCTCCGCTCCACCCTCCGTATAGCTCTTCTTAGAGTCAGCACACCAAGTACCCCCGGTGTGGGCAACATCTAAGGTTGGAGGCCTAGAGAGCTTCTACAGAATGCAGCTACACTCCACCTCAAAAGATTATTGAATGTTGTCCCTTTTCTTAAAAATGTGAATATAAGTTTAATTTCTAAGTCACCTCTGGCAATTATTCCAGAACTGGAAAGATCATAAAAACCTTCACTGGTTTTGAAGATATGTTGTTTTTTATTTCTTTAATATTGCCTTCTTACTCTCTGTCTTTCTTTCCTCACCCTCCCTCCCCCCTCTTTCTTTTTAATAGGATCAGTGATGGAGAAAGCACCCGAAAAGATACAATATGCTCTCACAAATGGCTTATTTATTTCACTCAGGCTAATTCCTTCCCACCAAAAGGCTAGTCTAAGGCCAACAGAAGTAGTTTCTACTGACTGGAAAGAGTTCATCTTTTTGGATAACAAGCACTTCTTCGTTAGATACATAAATATAGATTCTGGAAAAAAAAAAACCACACATCATTGTTGAGTATCATTTAACCATACGAGGTGATGCAGCGAGAAATTCTCACCCCACGTTTCACATGTTACACACACAGTACTTAACTGATCCACACCAAAAGAAGTGATCACCCTTCTACTTTCCAACATCCTTTGTAGACCAGCAAATGTCTCCTGTTAGCAAGAATATCCTTTCCCCACGGTCCAATGGTGAGATTTCCAATTCCGTAGGTCTAGGATCAGCCAAACAATACCTGAACAAAATGTGCAATCAAGATCCTTCAACTGTAACCTGTAATGCAATACCACTTTCTTTTCAGGAAGTTCCACTATGCTCCCCTACACTTTAAGGCATTCTCTCCAAATTTCACTACCCACATGTGCTAGAAGATGTGAGACTAACCTTTAAAATTTTTAACTACACAAAACAAAGAACACTTCTCATAAGGATATTTTATTGACAACTTGCTATGAAATATCTTTCATTCTTCTGAAAAAGAGATCCCATAATGAAAGGCTGGTAGTTCTTTCCTGAACCTTCAGGCTATGAAGTCCCAACTGGAAATATTTATGTACGCTTTTGGTAGTGTTTAAGAATTTGCAACACCATCAACCCATATTTATTTTTATTTATGGACTTCAAATCTTGGCTTATCAAATTAGCTAAGAAGAGTCTTTCACTGGGTAATACTGACTTACAAAAATCTGAACAGCTAGGATCCCTGCTAGGGTCAGACCTTAAGTTAACACCAAACGTGCAGTCATCAAATCAGAAAGTTCCAGGCATGCACACAAGTTGTACTACTAAGATTTCTCAAGAAAAAACAAACAAACAAAAGAAAAAAACAACACAAGAAAACTTTAAAGTCAAGACAAACTTTTGAGACCATTCAAAGCACAAGTCTCATCTGACTTCTTTCCTCCACTCCCTTCCAGTTCGAAAACTGAGGTATTGCACAGCACAAACATTAAAGTCTCATTCCAGTCTTCGAGTCAGAATTTTTGTACAGACATTTTCTCTTTAGGAGATTATTTGTTTTGCAATTAAGAAAGAAACAACATGTAGGCTTGCCTTTGAAAAGACCATGGTTTTCTAAAGAAATACAGTATTGAAGCAAAGCTCAAAAATACAGCTATGAAACTACCTAGACAGTAGTTGAATAGAAATCTACCGCAGTCCGGGAAAAAGCAAAACAGATTTCCAGCACAGACATCTACAAACACATACTATTAAAAAAAAAAAAGCTACAGTCATCTTATAGATCTACAACGAAATGCATAAAATAGCCCAAAGAGCTATGTCACTCTGCTGACCCACAGGATTTGCATATGCTCACACACACTGGCAAAGTCCTTGAGCCCAATGAAGATGGCCAACTTGCAATAAGAACTCTGAGAACAGACATTTCCCTGGTCTGGGAGAAACCCTGTAAGCATAAAAGCAACATGTTACTAAAGACTATCATACGAAATGCAGTATTGGACGTACACAACCTCAGTAACATTATTTCTTGATTTCAAAGTATTATTAAACCCCTTAAGGACTGCAATGGCTTCTACAAAACCAGTTTGACGTGACCTAAATGCTGGCTACTGCTTGAGAAGTTAATTCTGCCCTCCCTTTCCCCACACTACACTCCTACTGCAGCTACTGAGCTAAATGCGGGTATTGACGAGTACAGATTATTTAGCAGGAGGCTGGGTGGGAAGGCTGAAAAGCAAAAAGGGAGGCCAAGCCAGCTTCAGCTACATGATTTCCAGCACACAATTCGGTGCGAGCCGGAGGCACACACAAGCGTGAGCATGCCTACCAGCCACCTCTCCTATCAGCCAGAAGAAATCCTGAAACCATGGCTGAAGAAAGCCACGCTGAAGAGAACTACATGCACAAGACTGCTACAACCACACTGCGCATTGTCCTGCCTCTTTCCTGGTGACTTCTGAGCCTGAGGTCTGACTCCAACCAAACCTTGTTGAGCAGGTTGATTCTCTGAGATAATGAAGGTCCTACAAGTTTTGTGAAAATAGATGGTAACAACAAAAAAAAGGAACTCAACCCTCCTGCAGGGTACTCAGCCCTCCCCATGGGGTTAGCTATAATGTGAGCTCCCATCTTGTTGGGCACCAGAGAAATAGGAATAGAAGAAAGAAAACAACGAAGTAAGGAAACCCCTGGCTTTGAGCTTGGGCCTTTTTCAATATCAATTTCACCTAAACACCAGACAGATGCATTAAAAGCAGCTTCCTTATTATCAGCATTCACAGTATAAGAAAGAAATAATAAAAGATACACAGAACACAGGTTGGAAGGAATGCATACCATAATGTATTATATAAAAAAAAAAGAATGAATCCAAATTAGAAAAAGGAACTAGGTAAAAAATATAGTAAATATACTAAATATTATTCAACTATACTCAGTAATGAGATTTTCTTCAGGCTCTAATAAGCTCATTAGATGTTTGACAGGATATTGTGAAAAACTTTGCATCTGACCAAAACTATAAGAAAAACAATTTGCTGTTTATTACAAGTGTCATCACTTCAAAAAGTATTATTCATCAGTATTTTACTCCTCTTGAAGACTAAAGAATGAAAGGTATTGAGGTCCAGGGTTAAAAGCCCTTCTCATCTTGGGTGGTAAATGAAGCCCTGAAGCTTTGTAACATTAGATAACCAAAGATTTATGTTTTTTTTAATCTTAAAACTGTAGATTATTGTGCTGTTACTTGGCTTTTTTTTTTTTTTTTTAAGAGAACATATTCCCACCTCTTTCCTGCTATCTTCTCCAAAAAGATAAAAGCTTTGCTTGATCAGAATCCAGATGCATTTAAACAAGACTTTGATACTCTCATATACTTTACTTGTAAAAGAACACATTTTACCTACTACGGGTATACAGCAAGACAGAAAAATGTCCAACTTAAATGTACTGGTAATAAATGTTTTGGAAGATTCTGCTACTATAAACCATACAAGAGAATTTCAGTAGTCTATCCCATCATTAGGGCCAGAAAGGGGACAAGTGTTTCACATTACAAACATTTACATAAATACTCACGTAAAATACTGACCCAGCCCAGAATCCTGACATGCCAGTGGCAGCTCCAAAATGGTTAACTTTGACAGGTAACTAGCACTAACTATACACAGAGCAGTGCAGCACTTTTTGACATTTTATTTGTTGCTTCTGCCACTGGTGGAAATTATGCTGTTAACATCAAAGACCTTTCATTAAGTGCTTGCTGTCATGCTATTTACAGTCCTCCAACAGGTCATACTTAGTCTCTCAAGCCTGGCTTGGTGTTTGACGCACGCCTAGCTACGCTTGTATAAGCACCAGCCACCTCCTGCCTGCCTCAGGCTGTTGTCCTCACCCCGCACCATCCCCTTTCTCTGTGGTGACGCCTCTTTGCATGCCAGTACAGTAGACTTTCAGCAGGATCTATTCCTTGATCCAAACTGATGAAGAAGCTTCCTCCTAAGTTCAAGATATCAGTCATTTTAACTATTTCTTCCAAGACAACGCACACTACAAACGCTAAGAGAGGACGACATAGACTGAAGGAGAAGACTGCTAGAGTCACAGCCTATTCCAACAAGTAGTAAACCAAGTGACAAGAAAATTAAGTGCTATACGTGGTGTGCTCTTTTCATATGCTGAAAGATTTTATCTTGTGCCTGACAGGTTAAAAAAGCCACAAACCAAACATTAGAAATGCATCTTCTTAAGAGAACTGTGCTATAAGACATAATTATTTTCATAAATAAAGATGGCTAAACCGACATGGTAAGAACTTAGTCACATCATTTAACCTCAAATAAAAAGATCAATTTACATTCTCATGTTTTAACTAAAAGTATTTGGACTAGAAAGAGGATGCCTACAGCGTTTAAGTGAGTGACAAATATTTGCACGTATCTTTGGTTTGCAGAGAATTCAGGGCTAAACCGGCCAAACCCACTTGTCTGAAAGCAGCAAATGGCACCTGCAAAGCCAGAGAGCTTGGGTTGGGAAGGACAAAAAAGCGTATCCTCTAGAAATAATGAAAAAGTTTCAGCTACGTTGCCTACCTTAATCACTAAGGTATTTTAATAACGAACTTTAACATACATCTAAATATTGCTGATAGTTTGATGTTATTACTTATATTCCACAAAATGACAAGTCACAAGCAAGAGATCAAATATTCACCAAACAAAACCTTTTAAGTTAGCGAACAAAAGCAGTTGTGTCTCCAATTGCTGACCAGCTCTCCTCCCTTCAGGTCACGCTTTTTCTACCTCTTCACTTCAAGTTTTCTTTTATATTTCCTCAGTAGCTAACAGCATGTAAGAAAGAAACAATGCTGAAAACTCAGACTTCCAGAAGAGTAAAGGCTGACAATAGCCAATACTAAAACCTAACTTTTATCAGCTTCAGACAAGCATTTTGGGAAACCAGGAACAACAGTAATAAAGAACAGTAATTTATTTTCTAACAGTTTCAAAGGAAGCGCTTGCTAATTATAGTCAAGTGAATCAAAATTGAACAAATCAATACAAGTAGCGCATAAAAATCGGCATCCTGAAAGTCCTGAAGCTTACACTGCACAAAGCCAAAGCGCTGCTATATCAGACCCAGCGTATTTTAAATCGTTTACATTAACCATCTTCTTGGTCCCATTTTTCCCCACTTCAAGCGCTTAGCTAACGTAACAAACACACAAGCCAACTTTATATCCCCCTCCACTCAGCGTTATCAAGATGAATTTCATCACACATACACTACTTTAAAATTTTGGCCTGTGCTTTTCCAGATGCTTTTATTCTGACCTAGCATTTACGGCACCTTTGTGCTAAACCAAACGTTAAAAGGTCATCCGTCTTGCACCAGGTGCGGTAGCTGAACACTGATGCAGCACAAAGGGAAAGCCACAGCGCTCATCTCTGAAAGAATAGCGCTCTCTGTAGCGAGTAAAACGCAGCTTATCACAGAATCACAGAATTGTAGGGGTTGGAAGGGACCTCAAGAGATCATCGGGTCCAACCCCCCTGCCAAAGCAGGTTCCCTAGAGCAGGTTGCCCAGGTAGACGTCCAGACGGGCCTTGGGTATCTCCAGAGAAGGAGACTCCACAACCTCCCTGGGCAGCCTGCTGTATCTCCTCTGCAACTTCTGTTACTGATAATAAAATAATTGCTTCTTCCTGACCCTTTGAAAATGCCTGTATGCACAGAGGTTTAGAATAATGATTTTTTGGTCACGAAAGTTTGGGTTTGGGTGCAGCCACCCACCAGCCGAGAGACCTGCAATAAAAGAAAACAGCCTGCTGCCATAAAACAGAGGAAGTGCAGGCTTTCGAGGGCTTCCTGTTGAGGAAAATAATAAGATGAATGTGCTTGAAGTGCAGGGCAGCAAGCTACCAACCCGACTTAACCTAGAAACCTGCGAGGCCCTGGCTAACAAAGCGTTTTGCTGCGGCGCTGATAGCCGGCACAACTTGTTATATTAAGGAGTTAATGGTCCTGTCGGTGCTTTCGGTTTGCGCTGAGGCAGCAGCGCGGCAGAAGCGGTGTTGGGCAGCCCTGCCCGCCCCTCTCTCCCGCGGGGCCGCCGGCACTCACCCGGGCGCGACGACCTGCCCGGGCCTGGCGCACAGCTCCCTCACCACGCCGGGCCGCTCGGCTTTCAGCTTGCGCTCGGCTCCGGCCCGCTGCGGCCTGGGGCTGCCGGCGGCGCCGGGCGGGGCGGCGGGGCGCGGGGCGGGCGGCAGCGGGGCGCACAGCGCCAGCACCGAGCCGATCTGCACGGCCGCCCCCACCGACACCTTCCACTCCAGCAGCCGCAGCGGCCGCGGGCCCGGAGCGCGGATCTCCGTGACCAGCCCCGCGGGGCCCTCCGCGCCGCCGCCGCCGCCGCCGCCCCCGGCCCCTCCGCCGCCGCCGGCCGGGCCCTCCATCCTCGCGGTCGCTATGGCAACGCCCGCGCCCGGCGGGGGAGCCGCGGCCGCAGCGGGGCACGGCCGCCCCGACACACACCGGCGGCGCCGACACGCAGCGAGGTCGCGGCCCCCGTGCGCAGGCGCGGGACGCCGAGAGCCCCGCCGGGCTTAAAGGCACAGCCGCGCCGCGCTGCCCGCGCCCGCCCCTTCCTGCGACGGGCACCTCCCTTGGATTTTCAAGACGCCTCCGGCCTACATGCCCCAGCATGCACCTGCGGACTGCGGGGCTTTCGTTGAGGGGCGGTGTGCGCGGGGCACGCTGGGAGCTGCAGTCCTCCTGCCTCAGGGTGAGGGGGACGGGGAACATGGCGTCCCACCCGTGGGGTGGTCGGTGTTCTAGGGAGTTACAAGAAAACTTGAACCCAGGGAACTAAGTAGAGAATAAGGCCACACATTGGGCACTGGGGTTAAAAGTGAACACTGAATGTTAGCTGTGAAAGCCCCACCTCTTCTTTTTATTTGGATTAGTAGCCTTACTTCTTTCCTAATTCCTAGGTGCTCAACTTCTAATTAATATTATTTTAGTGTTGTCACGTGCATGCAGTAAAGCTACATCATAAAAGATGAGCTGTTTCCTTTTTGCCTACCACTCCTTCCTCTACAAGACCAAACAATTCTTAACTGGAGGGTCTGGTAGTCTCCCTCTACAACCTATGTTGTTTCTATTTGCTACTTCTTAATCTAAAATTAAATTAATCAGCCCTGAAGAAACATATCATTGTCCTTTTGCACATAAAAACTGGAGTTTATACCACCACTGGTGACTGCTGATGAGGCTGGTGGCAGTCACTGGAGCTCACCTGGGAGCTCCACCTGGAAGTGCTGACTTGCAGCATTTCTCCTCAACTCTCACCTGGCCAACGTTTATAGCTTGCATCCAGGCTTCTTCCTTTTGGGGGGTGGATTGTTAACGTCCTGTTTAGGGGTAGCAGGGTGAGGTCTGCTGTTGCGTTAAAGGTTAGTGTTGCCCAATTCGTCGTTGTAAGTCTGTTGTGTTCAGGGTACTGAACTATCACAATTACAGATGCACAAATAACATAATACACCCTCAGTTTATCACGCTTCGTGAATTACCACAGCCACACATAAAGAATTTGGTCACGTTCAATGAGAACTACCACAGCTAGATTAATGAGTAGTGCAATTTATTGAAGGAACAGGTACACAGGTTCTTTGGATTGCCGGTGATAAATTCACCGTCTGCAAAGCACGTGCAAATACCAAAAATATGAGTAACACAGCCTGGCTACAAATGCATTAAAAGATACAAAGCGAGTCTGTAGAGATTTCTAAGTTTCTGGGGGAGGTACTTGGCATAACCAAGTGTTCAAATCTTACCCAAAGGTGTCCTGATGGCGGCGGGGGGGGGGGGGGGGGAAGAGAGGCTTAACCCATCAACTGATTCCAGAAGTCAGAAGGTATCTTTAATTATGGTATCTTCCCTTACACAATAGTATCTTCCCTAACATCCTCTCTCCCTTAAGCTAATTTATATCACTTTTCATCTATCAGGTGGAGCTTGAGTGACTCTAGTCATACATACCTTTGTTATGATTGGTGTGAAATTTTCTCGCTTTGCTTTTAAAGGTATAGACTAGAAAAATTTTAAGCTCAGGCACAGTGAGGTGTGGTTACACCTTGGAGGTGGGCAGCCTTTGGGACAGAGGTGTGTTTTGGTATTATATTGAAATTGGCAAAGTTCACCAAAAGGACAGCATTTTGTCAAAACCATGAAAGGCTGTTGGCCCAGGGTAATAAATATAGAGCTTACTGGATTCAGTGTGCACAAGAACAATCAAGTTCCCATCTTATCACAGAGCCTGGCTCCGCTCCTCACTCCGCTCCACCCTCTTTATAGTTCTTCTCAGAGTCAGCGCACCAAGTTCCTCTGGCGTGGTCAACTTCTAAGGTTGGCAGCCTGGCAAACTTCTATGGAATGCAACTACACTCCACCCTGGAAGCTTCTTGAATGTTGTCCCTTTTCTTAAAAATGTGAATATAAGTTTAATTTCTAAGTCAGCTCTGGCAATTATTCCACACCTGCCTCATGGGACCACTCCTATTAAGGAGTGCAAAGGAAGAGGGGGAGTCTCAAGAGCAGGAGAATTGATCAGGTATTTCCCTATTCTTAAAACCTTTATAGACTTTCAAGTCTAGCAAAAAAACTTGTTCCATCAAGAGTGGTAGGCATGATAGTCAAAGAAAGACTGAAACGGTATCTGAGGTGGAAAGGGACCTCCAGAGATCAATAGCCTCATCCCTCAGCTCAAAGCAGGGTAACTAGCAGGTTGCTCACGGGTGTCCAGTTGGACTTTCAGTATCTCCAAGGATGGAGATCTCCACAGCCTCTCTGAGCAACCTGTTCTGGTGTTGAAACACCATCATAGTGAAAAAAGCTGGAATGTCCTGTATTTCAGTTTGTGTTCATTGCATCTTTTCCTGTCAGTGGGCAACACTGACAAGAGTCTGGCTCTGGTCTCTTTATCAGCGTTCCTTTCCACCCTCAAACACAATCCCAATGTATTTATACACATTGATCCCTCGAGTCTTCTCTTCTCCATGCTGAGCAGTCCCAGCTCTCTCAGCCGATTTTCACGTGACAGATGCTCCAAGTCCTCTAATAATGTTTGTGGCCCTTTGCTGCACTTTCTCTAGTATGCCCATGCCTCTCTTGTACTGCACACAGCACAGCCCTTGTGGTGTCACCAGTGCTGAGGGGAACGATCACCTCCCTTGACCTGCTGGCAAGCACTCTTTCTAATGCAACCCAGGATACTGTTGCCTTCTTTGCTGGAAGAGCACGTTTGCTGGTTCATGGTCAGCTTGGTGTCCATCAGGGTACTCAGGGCCTTTACTGCAGATCTGCTTTCCAGAGCTGGCCCCCAACCTGTCCTGGTACATGGGGTTGTTCTGCCCCAAGGGCAGGACTTGGCATTTCCTTGGCTTGAACTTGATGAGGTTCCTATCTGCTGATTTCTGCAGCCCAACAAAGTCCTTCTGGACCGTCACCCACTCCTCCCAGCTTTGTATCATCTGCAAAGTTGCTGAATGTGCACTCTGTCCCATCACTGACATCAATATTGGCCCCAGTGTCGACCCCTGGACAAACCACCAGTGAATGGGTAACTATTGGCAGGACCCTCCTAAAATAGTATGAAGCATCAGGGACCAACTTCATATTCATGCAATACATATATTTATTTTTCTATTTCTGTCATAGGAAGTAACCTCTTTAGAGAAACCAGAAAAGACTGCAGATTATCTCCAGACTTACTAAGCATAATCATCTTTGCCGTTTGTTTGAAGGTGACCTCAGTTAAAAACAAGCAAACAAACAAACAAAGCAAAAAAAAAAGAAAAACATTAAAACAACAACAACAAAAAACTGTATTTATCGGTACTGAATGTCCCGTTATTGTATGTGGAGATGTGAGTATTGGCAGCAGAGAAGAGCCATGTCATAAAAATGATGTCGCTGTGTTTGCCCTACAAATATCTCAGACCTATGGTTACTCTGCTTTCCTTTTGCCTGCTAATCTCCCTCACCCAATATTCACATTTAAGCTCATGCAGCTTTCTGAACACCTGTCATTTTTTGAAAGGTGGCCTACCACACAGCTTCTTTGTATTTCAGCATCGTATCTATCCAGTCAGACCTCCTTGGATGCACAGGGATAGAAAATATTTGATCCCTTACTGACAGGCTTGATGCATGTAAGAATTTAGTGATTTGAAGTCTAACAGTGCAAAGCCACACAGGGCTAGAATAGGTGATGTTATAGGCAGGGAATGAAGTAAGAAGAACTTACTTCGCCTTACCAACACTGATCCATTAACTTATCTCTGGAAAAAAGCAAGGGTGTACTGCAGCTTCTACGGTAATGTTAATCTCAGAAAGCCTCTGCAGGCTCTCCTTCCACAGAAACTATTTTGTGATTTTCTTTTCACCTGTAGTTGTGCAGACAAAAATCTCAGCTGGGAGAGTAACAAGTGAAATCTACATAATAATTATTGTTTCTGATTACTTTGAATGCACTGAGGCAAAGCTTTACAAAATAATTGCACTGATCAATCCTAGCTAGGTGCAAAAGAAAGTTTCTGAGATGGTGCATAATGAGAACATTAGGGGAAGAATCTGTAATTCTCTTAAGTACAATGCTAAGGAATACACTGTGTTAAATGCTTGACTTCACGTCTGGTAATACTAGATGACTTCCATCAAGAGGCAGATGTTTTTCCCAGACTTCCCTTCAAAAAGGACATCAGAATTTTAACATGCCTATGCATTTGAATATATTGTGTGAACAAAAGCATATGCTGTAGATATCAGCTTCATATAACTGCCAAGTGAAAGCACTGGGGTTGTAGATAAAGCCTTGTGGGGAAGCATTTCTTGAAAGTGATAGATGGGCAATTTTAAAAATACATGCACTCAGTACGGCTGACTTCTAAGGAGGTAAAGGAGATATTCGGTAGTTTGTTTACTTAAGTATCTACCTGGACTTGTGCAAAGCATTTGACACTGCCCCACATGATATCCTTGTCTCTAAATTGGAGAGACGTGGATTTGATGGATGGACCACTTGGTGGTAAGGAATTGGCTGGATGGTCCCACTCAAAGAGTTGCAGATAACAGCTCAACGTCCAAGTAGAGATCAGTGACGAGTGGTGTTCCTCAGGGGTTGCTATTGTGACCTGAGGAACAGGTCAACATCTTTGTCAGTGACATGGACAGTGGGATCGAGTGCACCCTCAGCGTATTTGCCAATGACAACAAGCTGTGTGGTGTGGCTGACATGCTAGAGGGAAGGGATGCAATCCAGAGGGACCTGGGCAGGCTTGAGAGGTGGGCCTGTTTGAACCTCATGAAGTTCTAGAAGACCAAGTACGAGGTCCTGCATCTGGTTCAGGGCAATCCCAAGCACAAATAGAGGCTAGGTGGAGAATGGATTGAGAGCAGCCCTGATGAGAAGGACCTGGGAGTTGTTGCTTTATGAGAAGCTCAACATGAGCTGGCAACGTGTGCTTGGAGTCCAGAAAGCCAACCATATCCTGGGCTGCATCAAAAGAAGCCTGGCCAGCAAGTCAAGGGATGTGATTCTCCCCCGCTACTCTGCTCTTGTGAGATCCCCCCTGGAGCACTGCATTGAGCTCTGTGGCCCCCAGCAAAAGAAGGACATGGACCTATTAGAGTGAGTCCAGAGGAGGGCCATGAGCATGATCAGAAGGCTGGAGCACCTCTCCTCTGAAGACAGGCTGAGGGACTTGGGGTTGTTCAGCCTGGAGAAGAGAAGGCTCCAGGTAGACCTTATTGCCACCTTCCAGTGCCGAAAGGGGGCCTACAGGAAACTGTTGAGGGACTCTTTACCCGGCAGGGTAGTGACCTATCACAAGGGGTAGTGGTTTTAAACTAAAAGAGGGGAGATTTATATTACAGGTTAGGAGGAAATTCTTCTCTCAGAGGGTGGTGAGGCACTGGAACAGGTTGCCCAGAGAAGCTGTGGATGCCCCATCCTTGAAGGTGTTCAAGACCAAGTTAGATGAAGCCTTGAGCAACCTTGTCTAGTGGGTGGCATCCCTGCCTGTGGCAAGGGGCTTGGAACTGGATGATCTTTAAGGTCCCTTCCACCCCAAACCATTCTATGATTCCATGTTTGAAACATGCTTAGCTAAATTTCTCTTAAAATACATGTAACTTTAGTTTGGGTGTTCTTGATGTAATAAATATTCAAAATGCATTATGATGAGTTGGCTGAGTATTTTCATATTCAAATTTTGATGCTGTAATCCTGTCACAGCATCTTTAAACCACCCTGATATCTGTTATGTACTAATTTTGGGAGGATGTAAAGTACAAATTGGCCAACCTCCTGAAGTCTACAAGCAACTTGTACCAATTTTCACGAAGGGCAAGAAAGAGGACCCTGGCAACTACAGGCCTGTCAATCTCACGTCAGTGCCCGGTAAAATTATGGAGAAGATTATCCTTGAAGTTATTGAAGCACACCTGGGGGACAATGTGGTCACTGGTCCCAGCCAACAGGGGTTCATGAGGGGTAGGGCCTGTTTGACTAACTTGATTTCCTTTCATGATAAGATCACCCATCTAGTGGATCAAGGGAAACCAGCTGATGTGATCTTTTTGGATTTCAGTAAAGCTTTTGACACAGCTTCCCATAGGATCCTAATGGACAAAATGTCCAGCACACAGCTAAACAAAAACATCATATGATGGGTGAACAATTGGCTGACGGGCAGGGCTCAAAGGTTTGTGGTAAATGGGGCCACATCTGGCTGGCGGCCAGTCACCAGTGGGGTCCCCCAAGGCTCCATTTTAGGGCCAGTCCTCTTCAATGTTTTTATAAACGATTTGGATGTAGGACTGGAAGGTGTTTTGAGCAAATTTGCTGATGACACTAAACTTGGAGGAGTTGTTGACTCCGTTGAGGGTGGAAAGGCCTTGCAGAGAGATCTGGACAGATTGGAGGTTTGGGCAATCACCAACCACATGAAGTTTAAAAAAAGCAACTGCCGGGTCCTGCACCTGGGACGGGGCAACCCTGGCTATACGTACAGACTGGGCAACGAGACGCTGGAGAGCAGCCCCACAGAGAGGGATCTGGGGGTTGTGGCTGACAGCAAGCTGAATATGAGCCAGCAGTGTGCCCTGGCAGCCAGGAGGGCCAACCGTACCCTGGGGTGCATCAAGCACGGCATTGCTAGTCGGTCGAGGGAAGTGATTGTCCCACTCTACTCTGCGCTGGTGCAGCCTTACCTCGAGTAATGTGTCCAGTTCTGGGCACCACATTACAAAAAGGACGTAAAACTGTTGGAGAGTGTCCAGAGGAGGGCGACAAAGATGGTGAAGGGCCTAGAGGGGATGGTGAGGACCTATGAGGAGCGGCTGAGGTCACTTGGCCTGTTCAGCCTGGAAAAGAGGAGGCTGAGGGGAGGCCTCATTGTGGTCTACAGCTTCCTCACAAGGGGGAGTGGAGGGGCAGGCGCTGATCTCTTCTCTTTAGTGACCAGCGATAGGACCTGAGGGAATGGAGTCAAGCTGCAGCAGGGGAGGTTCAGGCTAGATATCAGGAAGAGGTTCCTCACTGAGAGGGTTGTCGCACACTGGAACAGGCTCCCCAGGGACGTAGTCACGGCACCAAGACTGTCAGAGTTTAAGAAGCGTTTGGACTGTGCACTTAGTCATATGGTGTAAATTTTTGGGTAGACCTGTGTGGTGCTAGGAGTTGGACTCGATGATCCTTGTGGGTCCCTTCCAACTCGGGATATTCCATGATTCTATGATTCTATGAACTTACTGAAATCTGCAAATGGGAAAGAGCCACAAAGCACACGGTGTATACCTCACTGTTCCCAGGAGAGCTGAGGCTTGCTTTGCAGAGGGATGTGACGGCAGCTTGCCACCAATCCGAGGACCCCACTCCATCCCAAAGCCTGGGTATGCAGCTGCGCTGCAGGGTGTCTGAGCAAAGTCACTCTCCTCAAACGAGGATTTGCATGAACCAGCTACCCTGGTGCTAGACAATCCCATTGCCAATTACATGATGTGATGCATCTGGACTACTCAGGTGCTACACAGAAATTGTTCAAGAGTCACAGATCAGCCAATCCCTATGGCAGGGAGCTTATAGTCATTCACATCCAGTTCCTAAGTGCAAGAAGTTTGTAAGGTGGTATTACGTTTTGATATATTTCAAGAAATTATGGAGATATTTAAAAGCTCTCACAGCTCTTCTGTGCTATATACATCCAGACACCTCATTGCAGCCACTGTGATAACCAGTGGCAGATTTCACTTGGGGAAGTGAAATAACATCATCCTATTTTTTGAGTTTCCAGTAGAAAGTTAAGCTTTAACCTCCTGAAAAGCCTGCAGGACTTATCATTAGAAGCCACAGCAGCTTTTGTTCCATGTGAACACCCTGTGTAAAAGAGGTTTGGGTTGCTTCCATTGTGGCAATCCTTTCCTGTTTCTAGTTTCTTGACTGCTCAGCCAAGGACCTTCTGCCAGGTTTTCTGCTGGCTTTTGCAGATGCAACTAAAGGAATGAATTTAACACAGAGAATACAATAAAATGCACATCTGTGGCTTGATCTCACTCACACTGAACTATCATGAATATTGTTAATTTCCTTCAAAAGGAGAAAATACAAATTCTTAGCACCACAATAATCAATTAGCAGGCAGCTTAAATGTGTGCTTTCACTGACTTTTACATCACCTCACTCTTTTTCAAAAAATGCAATCTTCATGCTCGGATATTTCTGGCAAATACATTTGGCAAAACTCTATGCTCTTCAGTGGAAATATAGCAGAGGCTAATTTAACTTCTCAATTTTTGTTTTTCTTGGGCAGCCTGAAAGAAAAGGATATAAAAAAAGAAAAGTTTGTTATTTTCCTCCCCCTCTGCCCCTTCTCTACAACAGGATTTAGTTTTACACTGATGAATCTGCATAGGTATATTTTTAGGAGTGCAGAAAATTTTTGTATGGGCCTATATGTCAGTATATGAACTGGCTCAGGCCAGCTCATCCATACAAGAGATTATCATATACACACCT
Source organism: Cygnus atratus (assembly GCF_013377495.2). Classification (NCBI taxonomy): domain Eukaryota; kingdom Metazoa; phylum Chordata; class Aves; order Anseriformes; family Anatidae; genus Cygnus; species Cygnus atratus. The sequence continues at coordinate 48,351,334 of NC_066363.1, forward strand.
ACATGAGTGTGGCTACCCATACATACCTCAGTACAGACACATCCTTTTGGTCCTGCCCTTGAAAACCCTCCAGGTAGTTGTCCTTACTCATACTATAAACCATAATTTACTTTGTTGAGGCTACTCCCATGGTACCTTGACAGTCAGGCTTCACATCTTGGAGCTCACAGATTTTTGAAATGTGTGACTTGGAAGCACTTCTCCCTGTCCTTAGGGAGACAGGGAGAAGTGCTCAACATCCCTTCCCTCCTCTGCAGGAGGACAATATATCAAGGCATTTTCTCGTTGATTCATTTGGGACAAAAGTGAATAGAAGCTAATAGCAGAAATTCTTGTGCTGTAAGAGCAAAAATTAATTCAAGCTCTGGAGCAGACCATCAGCCAGAAAGGACAGATAAATTGTCAGGCAGTTGAAGCTGTTTGTGACTGCAAAACTTTAGAACAGCTATTTCCAGCCTGTGTTCAGCAGACTCCTGCGACCTGTTGAGGTCCATTGGTGGTGGTTAAGAAAGACACTTTGCTGCCTAATAATCTACAGGTATGAATGTCCTAGGGGGTCCCCACCTCCACTGGAAAATGTACAGAGATGAAAACCAGCAAATAGTTGAAAAGCCCTGAGATGAAGAAAAATGTGCTCTTCTCAACAGATGTGATAAATGTTTATTCAAATCCAAACCTTTTAATTTTCCCTTCACTTTAAAACCACTGCCACGAGTCTTCAGCCCATGAAAAAAGGCTTTGAACATCCTTTGGAGACGGGCAGGTGGCAGCAATGAGGCTGGATAGCGCGGCTTGTGCTGTGCACCGTGCCCACAAGGTGGCACAGCCGGACCGCTTTCTGCAGCGGTGTTGGCATACATTTGTCTGTGCTTTCCCTTAAGCGAAATGCCGCCGTGTTCTTTAAGAGAAATAAAGTTGAAAATACTGAGTGTAACAGTTCTTATTTCTGCGAGAAAAAATCTCCACAACCCTATTTAGAACACTAGGGAAGAATTCACTCAGCTGGGAAATAAGAAGTGTATTTTTTCTTCTGCATAGGAGCAGGTAAAATGGATCAGGTAGAATTCAAACCAGTTCAGAAGAGAATTGAAGGTAACACATTCGTGCTTATGGTGGATCAAGCAAAGTTCCAAAAAAAGCAAGAAGGGATAAAGGAGAAAAAAAAGAAGCTGTATGCAGTGGTCTTTGATCAAAGAAAAAAATCATAGCACGGCAGAGGAGATATGCCAAATCAAAAGTGACCTAGAACAGAGCTGCCGATAGAAGTGATAACAAAAAATCATTTGGTCCAGTGCATTGCTGAGGAAAGATGTGCCTGGCAACCGAACAGCCACAAACAGGTGAGAACAGGGTGAGGCAAGCACCACTTTTTTTTTTTTTTTTTTTCATAGCAGGGATGAAAACAAGTACACATGAAATGGAAGGGGAAAGATGGTACAGCCACATAAACAATCAAAGAAGACATACCATATGCTGCATTAGCATAAGAGACAAGCGTGGTAGCTTAACCAACCATAAATTATGGCAGTAACATTAGGTGTAAGTACCTGGATTGGTGGAAGTGCAGTTCCATGCTCATTGCTAAGGAACCCATAATCATATGTTGAGACACTCAGAAACAATGTGGGTTTGTGCAAAATGAGGGTTAAGTCCTTCTTCCCTCTTTATCTGAAAACTTTCTACATAGTGCTGAGATTTTTCTTTTCCATTATTTCGGGAATATCTTGTGGGAGAGATATTCTGTCCTCTTTATGGCAAAATCTGGACTCACCTTGATGCTGCTGATAGACAGTTTTTAAATAGAAAAAAAAAGGTCTTAGTGATCCAGGCAGGAGCCTCAGTCAGCATACGTTGCTCTATGGGCCAATTTCTTATAGCTTTTGATACATAACACAGATGGAGAAGCCAGCTCTGAATTAACACAGTCCTGGCTCATGGAGTCTTTTACAAGACTCCTATGTGTTTCCTAAAGGAGACATACTGAGAGCTAAGAACCCACAGTATCCCAGGGTACCCTGTCACTGGTTTTTAGACAAATGTATGTATTGTATGCATCTCAGTCTGACAAAAATGCCTCTGTCTTAGAGATGCAAGTGAATAGGGTATGTGTCTGCCAAGGGTGAAGACAATGCTCAGTATACCAAATTCACATTTTTTTTTATTGTAGTGAAATCACAGTCTAGTAGAAAGAGCAAGCCTCAAATGTGAAAGCACCTGTCAGAACCATCCTCATGCAGAGTTCAGGTACAATCAAGACTTTCTAGCAAACAGTTTACTTTTCAACTGCATATTTTGCACACTATTTGCATGAAATCTCTCTCTTTCCCTTGTTGGCTGACTTCATGCCCTTTTGGCTTGTCCATTTTTTCCTTTTTAAGCCTAGTGATGATTCACTGGAAAAAAATCTATTTAGCCAGTGAGCAGGAATTTATGACCTATTTACAAGTGAACTTCACTATACTTTTCATAGGCCCAAATCAACATCAGGAGAGTCCCCAAACTGTCTTTTAGCTGACCGTTAGTTCCAAGCAATTCCCAAGGACTCAGCTCTAGGCTATCTGTACTTTCCTCACCTGGCCTGCCATGCCACAGCTACTATTATTCACCATTTGACCACCCAGATTATTTTCCCTTTCTTTTGATTAAGAACCTACATTCCTGGGGATGGACAATGTGTCTTCTGAAAGGTCTCTAGAAGGTACTGCATGCAAAAGAAATAATGAGCCATAACAGTATTTGAGATTCTACTCTCTGCTTCTTGGGGCAATTCCTGGCATAACTCTGAGAAAGCCAGCAGACTTCTGGCACAACAGGGAGAAGAGGGTGTCAGCAAAAGCCTGCGGTATATGGAAGGTGCTCACAGAAATCTCCCTGAGATCAGAAAATCTGTAATCCTAGCAAAGAGGTGGAAAGGCCTGGGAGGCACTGCTTGTGAGGAACACAACCATCAAACTAAGGGTGCCATCTTTACAGCATTTTCTACCTCTCCTAGAAAGTGAGACACCGAGTACCATTACCGCAGAGCTGGTACTTGAGCTGTTGCCAGCTCTGCTGCACAGCCGTCAAATTTCACAGAAGATAACATGCTATCCACGAGCTGGACAAATTCATGTTCTCCTAACTTTCAACACAGGGTGGCAGTGCAAGATTTTAATTTTCAGCCTCTGTTATGTTGTGTGTGTGCATGCCTTGTGCGTGTGACAGCATAGTTAGGCAGAAAATTAAAAACAGTAGTGCTTTTTTCCATTTTGAAAACAAAGATGTAGTAGTTTCCTGTCAACTAGAACTGGATTATGAAAACACAGAGCCAATATGAAAACAATGCTGTGCGTGAGGTATTGCCATAAATGCCACATTTCATAAATGCACATCAGCTTTGTTTCTACGCTATTCATTTAATCAATTTACACTTTTTTTTTTTTTTTTTTACTTTTCAGTATACAACTTGTATTGCAAAGATGATGTATCCTGAGTGTCTTCTGAATTCAGGGACCTAGTGTCCTAAAATTGCATCGTTAGCCTGTGTGCTAATGTACACTCTGCCAGTAAGACTCCAAAGCACGTGGAGCTGACAGAGCTGCAAGCGGTTGCCAGAAGGTTAGTCCAGCCTTCCTCCTCTGCACATAGCTTTACGTTCCCATTTTTCTTTTTGCAAGGCAAATCAGGGACTTTGATTTGTCTGAAAACACACCTGACAAAATGAAACAGTTAATTTTCAACCTGATTAGTGTCCTCCAGCTTGTGGCATGGGCAGCAGCATGGGCACAGGAAGGCAGCAGGAAGCCTGGGCTCACCTGTCCCAGCTGCACCTGGTGTGCTGCTTGGTTCATTGTGGCTGCAGAGATAAAGAAAGCTTTCAGGTCTGGGTTCCCCTGGTCGGTCACTGATTCAACTGGTGTGCCAGCACAGGTGCTATTTTCTGGTATGGTGTTCACAGCAAAATGCATAGCTTTCCCTGTGACATTTTTGTCAGGATGCAATGCAACAAAATATCATCAGGACTGTATTAATGCTAAGGACAATGCAGGGTTTAAACAATATGTTTTGCTTTGAACTGCTGCTGCTTAAACATACCGATGTACTCAATTTCTTGGTGATAAATGTATCCAGACTAGTGAATCACAATGATTGCACAGCTAAGTCTGTACAAAAAGACTAGGCAGGTGGGCTCCAACAGTTTGAATGTCATATTGACAACTTTCATAATATCTAGCTACTATGATTATGTGACAATCATGATTGTCACTAAAAAAAATCACAGATTAGTGGAAGAGTTGAAAATAATAACTTGCTCAAAAACATGAAAACACATTTAGTTTTCAAATCCATCATCTTTAGGGTAAAGTTTTGAATGCTGAGGACCTGATTTTTAATCCTTGGCACTGGCAACCCTGTGTTTTTTTCCCTTTTACAGCATCCCAGTGGCTGAGGGATGAGGCATAGAATCATAGAATCATAGAATATCCCGAGTTGGAAGGGACCCACAAGGATCATCGAGTCCAACTCCTGGCACCACACAGGTCTACCCAAAAATTTAGACCATGTGACTAAGTGCACAGTCCAAATGCTTCTTAAACTCTGACAGTCTTGGTGCCGTGACTACGTCCCTGGGGAGCCTGTTCAGGTGCACAACAACCCTCTCAGTGAAGAACCTCTTCCTGATATCTAGCCTGAACCTCCCCTGCTGCAGCTTGACTCCATTCCCTCGGGTCTTATCGCTGGTAACTAAAGAGAAGAGATCAGCGCCTGCCCCTCCACTCCCCCTTGTGAGGAAGCTGTAGACCACAATGAGGCCTCCCCTCAGCCTCCTCTTTTCCAGGCTGAACAGGCCAAGTGACCTCAGCTGCTCCTCATATGTCTTCCCCTCTAGGCCCTTCACCATCTTTGTCGCCCTCCTCTGGACACTCTCCAACAGTTTTACGTCCTTTTTGTACTGTGGTGCCCAGAACTGCACACAGTACTCGAGGTAAGGCCGCACCAGCGCAGAGTAGAGTGGGACAATCACTTCCCTCGACCGACTAGCAATGCCGTGCTTGATGCACCCCAGGGTACGGTTGGCCCTCCTGGCTGCCAGGGCACACTGCTGGCTCATGTTCAGCTTGCTGTCAACCACAACCCCCAGATCCCTCTCTGTGGGGCTGCTCTCCAGCGTCTCGTTGCCCAGTCTGTACGTATAGCCAGGGTTGCCCCGTCCCAGGTGCAGGACCCGGCAGTTGCTTTTTTTAAACTTCATGTGGTTGGTGATTGCCCAAACCTCCAATCTGTCCAGATCTCTCTGCAAGGCCTTTCCACCCTCAACGGAGTCAACAACTCCTCCAAGTTTAGTGTCATCAGCAAATTTGCTCAAAACACCTTCCAGTCCTACATCCAAATTGTTTATAAAAACATTGAAGAGGACTGGCCCTAAAATGGAGCCTTGGGGGACCCCACTGGTGACTGGCCGCCAGCCAGATGTGGCCCCATTTACCACAAACCTTTGAGCCCTGCCCGTCAGCCAATTGTTCACCCATCATATAATGTTTTTGTTTAGCTGTGTGCTGGACATTTTGTCCATTAGGATCCTATGGGAAACTGTGTCAAAAGCTTTACTGAAATCCAAAAAGATCACATCAGCTGGTTTCCCTTGATCCACTAGATGGGTGATCTTATCATGAAAGGAAATCAAGTTAGTCAAACAGGCCCTACCCCTCATGAACCCCTGTTGGCTGGGACCAGTGACCACATTGTCCCCCAGGTGTGCTTCAATAACTTCAAGGATAATCTTCTCCATAATTTTACCGGGCACTGACGTGAGATTGACAGGCCTGTAGTTGCCAGGGTCTTCTTTCTTGCCCTTGGCATGTTTGGATCTCAGTTTGAACATAGACAAATGAAGGCTGGGCACTCTCAACTCTGGTCTCTATTGAGCAAAAGCTCTGAAAGGCACAAGTGGGGGAATGGGCAGTTGTCACCTATTTGCTCAGACTGTTGCTGGAGGCAGACAGTTTGAGCTTTTGTTTTGATGTTAAGGGTCTCTTCAAGTGCCAATGTTGCTACTTTTTTAAAGCCTATGTACATGTGTTTAGTGGTCCCAATAGTCCCCTGAAAGATAAACAAAACGTACAGTTCAGCAGTGCTGTTTGAAGTGTAATAACGTCTCCACAAAACTGCAGCAGGGCAGCACTTACTTCTGCTTTCTCCCCTTCTCAGTAATTGGCAGTTTTATGTTTCAGACAGTTTCTGGGATGACTGATATGATCTTGCTGTCTCCTGTACCAGGCTGTATGCAGTGGGAGTGTACACTGGAAGCCTTTATGGAGGAAAAATACATTTTCTATAGCTAGTAGCTCCCAGCACTCTTAGCTATATCTGAGAGAAGAGCTACTCTTACACTGTCAGTCTTACACTTTATCTCATATCAGAAACATCTCTGAAATACAGTATTTTTCTCTGCAGGGTAACTTCAAGTAAAATCTCAGTTATGTCTATAAAGAAGATTTTTTTCCCCAGGACCTTTCTCTCCATCTCTTCTAATGGTGTAGAGATAACTGAAAGAAACCTTTGGTGGTACAGCTAATACTCTCATATGTTTCAAGATGCAGTTTCCCAAAACAGAGACACTGCAGTTTCACAACTATACAGACCCTCAACATGTCACACAGCCTGTAAGGAATTATGTTTCATGAAAAACCTGTGGCACATGGAAATATTTTGACTCCTGCTGGCGATGATTTGTATTTCCATAGCAGCCGAACAAGGATGGCTGCAGGCACAAATAGGAGCAGGGAAGCAGGGAGCTGTTCTGCAGCATGTGCCCCACTGCACGTATACCCACCACTGCAGGATGTGTGGAGGTGTGGGTTGCTGCATAGAAGAGTGGGGGGCAGCAGGGGAATGGGGCAGCCTCCTTGTAAATCACTGTTAGGATAAGGGGTCCCCCTAGGCTTGGTGTCCTGCAAACGTATGTGCAAGTAGTTATTCTACCTCTGGAGAATTTGAAATATAAAAGAGCCCAGATCAGTAGTGCAGGTGAGGGCTGCAACATAGGTATGAGCAGTACAGATGAGCCAACAGCACCAGGACAGAAAGGTGCAGATAGTAAGCAGTGAAGATGGAGACAGACCACGACTATGGGCAAACACTGCCAGTTGCCTCTAATGCTTTTAATTACTTGAGCTGGAGCCGAGTTGTCCCCTTTTGGAAGGGAGGGTGCTACAGAAGAAGGTAGCAGTGCCTATCTCCTGATGTTTTCCTTTGGCAGCTGCAGCTAGGGGCTGAATAGGGGAGTGGAAGAGATGGTTGAAAGTAAAACTGAAAATGGGCAAAGGGCAGAGGAAAATAGAAAGGAGGAAGAAAGAGAAGGGAGGAAAGCAGGAAATATAGATGGTATGGAGACAAGATATTGACTGAAGAGCTATAGTGATGGGGGTGGGTCTTGAAGAGAAACAATCATCAAAGAGCATCAGACCAAGTGATATTGCCTGTACACAAGCACATGCTCACACACATCTCAGAATTAATGGAAAATGGATGTAAGAAGGAGGGAGGCTATCTCACTGAGTAGGAGGCAGGGTTAAAATGTCTGTGGCCATCCTGGTTACAAGAAGGCCCCAAATACCTTGTGTTCTGCACCCAGTGGAGATGATGCTTTAACACAGAGGCTCTGGAGGTGTCCACAGCTGCACTCCCGGAGCTTCCTTCAGCTGCAGCACCAATGCAGAGCAGCAGGAGGGTGGCTGCTGGTGAGGATCTCTGTGGCTGATGGCAAGCAGGTGAGCTGGGCAGCTCATCTGCAGGAGCCAGGCAGAGCTGAGAATAAAACCAAGGTTTCCTGTGCTGAGCTCTATCCACAAGCCCATCACTTCCCCATGCAATAATCTGACATTACAGAACGTATGGCAATGCAAAGCCACAAAGAAACTAAATTCAGAGAGTAGTGGGCGTATGACTTGCGTGTAATGTTTCCCTTTTCACTGCAAATTTCTCATTTACTGTTATTTTTGCATAGACCCGTGTGACTGAATTCCCATAAAGTGGTCTCTCACACTTCAGGCAGTTATTAGAGAAAGGTAGTCGCCAGGCTGATCTGTGCCTGGAAATTAGAGAGAGGCAGACACAGAACAGGCATTTGAGAAAGAGACTGCTTCACGGGAAGGGATATATGAACCACTCCGGCACAATTCGGCTGTTAGGCAAATGATTAAAGCTAAAAAGGAGAAAAAATGAACTGCTTCCCTGGTTGTATATATAAGCTGGACATTTGTGGAGAGTGAGTAAGTGGAGTGGTTATCAACAATAAAGGAGTAATAAAAAGATAAGATCTTTGCATTCCAATTAAAAGAAAAATCATTGCAACAGGATCAGATGTTTTCCCTGGCAAAGAGGCAAAGAATTTCTCTCCAGGCAAGAGACAAATACCTACCTCTTCCATTTTGTCAAGTATTAACCCATAGGCCTCAGATAGTGAAAGGCAGAGAACCAACATAGGAATTTCTGTTGCAGATGAGAAAATGTATTATTTTTTTCTTTGTACAAATCTGAAGAAAGATTGGACCAATGAATTAATGGGGGGGAGGGAAACCAAGCTATTAGGAGATTAACATCAGGGGAAACTTTAGAGCAAGATGGCTTTTCTGATGGAGCTGTGTTAGAATTTAAAGAAACCAATATCAGCTTTGCTTCCCCTTCCTGCCACCCCCACATTAGCCACATTTTTGCAAAACATGCCATGCAACATGTACTGATTCAATGGTAAGGCTTACTTCTGCGATAATGATTTTTCTCACTGAGACTTTCAAAGCTCCAAGTCATGAAAAACAAGTATAAGTTTAAATGATCCAATGGCAAGTTTATGATATTAAACATCTAGGTGACATATATACAAATGCTTCAGTTAATGAAAGAAAAGTAGGTGTGCCTTTTCTTTACCGTTTCTTTCATAATTGCTCCAAAGTATTTAGAGTGATGCTTAGGAGTTAAGCACACAATTTAAAGAAGAACTTAAAAGGACAGATTCTGGATTGTCCTCTGTGCCAGGCAGAAAGATAATCAGAAAGTGAAAAGTTGGTTTCACTGACTAATCTGAAGGAGTCATTATGAAGATTGTTGCTTTTTACGACATCAAGAAATGTCACTGATTCAACTCCTGAGGAGGTTTTCTGACTGTGTAACCAAAATTTCACATTATCTGAAAAATAGAAGTACTTCATAATTTCTTATCAAGTTTAATTTTTGGACCTGATTGTTGGTTGAAAATTTTCAAGTGTGTTTTCAGTGGAAAATTGTTTTTTATTTTGTGTATATGCTGCATAGACCTGAAAAAAGGATCTGCTTGCCATGGAAAATGTTGATTAGAATTGAAAAAGTGGTAGTTCTGGCCTGCAATGAGTTTCTGCAGTCACATTTATAGACCACAATTTTGAAGTTGTCACTCTGCTGAAAGATGACAATTTTCCTCTGGGAAATCCCTTCTCCAAATTTTCTGACCAGAATTTATGTTTATCAGTCTCCTAATTCCAAAACCTCTTCTCCAGCACTTCCTTTCCTTTGACAATCCACTAATAGCTTCATTCTCTTCCCTATCATTGGCTCATCTTTCTTCTTATGTGCAAGCGTAGATCAGCTGAAACATGTATATCTCTTGTCTCCTTCCAATAGCAATCTGATTCTTTACATTAACCTTAAATTTCAAACACATTGAGAAGAAAGGTGAGAGGTTTTTTTAGCTATCTTTTTTTTCAGTACTGGGATTGAACAGAAATTTATTACATCACCCTCTTTTACATTTACATTTAAAAAAAAATATTTTAACAGAAGAACACTGACTGACAACTGAACAGACCTTCCTGATAGATATTCACAGGTTAAAATCTGCAAGCAGTTGTCTGAATTTTTGCATATATTAAGTACAGTGTCTTGGAAGTACTTCAGTAGGTGTTTATTCTCTAATCACTGCGAAAAAAGTATACACACACATGTGCATGCACGTATATACACACACACAGACACATATATATATACAGTTGTTGTTCCAGACAAAGATTCCTTATGAAGGTACCCAAGTGATGTCTAACTCTTATTTCTGTGGTCAGTGAGGATGATGAATACATCCTTAGTAGCAAGATGACAGTTATATCCTCATGCCAGGGGAATACCCAGAACAGCATTAATAGATGTCAGTTGCAGGAAAATTGGCTGACCCATTGAACCTCTTTTTTTTTTTTTGCAGAGTAGTTAGTAGCTATTTAACTTTCATTTTAACATTTTTAATGTCGCATATGTTTCATGAGGTATGTGTTTTAAAAAGTGGGTTTCTAGTATGCACAGTGTATTTGTCTAAGTAACCTTTTACTTAGTTGCTAAGGGTCTAGTATAACACCAAGACCCATCTTAAACCAAGCCAACAGCTGAGCTTCTCAATGGTGCCTGCTAATCTAGGTACTTCTTATTTAGTCTTAACTTAGAGCCCTTAGATCCTAACTTAGGTAACTGAAGTCAGGTGAATGTGGATCCTCTCACCCACACAGTCTCATATCTTTGGCCTCAGATAGGGCATTGAACTTGATCTCTTGTAGTGTAGGTGACTGCCTGGATGCACAGGCTACTGGCTAATAGGGTATAAATGTCCCATCATCTCCTGTGAAGGGTGTTCCACTTAATATCAATAATTAAGTACTTATTTGAGAAGGTATTTGAACTCTGAACTATGCTGTATTTCCCAACTAATGGGCTAGAGAGTCAGGGCGTCTTGTCTCTCCCTGCTCTCTTCCCTCTACTTCCATTTCTGGACCAGTGGTAGTTAATAATTTATATGAAATGGAACATTTCCAAAGGAACGATGGAAAGAAGCCACCATCCTTGTACTCATATTACCCCCAAGTTATGCCACTAATTAGAGTTTTGGGAGAAAGTTTGGATGTAAGAGCCATCTTTAGACAGACAAGAGTTGGATCACACAATTTTTCCTTGAGTTGAACTAAATACAGGGCCAATCTTCATCTGTCAGCTCCCTTGCACTACCCAGACTAATCTCCTTCTGGTGGATGTGGGGAAAATGAGAGAGCCTGAGTTATAATAAAACCTATTAGAACAGAATTACCCCCAAAATGCCATGCTGAGATACATACTGCAACTCTGTTGACTTTCCAGAGTCTTTGAAAGATACCATTAAATCTGCAGTCTTTAGATAATTCTAAATGCTATGGTTATTTTCATTGACTGTGTTTTCCTAATTTTGCTTTTAAAATATTGCTTTTTAAATATTAAAAGGTTAAGGTTTCCCTTTTCTGCTTCCATATCCCCAGCTTTTCTGATTTAGCATAAATGCCAGCAGAAGAAAATGCACTCTCAGACTATACTCGTCCACTGGCTGTAAATATTCTGGACTAAATTAAGGACAAAAACAGCCAGATACCTGGTACTCTGGAAATACAGCTTTAACTAACAGAACTGTGATACCTCAGGAAACTGTGCACTAATGATCAGCAAGAGCTCTTTCCTGATGAGTAACGGGAGAGATTTGTCATTGTGTTCTCCCACTGAAGTGTTTACAGATGAACTCCACTTTCAGAAACAATTAGGCATCATATACTTTTGCACCCAGGCGTGTTTTCCTGAACAATAAGGGAAGGACAAACTTTTGAATTAAAAAAAAAAGAGAAGTTCAGATCAATCATGCTTATTTGCAGCTTGCTTTAAACGTGCTGTTTCCTTTTTTTCTTTAAATAGCTTTCTATGTGGTTGCTGAAACATCTTTGTAAAAGAAGAAACAATACTCAGACAAGGAAAGTCCCTGGTGGTTTTTAAACACCCTTTAATTATTATTATTATTTTTTATTTAAAAAAAAGAGAAAGATCTAATGACTACATAGATGTCACATGTTAGTCTAGTCTATGGAGGTGTGTAAAGTGGTTTGCGAATCTACATTCTAAAGGAAACATTTTTACATGGAGCTGAGTTATCTGAAACCATATTAATCAGGCAAGGAGATCAGCTATGCAGGTGATTATTTGGGTGTGTAATTTTACATTTTTTGGTGTGCACAATCACAGGAAATGAAGACATATATAAGCCAGCAGATGCATTGATCGTTTGCAAGAAACACGCCTTTCTTAAAAATATTTTCCCCAATTATATTAATTTTCTCTAGATAATGTTTTAATGACTAAAGCTAACAGCATTAAAGACTGATCTTTTGCCTATGCACAGTACAGTACAATGTTGATAATGCTATTGGGAGATCTCTCTACAGCACCATCTAATTTTCTCACAAATTTCTGACAGGTCCTTGAAAAGGACTTTGGAAGTACCAGAAAAGAGATTTTTCCAAGGACATGTATTCACAGTATTGCACCAAACCCTACATAACTTTTGATAGGGCCACAAGATGTTAGTCATGGTAGGCAAATACTCCAACAGTGCAAATACGCACTTTAAAGATCACAGTCAGGAACCTTTTACAAAGTCTTTACAAAGACTTTACAAAGTCTCTGTAATGTTCCAATATTTTGGAAATTTAAAATCTATCAAACCATGTTTTCTTTAGATGGGACAAAATGTCAGATTATCTAAAGCATGCTAATTGTCACTTATTACTATAGAATCCATGACCACGTTTGAAAGTGGTAACTATTTCTTACTTTTGCAATCAAGTGGCAGAAGGTAAATAATTTCAGAAGTATGTGAACAATGCACTGGGTGTAGAGCTGTCTTTGCAGACCATGGGTAGTGCAGAGCATGGCTGGGTGATGATGTGCAGCACATTGGCCATGAATCAGCAATGCCAACACTGCTTGGAAAGCTGTGCTAACTGGCTGCTGTCGATAGTGTTGCCAGCCAACACAATTCACGACCATTTTAGCATGTAAAACCAAAAATAATGTCCAGTGAATCTGCGGTGTTGCCATTGACCTACTTCTTGCTGTGATGATTAAGATCAGCTATCTTGAAAGATGAACTAGCCCTGGCACCTTGTCACCGTGAGAAGACAGGAGGCTGAAGCCACACGGTTGACTTCCAGTGATTTTTAACTGTGCATGTACAAGCATGTACGAGCATGAGATTCCTTTCTCCTTCCCTGTGAACCATTTGGAGCTAGAGATGTAGGGTATTTATGAGTAGTAAGGCTACTAGGGTTTTATTTTAAGCATACCCAGATACTCTGGAAAAGTTTTGTCTACCTAGATGTACAGAATAAATTTGTGATTGTTCTGCTTACTGGACTAGACTGTTTTTTTTTCCTTTAAATTTTTGTTTTTAATAATATTTGAGCTAAGCACTCAGAGGCCTTTAGGCATGAATCTCTTCATTCTTAGCAGTAATAATTAGCCCAGATTGATACTTTTTGTGTCTGTTTTGAGCAGGAAGCACAGAGGCTCAGAGCACGGATTGCTACATGGTCATTATACAGGGTCTTTGCAACACTGGGAAAAAGCATAGACTCCTTATAGGACAGCTTATTTCTATATACAGTATTATACCACCAGAAGATAACCCTTATTTATTATTAAAAGGCAGCAACTAGGCTGTCTAGGTATTAATTTCATATTCCCCATAATTACCGAGTGCTTGCCTCTGCTCACAAACAAGGTAGTGAGTCACCTTTCAAACCTTCCTCTTCCTGTCACTCAGGCCCTATGCTACATATGCCTGTGGTTCAGCAACAAAAAAATCACTAGGTGAAGCTGACTGTCAGCAGTGACTTCTTAAGCTTCTTTTACAATGAGGCTGTGAAATGAAATCAGAGTGTTTTGTTTTCTTGATTTCCCCTCAGTCCCTACTCAGTTGTCTCCTTCAGCGCGCAAATTAAGCCTGGCTTTTGTGGTTCAGCCTCTTTTTAGCGTGGCTGTAGTTAGCAGTTGGCTGAACATCCAGCATTGTCACTTTGCTTCATAGCTTTCACATCAGCAAATGACAACTATAAAACAGTTTTATTAGTTTTTTTTTTTCACCAGGTGTCTGCGTGACACTGGAAACCTGGCATTTGAATCAGTAAGAATTTTTTTTTCTAAATAACCAAAAAAACAACCAATGAACCAAACAGAAACTCCACACATCAAAACCACCACCAAAAAACACAACATTTCTGGGCATGGCTGTCCCAGCATCCATGCTCTGGACAAGAAGTGCACCCTCTTGGGACATGGGCAATTCAATAGACTGAGCTGAGCAATCAACATCAACATATGGCAGCAACGGGAGGTGTGTGTTACTTCATGTGCATTAAACAGAGTCTTCATGACAAATCAATCTCTTAAAGCATTTCTAGGGACTTGAAAAATTTTACAGTTCATAGATTTTTGAAGGGTAAATGGAACAATCATCATCATCTCATCTCAGATTTCATCTACGCTCCATGTTGTCGAGTCAAACCTGAGTATCCATTTACGGTTAGGACTTCATCTCTAGTATATAGAGATCTCCAAGCATCAGCAGGAGAACAGATCATGCTCCAGATCACACTCTGCCAGCTTCTGCCACCTCAACATCAGAAGACAGTTGCAGACATAAACTTCTCCTGTGTATAAGTAGGCCTTGGACTGGGACAGTGGTTTCAGTTGGGTACATGCTAACCGTATTCTAACCCACCTTCATGTGGAAAACTCAGCTTTTTTCACACAGTTTAAGTGTATGTACTTTACCAGCTGAGCAGTTTAAGTTAACCTCTCCTCCCTGCTTCACCTGTTTGTTACTTCTACACCCATTTGCTCCTCATCTGAGTATCATCACTGGCAATATGAGGACTCTGAGTCTTCTTCAGTGTGAAAGAAAAAAAACAAAAACAAACAAACAAACAAAAACCCAAAAAACAAAAACCACCACAGCTGAACAAAATCATAACATTAATAATTTCCAGGCAGTGCTTTCCAAAAATGGAGTATACATGACTCACTTACTGGACCATCAAAGTTACCTAGAGAGGTTAGATTAGAAGAGCAAAATAAAAAACATAAGCAAAGTTGCATCAGCATTAGATAATTTGATAAATTATGGTTACCAAATTAATGAAAGTATTGATTCCCTGAAACACACACATATGCTGATGATGGACACACATCAGACTTCATGCATCTTCTATTCTACATAATCTTGTACATGCATGGGATTCTTCCTTGCACTGTCTGTGATATCTGTGGGGGTAGGGAAGGGGAAATGTTCAACTTGCTCTTCCTTGAAGCCCTAGTATGTGTAGACATAAGATGTTGTAAAGGGAAAACAACAGCAACAAAACCAAAAACAAACCCCACAAAGCCCACTGCACATTCAAGCACTCCTATGATAATAGGAAATTAAGATGCCTCTTCTAGAATGTCACCATCTTGTTTTTTTCTCCCCTCACAGCTTCTACACAAAGCACACACACTTACCATTTCTCTTATTAGGACTCCTTCCTTCTTTTTCCTGGAGAGGCCCTGCCCTGTTCTTCTTTAACAAAGCACAATGTCAGGGCTTTTCTTCTGGGCCTGTCTGTACAGTCCCTGTGGAGTGTCTGACCTACTACCTCACTCCTCTTCTTATTCTCTCATCTTCAGCAGACAGATTGCCCTCTCCTCTTCTTCCTGATGTTTTTCTAATATTCTTGGTTTTACTGTTCAAGACTATGCTTCATAATATGAAATCTCAGTGTATGAGGATAGCAGCTCTTTCATATGTATTTCTGAGTGTCCTTGCACTGAAAAAGTGAATCTCATTTGTGAGTGTTGGTGTAAGAAACATGAATGCAATTTCCTGAAGTTTTACATGAGATGTGTGGGAGCAACAATGTACCTTTCATATGCTGCCAACTTGATTTCATAAGGTCTTGGAGAATGTAGACTCTAGGGACAGTCGATAGCCAACTTGTTATTTTGTATAGCTAATATTTGTTATTTGACCTTTCCATGACCAGGTCTTTCTGCATATTGAAATATCTATGTGTCTATCCCTCTGCCCATGGGATATCTTAGACCCTTCATAGAGGCAGATCCACCATACAACCTTTTTTTGGAGACAGTCATTTCTGTAGGAGCTGTGCAGCAGGGTGAAAATGCTAATTCTTAAATGGATTGCCCCTCATTTAGAGAGCCTAATAAGATTAAGCACAGCTCTTCCCCTTCACCTAATATTGGAAAACAAAACTTATTGGGTGTAGGCAGGAAGGGATGCTATTAGCATACTTATAAGCAATGCCAAAGTTTAATGAAAAGCAATAATTTCTACTTGATGTTGTACCTACCTGCCATGTGGGTTGTCCCCCTCTCCTCCCCACATGGTTTACCCTTAATAAGAGTACAAATTCCTACAGCATCCTTGTTAGGTAGACAAACAATATCATTCATAAGTTACAGAATGAATGAAGTGAGACAGAATGGGCTCTGAGGCTATGCTTATGCTAATTATTTGATTAATATAGACATAGAATAACTAGTATACAATAATACTAATACTAATAGAAAATGATGACAAAATGTGCCATTGCCCATTTCTTGGCCCCAGGATGACTGGCACAACATATCTTGCATCCATACAGATGGTAAGAGACTTGAGCCAAAACAAGGTGGACAATTTCAAATTACCTACTAAGAACTGTTCCTAGTCTTTTATATCCAAAACATGCTTACAAATTGCTTGGGAGAGTGTTAGTTGGCACAGGTCCAAAAGTGCCACAGATGATTTTGCATTATGCCTTGCCCCATAGTTTATGAGCACAGACATAACCAAAGGATCTTGCCTAAGGCCATGCAACAGCTACATTGCAGAGCTTGGCTTATAAAGCTGTACTTCATTTTTGGCATCAACTTTTGCTTTTGTGAAAACTTCCGCTTTCCTTTTTTGCCTCTGATCCTCTCCCTTTCCAACTCAGCTAGGATATGTTGCCACTGGGGCAGGTCTTGAGAGCAAACAAACATGTTACTATCCCGCCATCTCATTTCTAACAAGACAAAGAGCACTGGCAATGGCATTTTGCCAATTTTTCTAACAACATTTAAGTTATGATTAACTGGAGTTCCTATTTAAGGACTACATTCTGTCACCAATGCAGTCTTCAAGTGATAGCTGTGTGTAATGCTCTGTTGAAAGCAGTAAGGCAAGACACTGCTCATTGTTAGAAAGAATAGCAGATTCTGGCCATAAAGTATTATGTTATAGTGGAAAATAAAATCATAGACAAAATTCAATACAAAGCAAAATTGATGTGCCATACCTCTGCTGTGAGCTCTGCAAAAGGCTCAAGTTTGAGCAAATGGAAACTGGTGCAGCTGTATATTGAATGTGTAGGAATCCTACATCACTGTATTTTAAGGGATTTTAATGTCCTTCGTTACACAAAGTATGCACACTTCATTTGTGTAACGTTGGCTGTATTAATCTCTGGCTTAGTTCTACCCAATGTATTCAAATCCCTTGGTTTATTAGTTAGTCCCAGAGCTAAATATTTTTCCACCACTCTTTCTACCACTGCTGAAGCAAGTGGCAGTGAAATTTTCATTAATTTTCATGCAACACAGCAAATTGCTTCCTACAATTTAAATCCCCATTTATCTTGTAAAAGTCAGGGGCCTTTGATGAATATGGGAGTTGAGCCAACATCAGTGGGATATTATATTCCAAAAAAGCTGCGTGTAACATAAGATGCACATTTTTATACACAACTCATCTACTGCTGTGAGAAATATGAAAGACTATTACAGTGGACTTAATACGTTTTCTGAGCATCTATTCTAACTAGCTGGAACAATAGCAGCAGTCTGCTGTTGGGATACAAACAAAATCTCTGTATACCCATCTTGCAGACAGGAAAGATGAAACAATACATTCACAAATCCTGAGCATGAATCAGAATCTCTTTGACACTGAATCAAAAAGTAAGAGGAAGAAACTGTAGACACATACAGTCAGAGCTAACTTGTACGGGTTATAGAAAAATGAAAGGACTAAAGGCTACTCATTTCATCCACAGCATGTCTAGCATCAGACCACTTCAACGCACAAAAGCAGCCATCACACATGCCGCAGGTCAAAAGGTGTGTGCATATTTTAATTTCCACCCCACAATTTGTGATACAACTGGAATATTAAAAATCCTTCTAAACAGAACTTGCTATGCTTCTTCACCATCTTGTCACCTCAAGACGAGGTTTCCGTAATATGCTTTACTTTAGGCTGTGTCTTGAGATTATTCAGAATCTGAAGCAAGCCCAGAATGCAACAGCCACATTTTAATCAGAGCTTATCTGGCTGCACGTAACGCCAGCACTCTGAGCTGTGGTGGCTGCCAGCAGGATCCAAGGCATTGGTTCTGACATTTAAAGCTCTGGATGCAGGCTTTCTCTGTAAAGCATGCTACCAGGCAGCCATCAGCAGAGGCATTTGGGTGGGAGCTCAATGGACGCCAAAGACGGACAGCAGGGCATGGTTTGCCAATTTCACCCTGGCTCAGCAGTTCACTGAGATAAATTGCCAGACGTGCTGCTAAGGTCGTATTTTTTTTTTTCTTGAGAATTTGAAGAAAGGTGATCCGAGGGATGGACTGCCTTTCTCTTTTATGAGCTAATTCCAAAGCTTAGTATAGGTGTGCCTCATTTCCCCATGTTTAATAAATAACCTTGCAATAGTTGAAAGAGATTAGAATACGCCTGCAGTCAACACCTGAAATGCAGGCTCAGTGTACTTGGAGGCTTGACACATTAATTTAAGTGGAACCTCTGTTTTACCTTACAAAGTACTAAAAAGCAAATCTAATTACTGTGCTTCAGTGAGAAATGTCTGTATCAAGTCAACAGGACACAAGAGACAAGCACTGAGTGCTTGTTCCAAACCTGGCCTGTGGAAAAACAGAACCTAAGCTAGTTAACGTAAAGTCCAGTAATAATGTTGTGTTTTCTCCTGGGTACGAGAAATGGCTGAACACTCAAGCATCTGTATGTTGGCAGTAAAGTGACCCAAGCTATACTACTAGATTTTACCATCCACAGTGCTAATAGAAAATGCACTGATGCATACTACTGAAGGAAAATCCTGAATATGAAGTAGCGACAGAGTTAAAAACAATTCTTAGGCCATTGTACAGGACAGGAACTGACAGCAATAATGGGGATTTCTACCCCCTAAAAGTTGCTTTTCTTCAACGACAGGCAAAGTGCAGTTGCAGTTGCATGCTGCAGCATGCAGTAGCACCTAGTTATGATGGTGCAGCTTGTTGTGGTTTAACCCAGCAGGCAGTTAAACACCACACAGCTGCTTGCTCACCATCATTCCCCCCAAAAAAGGGATGGGGGAGAGAATCATGGAAAAAAAAAAAAAAGGTAAAGGCTTGTGGGCTGAGGTACAGACAGCTTAATAGGACATAAAAGGAGAGATAATAATAATAATAATTATTAATAATAATAATAAAAGAATATACAAAGCAAGTGAAAATTAAATCTAGTCCAGCTTAAACCAGGACACAGCAGCAACAAAATCCTATTTTTAATGAAGCAGAATTGAAGAGTGAAAAAATTTCATAAGATGTATGGATTGTTTGAAGGAGATGAGTTGCGTTGTCTCAGGCTCTGTGTTGAGAAGACTCAGGAGATACGCAGTCCTTGTTCTGTCTCTTACCTAAGTGACCATCATGTCTGTGAAAAAATAATCGTGAATTTTCTATAAAGAGAAAAAACTGCTGTTCTTTACATTGCTCTGATGCTTAGTGAAGGTGCAATAAATTGACAAATAATCAAAGTTCTTTTTAAATATTCACAGAAGTTTATATAAGTATGTTAAAGACAAGCTTTAAAACACTAGAATGTGTTAATTGCTTAAAAAAAATCTGCTTAACAAATAACTATATATTCACATGCAAGAATGTATTCATAAAGTTATTTTTTTAGAGTGGATAAGTTCAATATCTGAAAATAAAGCCACACAGAGGTAGTTTTACCAATGATTACCTACTATCAGAAGTTACATTATTCAAAAGAAATTGATGGCAGTGATACTAGTGCCTGGCAGATCTCCTTTTCTTTTACTGTATTGATCTACTAAATATTTTTCCACATTATAATACTCAGCATTAAAGACTGCTTGTCTTGTAAATAGTCTCTCCATTACAGAAAATAACAAGCAGATATTACTGACTGCATCCCCTGGTCCTTAGTGTTTGTAAGAATGACTCTCCTATTTAGTTACGACTATGTCAAAAATATAAATCCATCACTACAGATTTTACTCTGTTACCTGGTTGTTCTGTGGCATTATTCAGGTAGGTGAGGAAGGCAGAAGCAACTCCAAAATATAGATCCTTCTCACATAAAAAGAAGAATAACAAAATGAATAAATGCAAAAAAAAAGGGGGGGTTGTGTGAACTCACTTCGCCCTAACACCACTGGGAGCTGAGAGCCCTCTGCATCTTGCAGGATTAGGTACTCTGATACAATGTGCTTCTGCAGTAACTCATGTGAAAACTGCCTGCCTGCACATCTCAAATCTGATCAAGAGGAAAAAATGTCTTTCAAAGAGCACAACACCTTACAGCAAACACAAGCAGGTTCTCCGTGTGGAGATCAAATCCCTATTTAACTATGGGAAATTGTGAAATTTCTCGATTTTAAACTGCAGCATGATTTTTTTTTCCAGAAATGTTTCCCTATTTTTGTAGCTATAGAAACAGCATTTCGTTTCTTTAAAAATAAGGTAAGAATTAGGGGCCAGGCCACAAAGTATTTTATTACAAAACCACTGAAACATGATTAGGTGGTGGTGTCACCGTCCCTGGGGGTGTTTAAGGAAAGGTTGGATGCGGCGCTTAGGGACATGGTTTAGTGGGTGACATTGGTGGTAGGGGGATGGTTGGACCACATGTTCTTGAAGGTCTCTTCCACCTTAATGATTCTATGATTCTGTGATTTCTCACCAATGTAACTGTCAGTGAGAGTATTTCACATAGCAGTACCATGTCCTGATGCTCTCCTGGGGAAGCTAAGCAACAGTAACTTTTGTCAGGAGTTAGGACCATTTTTAGAAACTTCAAAAGTATCTAGGGAAAGTGCTTTTTACTTTTATTCATATAAAGATTATATCTATCTCTTTAAAAAAAAAAAAGAGAGATGTCTTCTCTTCAACTTTAAATGGCTTTGACAATAAAATTCTGCTTACAAGGTCTTAGGAGACGCATGAAACCTTTTGATAAATGGGGGTGTTTGGGTGATAACGAGATGACAAAGACTCAGGATGTTTTGGATTCCTGCCCCTGGAGCACAGTGAAATAAAGGTGAGTTCACTCTAGATCCTAGCTCTGTGTCACCTACCAGTTTAATCTCTTGCATGCCCACGTGGGGATGGACTGTGATAATCATACAGCCTTTTCCATCTTAAATTGCTAAAAGGTACATCAGTCTTTCCTGCTATGAGAGAAGGAAAAACCTATCTAAATGTCTAGGTTCATAGGTGGCTACTTAAATATCATTGAAGTCCATAGAATTTAAAGAACGTGTTTAAATGTTTTGCTGAAGACAGACACATTGCTGAATCATGGCCACAACTTATAAATTGATGTACTGATTCCCATGAAATTAGTAATACATTCAGTATCAATCCTGTACTTAAATGCTTTGTTTAGGAGGAATAGATTATTTTTTTTCAGGACTTACAGTTTGTTGTCTACAAGAACATCTGTCTGGATCAGGGATTCAGAATAAAGTTGATAAATAAATATGTCAGGGGAAAAAAAAAGCCCAACCAGAGAAGGAAATAGTGGGATGAGCCAGAGCAAGACTTCTAGACAACTAAACTGCTATTGACAACCTCAAAGTTCAATACACTCTCCTGTGGAGAGTGTAAACACCTCTCATTTTGAAGTTTGCTTTCCAGTCAACAGAAAACAAGATGCAGATTATATATTTATTGGAAATGTATAATCTTCATTGGTACAAACTGTCTGATCTCTGTCCTTTTTTGTCCTTCACCTGGGGATAAGTCCAAATGTTTACACTGGTAGCAGTTAAAGCTCATGGTACGAACAGGAAACAAAATAGTTTAACACTGTCTCTCACTGCATAATAATTTCCAGTACCTTTTTCTAGCTTTCTTTTCCTGTCTTTCACCACTTCTGCAATAAGCCCGCTGATGCACCAATGTGTCAAACCTGCAGTGTGCTCTGAAACTCTTGCTGCCAACTGTGGGTCAGTGTATGTGCCTGCAGTTAAGCATATATACGCTCACAGGATTTGCTGGTTCTGGCTGCAGCGATCAGCAGCTGATGAGATTAAACCAAACTTTTTGAACAAAACATCAGCGAGGCTTCAGACATCAAAGATGGGCTTTAACTGGCCGCTTCTTAACTTCAGGGAAGATCGGCTTCGGGTTCAAACGTTGTACCCTTTGGCTGTTCAAAAACTGTTGAAATGAAGAGCTATGAGGTTTTGTGTCTGTCGTTGCCTATCAGAAGCACGTCTCGGCTGGGTGGCAGTGAATTTTACTGTTTTGCTGGGGACTGCGTTACCTTCTGCTCTTAGTTTCCCTCATTTTCGGCTTTGATGTCTTTCTGCAGATCAGACCTAACGAAAAAAAATAATAAAAACCAAACTGTCGGGAGGTGATTTCTGAATTTCTGAATTCCCGCAGCAGAGATACGGCGGCCGCCGGGGCGGTGGCAGCGGCGGGGGGCGGCCGCCAGGGGCCCTGCGCGCACCGCGGCCCCGCTCCGCTCCGCGACACTCCTTCGGCAGCCAACGGGTAGCAGGCTTCAGAGGTAGGAAAGCGGTAAAATGATGCGAGGAGAGCAGCGATCAGTACGCAAAGATAAAGACTTTCGGCTGCCAGTCCTATAGCATATATAACTGGAGTGTCGTGGGGGAAAGCAGGAACAGAAACTGTGAGCGCGTATCCAGGAAGGGATGGATAGTGGGAAGACTCCTGGCAGGACTTTGGGAAAGCCCACGCTGTTCAAGAATGCTGGAGCCACAAATAGTTTAGGCAGGAGAGCCTACTACGCCCAAATGCCACATCACCGCGCGTCCTTCTGGCTTCCCAGTGCTGAAAATTGAGCTACAGGGTTAATGTGCTAAGTCTAACATCCAGGGAGCAAGGGTGGAACATGTGCCATAAAGCTCTCTGAGAGCAAAAGAGGGGGAAAAAATTCTCCCTGTGCTATTGAGGTCTGGTCTACAAAGAGAATAAAATGCTTTGTCTTTGCACAGAAAGGGGAGCTTTGCTATGTACCTGCTAGAAATATTTTTCACCAGCTACTGTTCATTTTGTGACAGCAGGTCTTAAATTTGACATTCTCCATACAGTTTTAGTGCTGCCCAACACAAATCACAAATTGCTGTTATTTTGATGAAGAAAATTTTAAATACAGAGAAGAAGGACACTTCTTGCAACAGACTGATTGGAGGAAAGAAGAAGAACGTGCTGTCCAATGCTGTTCTGAAGTCTTGGAAGTTAAAAGTGGTGCAGCAGAAGGTGAACATGATGGGTTGAGTGTAGGTGGGGTGATGAGGAGCACACACTGAATTCAGTCTGCATGAACTGCTCTGTGAGTGCAGCTCAGATGACCACTGCATTCACAAGCAGAATATCCTTGCCAATTCTCTTCCTTCCTTCCTTCCTTCCTTCCTTCCTTCCTTCCTTCCTTCCTTCCATTTTTTTCCCTTTACCTGCTGACACTGACACACAATTTGGCAGCTGTGGAAAATTTCAGCTTAACTTTATACACATAGGAAGTGGTGGCTGGCAACAGATATTCTCTGTAGTACAAAACCCCCACAATGATAGCTCTCTGAAGTATAAGTTTAAAAAAAATGGAGTTTCAGCTGCTTCCCTGCAATTTAAAGCGATGAGCCCTCAGCTTCTAATACTGCCCTGCCCTGCTTTGCTTCAGAGTAGCAACCTCTACACTGTACTACCATTTTGCAACTGTCCAAGACAGGTGAATTTGTTAAATGGATTATGAGAGGTTAATACTGCAGCAAGAGGTGATTGGATTTGTCATGCAAGGAGCTCCTTTCTGGGCAGACACAGGGCTGATGACACTGGTAAGGCAGTATTGCTGCACAGGTCAGCCACGTTCAACCCTGTTGCCCTCAAACATGCCAGTTAGATAAATCCTATCTTCCTTGCATCTGTGAAGCTCGAAGGAAAACATGAACCATCATCCATATGACAGGAGATTAATCATGTGCAGAATTCGGCTGAAGGTACAAGTTTCATGGAACAGCAGGAGGGGTTCATCTGATTCAAGGAATCATGTGCTATGGAAAAGTGTTATAGGTTGCCCAAGTCAGAGCAGCCCTTCCCCAGCTCCAATTATTGCTTTGATAAATAGGGATGGATATAGAGTATAGAACAAACAAGACCCACCATTGATTTTGAAAGAAAACAAGTAAACGGGGTGTGTGTGGGGGAAACTGCCTGAATAAATTCAGCATCTGTCATAAGGAGAAACATTTTCATCTTTGATCAAAAGAAATGGTACCTTTTAGTGCTTGAGACATACACAACTAAGCTTACACAGCATCAAACTGGGTAGCAGCTTTAAAATAATTTCAAGAAATTATTATGGTGTACAGAACTCCTTTTAATGCATGTCTCAAATGAGGGTTTCATCAATTCTTTTTTACTAGCAGATAGCTCATGTAAGTGTTTTGCTTAGGTACACGTAATAGATCAGTGGAAGAGATGAAAAAAGACACATCTTGATCCACTGATCTCCAAGCCTAAGCTGCTCTGTCCTGTTTTCTCTTTCATGGTGTTACATCCTTAAAGCTAGTATATTTTGCCCATTTTTCTCCAACAAGATTACAAGTAACATTACAAGTATTCTCCTCATTATTTTAAGCACTGAGGGACAGCAACAGAGGTTATTTCACATACTGATTTTCTTTTTAAACTGGAAATTGCTTTACTCAACTGTTCAGTGACTTTTGTTTCTTTTTTAGTCTATTGACAAAATTTTTCATCTAACCCAGTGTCCTGGTTTTAGCAGAAACCAGTGGCCAACACAATACCAGTGTTAAATGGATTGTTACAGACTGCAGGATGCAGTTCTCTTCCTGCATGAAAAGCTGCCAGCCGCTTAACCTCTCTATGGATGTCTGGTGTAACACAGCAACACCTGAGATAGCTTTAAATTAGATAGGTGTGACAGCATTAGCACTTGAACTGCAGCAGCATGGGGCTCAGCACTGGCTGGGAAGCTTATGTCCAGTATTGAACAGAGCCCTCAATACTCGTGGTGAAAGAAATATAAAAGTAGCCTTTCTTTATTATGAAGCACTGTCCTTAAAATCTCATCATACTTTAAACTGTTAGATGAAACTGCTTGATACATGTCACATGCAATTCTTGTTTTACTCTGGAAATGCAGAAGTTAGTACAATGGAAAAACGTCCATTAAACCAGTAGTCTGATGCTTCAGAAAGCCAACATACACCACCTTACCCCTTCTTCCAGTTCATCATTAGTACAAGGCTCTAGGACAAGACGTTGCTGAGTAATGCACTTGTTAGGATGCTGGAAAGACTCAGCACTGCCTCATCCTCTGCCTTGCATCAATGTTGGGTGTAATTCAGCATAGCCATACAGAGTCTGGTCTGGGGAACTTTATTGCTAGGCATCAGGAATGACCCACGCACAAAGAATGATGGTAAAGTTTTCAATGATCAGATTAACATTAAATTTCCTTTGGCTTCATTTTGCAGTTTGTTTTCTCCTTCAGAGAGAGGCAAGATGTCCATAAGCAGGCATAGTCCACTAACAAGAACCATGATAAACCAACACAAGGTTTATGAGACACCTCAAAAAAAAAGACAGTAGCTCATGCTTGATAGTCTCCTGGAACACTCTAGCATGTCATCTATGGTGTGTTAGGATGATTCATGAAATTTAAGCAGGACCATTTGTCAATAGACCATTTGTAAACAAGTTACAAGAGTTTTAATTTTCCTAAATGAACATTTTGATAAATGACTCCTACTACTGAAATAAGTAAAGAAGCAAGAAAATAAACAAACTGAACTTAGAATAGATGTCCTTCTGAAACACAAAAGGAAAAGAGGATTAAATATTTGTCAGATACACTCTTTGCCACTGGAAGAAAAAGGCAGAATCTCTCTCTGCCAAAGTGTACTGTGTAAATATTCAGCTGGAAAGCTGCTGCGATACATGACTTAACAAAGCTGTTTTATCCTCATCAGGGAAAACTCTTATCTCTACTCTAGGCCAAACCAACTCCTTGAAAAGAAAATAAACATAATGTTTTCAAGCTGTGAGAAAAAATGTTGAATAATTTTTACTTGATAATCAAGATAGTTTGATACAGAAGTGATAACAAAATGACTTCATAATTCTTTGCACTTGGGTTATTCTAATAAACAGAATTTTCAAAAGCTAATTCTAATAAATGAGGCCATTCTAATAAATGAAATAGTTCTACTCTCACATGTGAAACAATTCCCACTTTATACTAACTGTAAAGAAACATTACTATCACTGTTCAAAATAGCCGCAGTTCTACAGCAATGAGTGTAGCTCCAGCCATAATGCTTTCCAGCAGAAGATGCAGCCTTGTTGAGTCCCTCCCTCTGGCCTTCTAGGTGGTCTTTCCTACAAATCTAATGATAGGCCTGTCAGAGTGATTTATGGCATTTGTCCATGCTTTTGTGTGTTTTGCTCCTCAGCTTTGGGGAAGTTCTGCTCTCCAGCGCTCTGTGGTTGTTCTTAATGCACATTCAGTCATCTCACAGACCAGGACTTTATTTTTCTACATTTGTGTTTTCTTTCATTCCGCCTTTATTTTTCTACATTTGTGTTTTCTTTCATTCCGCCTGTCTTGGAGTTTTGAACAACCTTCACCACCACAGGACCACACTTCTGTATTTCATGTGTCAGTGAAGACTGAACTAATCTGCTACGACTAAAAGTCGTCTCTGCTGTCTTATATCTATACACATGCACAAAACCACAAAAATAGTGTATGGTCATATTACTGCTAGTTCTAGGTCCTTGTGCCTCTGATACTTGATCCATATCCCATAAAATCAGTATGAAGTTTACTATAAATATTAGCAGGAATTTTAATAAGCCCACTTTATCCAAAGTGGGGAGGGACTGAATTCTCCTATATGGTGTGCAGAAGGAAATAATATATCATGGAAAGCCCCCTTCCATACTCCTTGCATACAGTCATGCTAATAAGAAGTGCTAGTTAGTAATTTTTGAGAGAAAAACAATCTGAGCAGGGCTGTGGCAGAAAGAAACTCTCTACTCCACATTCCTGGGGCACTTTGGTCACGTCATCATGGTGCAAGCAAAATGACTACAGGACTTGAGGCTGCACACCCCTTCAGAACATGAAAGAAGCAACAAATAAAGCTCATGACAGAGACTTTGGCCTGAGAGTATTTGGGATGACAGTCTCCTCTTGTCTTGTTAATAATAAACCATATATCACTTACTGCACGGATACCAAACAGGGTACTACCCATTCTTTTTTATTTAGCAACTGTTTCTGTACAGTGTTGTTTTATCTGATTATAGTTCTAACAACCAAAACATCTTTGAGATACTTTTCATAGCATCAGTAAAATATTGGAGGTTTATCTAGAGTAGTTTCAAGTATTTCAGTTGAAAAATGTACAAAAACTGACCTTCAGTGAGGGAACAGACGGATAAAAGGAACTTAGACTACTATAATAATTTTAATTAAATAAGAGGAAGAAGGGGCTTTTAAAGTATTTTACATAGAAAATAAAACCCTACCGCTTCTCTGTAGGTGAAAATCATCTCAGACAAATATTAGTTTTGTCCTAAATGGAGAATTGAGTCCATGCTTACAGTAGAGACACATTTCTTTGCAGGCCTGATCCTATATTTCATGATTAAATGAAGTTCCATCAAATATGAAGAACAGGAACTCTGTCCAAGTAAGAAGCTTCCAGCCCTCAGTGGTTATATAAGTTGTCATTTTATCCCATCATTTTAGAATAATAATCGTTTTGGAAAATAGCAGCCACGAAAACAAAGAAATAAAATAGGTTAAAAAGCAACCACTTCTTTGGCATTTAATTAAAGATGTTTCACCACCACCTGAGAGTCATGGTCTAGAAGAAATGACATTGAAGTAGCCAGTGGAGGACACAGTGCAGCTTAAATACAGGCTAAAATTTCCAGGAAGCGTCCGACTTGTTTCATATTTTAACTTGGGTTGTAGAAGAAACAGCAGGAAGCCTAGTTAATTTGCAGCAGAAGAAATACATTTTTTTATCAGTGGAAAACCTAGAAAATGCTGTATTTTCTAAAATCTCTAAGGTATTGAAAGAGACAAGGGACAAACCAGGGCATGCCACCTCACGCCCAAGACATGGGCAAATGTAGCTGGCTGAGGTAGCCTGATGTGAAATGTTGATTTGGGACAAGAAGGATGGTGGGATGTTCTCCTAGTCTTCACTTGACTAACAATGGACACCAAACCTTCTCACTGAGTGATCACACTTTAGTTTTTGTCTATTTCTTACTTATTCCTGTTCTTGAGCTACAAATAGGAAATGCAAATCCTTCCCTCCTATGAAGTCTCAGTGGCTCTGGAGAGTCGTCCTGAAAATGTAAAACACTGACATAATTAGATTCTCCCTCATCCCAACTCTTCCCACATCTCATACTGAACTTCTCCTGGTTGGACCCAGGAAGGGAAATGACCAGATAAATAGGGGGTTCCTCTGCACAGGATCAGCCAAGTCTGAGTATGGTCACTAACAGCTGGGAGAACATTATAAAAGGGTCCTGTGTTTTCAGGTAAACCTGTTCAGGTGCCATATTAAGCCCTAAGGTCTAACTCCAATTTTGCAATTTTTTTTCCAATTTTTTTTTTCCAATTTTTTCCAAAGGAGTGGAATTTCTCTAAGGTAGGGGCAGCAGGCTGAAAGATCAAAGAAACTTAACTCAGAATTTCTTGCTAGCTTTCCCTTTGGTAGAGGCAACAGGTTTAGAGACTCCAAAGGGGTGACCTTCATCAAATAATGTGCTGTGAACACATTACACATTACAGATTTACCAGCCTTTGCTAGCTGCTGAGACTGTCTCTCAGCACTGATAGAATATCAGTGACTTCCTCCATAATTTTAGGAGAATTGCTTCTTCAGGGTGGTGGGAAGAAGCACAACAAGGAGGTAACAGCCTCTCTCTATCAAGGATCATCAGGAAGAATATCATCTTGACATCTTGACTTACCAAAGTTCTGGACTATATGATTATTTTTTTTTCCTGTAACTGACTATGACAGCCATCTAGCTCAGACGCCAACCTTGAACATCACAGGATCACAGATGAGAGACTGCCTCAACCCCGTGGTTGGGACTGATTCTTCGGAACAGCTGCCTCTAAGGGCAGCCCCAGAGAGACACGATCTGAATAACCCTACTGGACTGATCACTATTTACTGTGCTACCTAGAAGGCCTAAACACTAAAAAGGGACAGATTGCAGAGTAACATTATTTGACTTTTCACTTTATGTCACTGTCTCTTGGAAATCTTACTTCACTGAGTATTAAATAATAACTTTTAATTAATTAATTAATTAATTTTGCAGGGCATTCATGTGATTTAAAAAAATAAATAAAATTGACCTCAGGCTGTCACAGAAAGTGACATAGTACAGTGGCAGAGTATAGGATTTCCTCTAGCAAAATGTTAAAATGCTTGAAACACCTGAGCAGCATCAGTTCTGCAGCCAGTGAAACACTGTGGGAAGTCTTTTCTGGTTCCACAGCCTTGGCAACATATATGGCCAAACCTGCCATCCAGGAGTGCATGAGTGAAGAGAGGTTAAAAAAGCTCTGCTGGTCCCTCCCAGCCGCTATCACAGTGGAAACCACTGGCTCCAAGCAGGATTTGAGAAGGTTAAAATAGCAGAGGTGAGAACAACAGTGAAGAGCAGCCTACAGGAAAGTTTGGAAAGGGTGCAAGAGATCAGATGATCTCGATCGAGGTGAGGACAGACTGAAACTGTGCATGAATTGTCCAACTGCATTGGTCCATAGAGAGAGGTTTGATCACATATCCCTAGTGACATTACTAAAATCATGGGTCTTTTTCTGAGCATCTCATTTTCAGATAATTGCAATCCAGATGTACTTGGTGCTGCTTATTACCTTTTATTTGGCTGCCTTTTTGAGAAGCTATGCCACATCAGTGACACCCACACCAAACATCCTGTGTAGCACTACTGGACTTGGGGCTCTGTGCCTCACTGGTGCTCACATATATGACATTATACCAACACCCACCTTCATAGCTCTTTCCATTTTCTGGTTTTGCTGAGCCCTGCACCAGAAGAGCTACATGTATCCACCACTACTCCTGCCACTAGTTACTGCATGATACAGACACCCACAATTAGAGAGACGCTCATTCTCCTCTACTTGCCTCCTCTTACGTTTTTGCCACAGCAGTAGCTCTTACTAGCCCTCACTGGCATCTTGTGGTTCAGACTCTGAACTTAACTGCTTCTACTTTTTACTTCCTAAATGTGAATCAGATGTATTCCATCCCTGTGGGCTGGATTCAGAAGGAGCATTATTCAGGTGACATACTACTTCTAAAACCCAGTAACGTTGCTAGGCAGATGGAAAGCTGAATGTGGTTTGAAAATATGAACCTACTTTGTTTCCCTGTATATCAATGGCAAAACTGCCATTGACTTTTGCATTTGCAGCATCAGAACCTAAACAACCTGCTGAACTCTGCGTCATCAGCTTGTGGCAATGAAAGTCTCATTCAGCACATCTGGAAAACACTTCATTGGAAGAGTTTGGTAGCACTCCGTAATCTCACTGGGCCTGTTGCTTTCATTTGCTCCTGCGGTCAGTTGGAAAACATCTGATGTGGGGTAAAAGACATGTGCGTGTGTGTGTGTGTGTGTGTGTCTAATACACAGTGCATTACACTTATCACCTCGTTTTAAGGAGACTTGTGCTCCAGATGACATTGACTCTTGGGACTGTAAGTCCCTTCTTAGTGGCTGTAGAGCTTCATAAAACCACCACAGAGGCTAAATTACCTGCTATTTTTCAGAGAAGCAGGTGCTGTGTGCGCTCCTCTGTGCACAAGAGGGAGAGGTTACTGAGAGGACAACTAATAATAAAAGGCGTACTTGTGGACTACATCTGCCATATGTAGACATATATATTTTTTTGTTGTTCTATGCCTTTCTGATCAGCACTAATATCTTCTCTCAAAAACAACAACAACAGAAAAACCAAAACAACAAAACAAAACAAAACAAAACAACAACAAAAACCAAACAAATTTTCAGTACAATAGAGATGTTACTTTTCTGCTTTTACAACAGACAGAGCTATGAATGCACAGCGTGCATCAGGTCACAAATAAACAAGCTGTATGAGTCCACAGAAGTGCTCTCTCTCATGGCCTGAGAGAAAGTTGCCAGGTATTTATCTTCCTTCACCTGACACTTCCACTCCAAGAAAAGACTGGAAGGCATACAACAGTTACAGTGGAATAGGGGAAGAAAATGCATTTGCCATTTGTAGAAAGTGTCACAGACTGGCCACAAAAGGTGTCCCAATGAGAGGGAGCTTCCGTAGCTTGTAACAAGTTATCAGATTTCCATTGAACTCATATGCTCTGTTAAAAAAAATGAAAAAAGTACAGAGCTATGGCTATGCAAGACGTCTGCTCTGGAATAATTTTAGTCCTTCTGGAATATCAAAATTTCAGTTGGAACTAAAACTCTCAAGTCCAAGTTCCTTTCTGTGATGTTCTCTTTGGGCTGAGTAGTAAAGGATAATTTACAATTCATTCCAAAACTAGTGAGTCTAGACCATGACTTAAGGAAACTGCATGGAAACACTAGTCAGCCCTGGCTATGTTCCTATTCAGAATGGAAGAAAGGAAAGCTACACAAGTCCAAGAGACTGAATAACTAAATAAAGGTTTCCCTCTAATGTGCATTTTTGCAGTGTTGGGCTGGGGGTGGGGAGCACGGACCAAGTGACTCATACCATTCAGCATCTGCCATACCAGCAGTTAAGCTGGGCTGTTTTTCACCCAGACCTTAAACATGAACTGTGGGGGTCCTAAACACTATCTGTGTGCCTTGCATGAGCATTTCCATAGGTCAGAAAGCACTGAACTTAGTCTGATCTCATTAAGTATTGAATTGCTGTGACTCCATCCATTCACTGAAGTTTCCTTGGAGTGCATAGTGTTTGAGAAAGCAACTTTACATATTACTCTAAAATTTCATCTTTGCTATGCATTGCTTTTTCTGACTTTGGTAATGGTTACACGAACAATTAATAAGACCAGAAATATAAGGTTAAGTGAGGATGTGAACAGAGGCTCAAAGTGAGGGGGGAAGTGTTGGTTTTTGTGGCTTGTCACAACGTGATGATGGGTCAGAATGAGTCACCTTATTGTCTGTGGACAATAACAAGTGCAATAGGAGAACTGCCCTGGGACAGTACTACGAGAGACAGTAAGAAACAAGGAGAAGACAGCAAGATCAAAGGCAAGGAAGATATCAAAGTAGAGATGGAGTGAATGTTTATGAAACACCAGAAGTAAAGAAGAAAGTGGAAAAATGAAGTGGAAGCACTGCAGAAGCAGTAAATTAAGGGCAGGATTTTCACAAATGCCTCACTGCCACAGAAAGTTGTAGTTACTTTCCCATTGATGATGGCAACAAGATTAGGTAGAAATGGCAGAGTTAGGCTAGTAATGATAAGTTTAAAAAAAATAAAAATCTCACCTCAGAATTGCATTGCTTTCTTATAACTTCTCCTGGAACAATGATGTCAAGCAATACTTGTGGCTACCAAATTATAGTGATAGTCTACTTGGATGTCCTGGAAATCTTCACGTCTGTGGCAATAGGGCACCCAGTGACAATTACAACACAGAAAGTTTTTGAGGCCTGGTTAGAAGACTTACTTGTTTTAAATATTGTAAAACAACAACAACAAACCCACAAAACTTTATTGTGGAGCTTAGAAAAAATTGGTTTCTGAGAATAATTCAAATGAAATCACTAAAAGTCAAATTGCACTTGCAAACAGCTTAAGCTTATATGCACCCTTCTATTATTCTGGTTTCCTAAGTGCATCCAAATTTGTGTCTCTGCAGACTGGGCTTCTCCTTGTTTTTCAGAGGCTGATCAGAGAGGAGGGAGTGGCGACGTGTGCTTCCCGTGCTGCCCTGCCAGCCAGCCCCAGCCCTGAACTGGAGGGGCCATTGCTGGGCGTGAGAAGGCAGCTCAGGCTCCACACCTCTGAAAACTTTGGCATCTTTGCTGAATCGAATAAAAAAGAAGCCAGTGCTGCTGGTGGGGAGTATCCAGGGTAGGGTGTATCCAGGGGAGACTATCACCATTAATTTCGTTTCACGTTTTGCATACGTTATTGAATAACTTCCTAATGGCGACTCTTTCAGTCACTACTGCCTTGGACTGAGTCCATCCCCGCAGTTTAATATCTCACTTTTAATCCCTCAACTCAAACATTCAGCAAGGCTATGCCTTCAGGTGGTTATGCCTGGTGTAAGGAGAAGAGGAGAGTTTTTGTCAGTGTCAAACTTGTTTTGTCTGTTTAGGGTCCTAAGACATAATTTATCTGCATTTCCATTTGGGTCAAATTTTAAGTCTCACAAATGAAATATTTACCACTTGAACATGTTGGAAAGCTCAGATCCCTATGTTTATTAGTTTAGAGTGCAATAATTATTAGCTGGAGAGAAACTTAACTGCAATCAAAAAGAAAACTAAATAAAACCCACCTACACAGATTTCTCACACTGGGCTCCGGGCATGACTCACTGGTTATGCATTAAGCGCTGTGGGTGGGTACTCTAATTTGTATGTGTTCCATTGTTCAGATGTGTTTTGTATGCACTAATTCTGACTCTGTGTTCTGGCAAAATCTTAGGAAAAAAAAACACAACACAACAACAACAACAAAAACCAACTGACTAACCTTTGTGGGTCAGTCACGAAATGCAGCTGCATCATCTCACCTGACTATCTCGGAACCAGGGTGGGCTCTGAAGTAGAAAGTGATCAGCACTTGCTCAGGTTGCCGGGCAGAAGCATGCCACCAGTGAGCTTTTACATCTTTCCTGCTCCGTGGAGGAACATTTTGCACCCTTTTCAGGCCAGATTTTCAAGATCAGAAAAATATTTTTTTTTGTGCTGTAAAGCACTAATGGGAGAAATAATAATGGGAGAAATTGGCTTGAAGGTTGCACCCAGAGAGTGGTGGTCAATGGTTCCAGGTCCAAACGGAGGTCAGTGACGAGTTGTGTCCCTCATGGGTCTGTCCTGGGACCAGTACTGTTTAATATCTTTATCAGTGACATAGACAGTGGGATCAGTGCATCCTCAGCAAATTTGCAGATGACACCAAGCTGAGTGGTGCAGTCAGTACAACAGAAGGAAGGGATGCCATCCAAAGGGACCTGGACAAGCTTGAGAAGTGGGTCCACATGAACCTAATGGGGTTCAACAAGCTCAAGTGCAAGGTGGTGCACCTGGGCCGGGGCAATCCCGGACATGAGCACAGACTGGGAGAAGAACTCATTGAGAGCAGCCCTGCAGAGGACTTGGGAGTTCTGGTGGACAAAAAGCTTGGCACAAGCCAGCAGCGTGCGTTTGCAGCCCAGAAGGCCAACTGCGTCCTGGGGTGCATCAACAGAGGGGTGGCCTACAGGGTGAGGGAGGTGATTGTCCCCCTCTGCTCTGCCCTTGTGAGGCCCCACCTGGAGTGCTGGCTGGTCTGGGGCCCCCAGCACAAGAAGGATGTGGAGCTGTTAGAGCGGGTCCAAAGGAGGGCCACAAAGATGATCAGAGGGCTGGAGCACCTCTCCTGTGAAGACAGGCTGAGAGAGCTGGGGCTGTTCAGCCTGGAGGCAAGAAGGCTCTGGGGTGGCCTCATTGCGGCCTTTCAGCACTTAAAGGGGGCTTGTAAAAAAGATGGAGAGCAACTCTTTGCTCAATCATATAATGACAGGACAAGGGGGAATGGTTTTAATCTAAAAGAGGGGAGGTTTAGATTAGATGTTAGGAGGAAATTCTTCACTCAGAGGGTGGTGAGGTACAGGCACAGGTTGCTCAGAGAGGCTGTGGATGCCCATCCCTGGAGGTGTTCAAAGCCAGGTTGGATGAGGCCCTGGGCAACCTGATCTAGTGGGTGGCATCCCTGCCTATGGCAGGGGGTTTGGAACTGGATGGTCTTTAAGGTCCCTTCCAACCCAAGCCATTCTGTGATTCTATGACTCTATGTTTCTATGATTCTATGAAATATCTCAGCCTGTAGTTTGCAATGCATTTCTGAACTCAGACTAACATGGTAGAAGTCAAGAGATAATACATGAAATGTCAAACGAATACTTTTAAGGCAGAAGAAAAATGGCATACTTCCAAAATATCATAATGACATGCATGCCCAAGTGCAAAAGGCAATGATTAGAAAAAAAAATAGAATTGATTAGAATTGAAATTATTTTCTTGGCATTGAACCATCAATAACCATCTTCATTTGTGGAGCTTAAATTATAAATAGAAGTTTATATGCAATATATATAAATTATATAATATGTGCATTATAAAAATACATATATATATTTCTATTAATAGTAAGATAGCTTACATGGCAATTGCCAGCATGAAGTGACAGAGGCAAATAAGGAGATTATGAAGAATGGATTATGATGACAACTTGAAAAATGTTGTGATATATCTTGGAAACTGACTAGAACTGCTAGCCATGCTGGTTGCTTGGGAAAAATGTAAGGCTGTTTCCCACTTTGACCTTAAAAATATGCCTCCGTGATAGCCTAGTGCATGTCTTCAGATACGTTCTTAGAAGAACTGCAAGTTCGGCAGATGCCATCAGCAGTGTGAAATACTGTGACCATCACTGTCAAGGAGTAAGCATACAGCTTTGACTCTGAGGCTGAACACCACACCCTGGGATAGTTCTGTACTCTGACAGCTGAAAGAGAGCGAGAAAAGGCAGCACCACACATCACAAAGGTGTTCAGCCTGTCTGATGCCTGAGTGTTACGCTTGCCCCTTTGCCAGCAGTGCAGCAAGCTACATAACTGTTCTGCCTCTTCCAACCCAATTTCATGGGAATTGCTCTGGCAGTTGTTTCAGCGGTTTCTGTCCACCAAGAGAAGTATTGCTTTGCGAGTGACTGCGCATGGACTGGGGACTGGAACGGCAGCAGGCTACAGCTCTCCAGGGAGTCCCCACAGCCCAAGAGCTGCTGGTACCACTGGAGTAGCTATCACACCATCACTGGAAACGGAGAAGGAAATGGTCTGCTTTCTCCCAAGACTTCATGCACTT
The DNA here is from genome assembly GCF_013377495.2 of Cygnus atratus. NCBI lineage: Eukaryota > Metazoa > Chordata > Aves > Anseriformes > Anatidae > Cygnus > Cygnus atratus. The sequence goes on from NC_066363.1 coordinate 48,387,632, forward strand.
TTTACAGATGGACGACCTATCAAAATGTAAGGAAAGAGGCCAGAGGAGTCAAAAACCTCCTGAAGAACAGAAAGAGCAGGCACAAAAACCAGATGTGAAGCGATGCCCTACCAGAACATTTGAAGGCCCAAACGACCCCTACCCACAGTCCCTTCGGCTGCATCTCTGAGCTTCCTAACTCCTGTAACCTGGCATCTCAGCAGCTGCCGCAGACTTTCTGCAGACATCACAGCTGTAGCTGATCTTGCTGGGAGATCCTGCTGGCATCCTTCATGATACCTGTACCCAGCTTTGCAGGAGAGAGAGGCTAAACCAAAATCTTGAGCTTTAGCCTTACAAAGCCAATATAAATGAGGTACCTAACAAACCACCATTGCTTTCCTTGTTTAGTTCACTTGCAAAATATGCAACTTTCTTGACCTTAAGTACACTCCTTAGGAGTGTTCAGGCTGAAAAGGGTTCCACATCAGCCAAAAATAAGCATAGCTGACTTTAAGTACTTGCCTTCAATCACAAGGGAAACACTACTGCTACACCATTGTGTGCAGCACTTTTCCTTAACGCCTACATTTGCAGTGAAAATGCTGCACGAGTTAACCCTTTCACTGCTGTTACCAGTGCAAAAGCTCCATCAATTTACAGATTGGAGCAGGTCCTTAACAGCCCCTCAGGCTTGTTTTCAAGGGGATACTTGTGAGATATGCTAGCCATTCAAATTTTCCACTACATCACAAAATGACACCCATGCCTGTTCCTACTAGTTGTTTAAATATGAAACAGTGCTCAACTTTCCAGCAGCAGTTTCCTGTTTAACAAGTATTTAAATGAATGGCTCCGTAGGTTCTACCAAGCACATTTGGCAGCACTAGAGGTGTGCAACTCAGAGACCGAACAGCAAACAGCACTTATGGTGCTGATGAGGGAAACAGCAGGTAGAGAGGCAGGATGACCCTGCAGTCCCAGATGTGCTGGGCTTTTTGGCACATGGTCTGCAAGAAAACAGAGGAAAGTGCAGAAGCATAAAGCCAGGAAGATTATATGGCCCAAAATGAATTTAGGAGAGGAACAGCAGGCTTCCTTTTTTTTTTTTTTTTTTTTTTTTTTTTTTTGAAACAGTTAAAGAAAGAAGCTGGTTCATTGCTCAGACACCCTGAAGTAGCTTAGTGGGAATATGCTGTCCTTTTATCCTGCTGCTCAGTGTGAACTTGCGGCATTGGCTTCTGCAACAGACCCTGAACTGCACTAAATAGGCAGGGTGTGGTGGGCTTTAGGTCAAAAGAGATGATACGTTTTGGCTTGAATGTCTGAGAGTCTTCTGTGTTCCTCACATATATACAGTGTGATTTCTGTGAAGTCTTAGAAATTATGCTAGATTTAAGGAAGTGCGACTCATGGCAGAGTTTCATCTTTTTTACTTAATGCTGATTCTTCCTAATTAATTCATTATGCCAGGACCAAAAGCATGCTAGGTGCCTGTAACATCCTCATTTACTTCTCTATTTCTTATAATTTTATTTCATACTGCAAAATCATTTCCTGTAATTGGACCTCTAGATATCTATTGACTTTCTGTAAAACTGCTGAAAACTACCATTCTGTTCTTCTTATATTTCCACTGATATTTATTCAACTGTAGACTCCTTAATCTTTTAATTGGTTGTAACAGCTCACAGACAGAAAAGATGCTTCCAATGATATTTCACATAAAGAAGGTTACTGCACTGGGATGAGATCAGCAACCTTGTTAGAGGTATATGAAAGTATGCAGATATAGCACTGCATTAATTGTTTATATTGCAGTGTCTACCTGATGTAAATAATAAGTAGTAAAGTGGCAAAAACAAACAAACAAACAAAAAACCCCAAACAGTCCAAATTGAGACAAATTGTCAGGATTTCTGGAAGTGAAATAATCAGATGCAGTACAATACTAACACTAAATGGTTGATCATTGGCTTTTACACTGCATTCATCAGTGCAGTCTGCCCAGCTCACCAGCTAAATGATTTGCCATTCAACTTCCCAGAAAGCAGAGCAAGATTTTTATTCCATATCACCACGATGAACTCTAGCTGCTGGGGGAAAAAAAAATAAGGCAATATTTGGGAAAGCAGCCATTGGATTCTGATCATCTTTGGGTTGGTTTGATGCTTTTTTGTTCTGATTAGCAGATTGTTCTGATTAGCAGATTTAGGTGGCAAGAAACCCTCTTTAATCTGCTGGGAGCAAATCCCTGGAGCAAATACCAAAAAGCAACTGACACTCCAGAACTTGGTTGCATGGTTTAAACTTGCAAGATAGTAGATACTACGCGTGTACTTGTCTTTAGATAATTTTGCAGTCAGAGGGGATTGGATGCTGTCTATAATTGAGCTGCAGAGAGTTCTTTATCACTGGTTGCACAGACCTAGAAATAAAGTTCTGATTGCCTGGAGTCTTAACACATCACTCAAACTTTTTGTGGGGCTAAAGTGTCCATGCAGATGTCTGATTAAAATACATTAGAAACTTTGTGCAAGGGGAAAACAAAAATCTTTAAAAGTGTATATTTAAAACCACTCTTTCCCTCTTAAGTTTCCACGGGATGAGGCATTGTTGATGTGCTGCTCCAAGTCTGGCTTTCTTCATCACGGGAAGCCTCTCATGACAACTCGTAGCCCTGACAGTTCAGAAGATGGAAACTATGTAACAGGCCACCAGAATTCATATTTCACAGAGGATTTTGCTGGAAGACTGATTGACGTATATGGCATCGCTGCCTTGTGCCTCTCAATCAAGAGGGACTTGCTCCCAAGCAGTAAAACACAAATAAAGTGCTTGGTTGCCAATTAAATTGTTTTGTTGATTCATGCATGACAGGTAACTTGTATTAGATTGCTCATTATGATCTGAGGGTTATATTGTGGTAATACCTTTAAGCGTGCTGAATGTTTGATAAACTTTGAGGTTAAAAAGTTCACTATTAGCTCATGCACTATGAGGAGGGAGAAAGTGCACTGATGGAGACCTGCTGGCCTCATTACGGTGCCATGGGGTGAGCCTGCTTTCCCTAGAGTGTTGTTGAGGCTGGCGTGCACTTGCCTTATGTGGAAGCCACAGCAGAAACAGTGTCCCATGCCATGCTTGCAGCTGCTGGGGATGAGGAGGCCTGGTTCAGCATTATGCTACAAGTTGCAGCAGTGAAGTCGGCAGAGGTACCCTACTGTAGAAGGGATGATGGGTGCATGCATGCATGCATGTGTGTGTGAAAGAGCTTTGAAAGATTTACTGTCTGTGGTTAAAAAATATAGAAGTATTTGTATTTGGAGCTCTGGCAATGAGTGCCGAGTTATACTCTTTTTGAAGTCTTAACCAGTAAGTGATGATACCTAAAAGAGAGAGACGAAAACCACACAATTTTGGTAATGAACCCTTCTCTCTCCTGCTTTCAGATTATCCCTTTTGGAAATTGTGTCGTGGGGTTCTTGGCTGCCTGTTGAAACTGACCATTTTTAACAAAGCCATTTCCTTGCATGAGGCACTAGCAACTCATACCAGAAGCTGGTAGGCTTGTAATTTGAGTCTATAATTGAGAGCGCCTTGGTCACAGTTCCTGGGCTAACTTCACCTCTTATCCTTTCTGGCCTTTCAACGGCATTTGCTCAGATCTTAACCTATGGCTATTCCCTTGAGATGGAGACAGGCTTGTATTCCCTTTTCATTACATGAGACAGCCTTAGCTGCCTGACTTACCTTCAGCATCTGTGGTTTTAGGTGCAATGACAATGTCAGTCAGGAAACCAAACTGACTTTAAACGAGAGTTACTCAAAAACAAAAATATGAGAAAACCAGTATGTTACAACATATCAGTACAATCTACATGCATATCTGCCTTTTCCAGGTGCTTTCTCATTGCTTGAACCTGGAGAGAGCCCCAAATCTTTCAACAAGACATGTCAGTATATCCCCCTAAAACTCTTCAGCAACTGTCTCCCCCTCCATCTCTCAAGGGAAGGTTGTTAAATATTCAGCAACATTTCAAAATCTAGATTCTCAACTAAGCAATCCATGCTGTGCATTTTGGCAGGGATCAAAAAAAACCACAACCTATTATGTAGCTGTCCAGCTTCTCTTACTACCCTTTCATGCATTAGCATTAGCATCTGCAGGTACGACAGGCTGGAGTTGCTCTTCCAGCAGCCCCTGTTTCATTCAATGGCACACAGGCATAAGATAATCACAGAATCACAGAATGAAGGACTTTAATAAGGACTTTAATAAGGACAGAAATAAGGACTTTATTAACTTCCACGATATACCAAATCCAGTTCCTGGTTAAGATACATACATTATTACATCCCATAACATTGATTGTTACAAATCAGCTTCATATCTGCTGAATCACCCCTTTGGGCAATAGATATAGGGAGACCCTAAAAACATGGTAAGATTGTTAATTAAGGCATTAAAGACTATGTAGCACAACAGAGCAAAAGAAAATCAAACAGGCAAAAGTATGTGGATGTAGAGAAGGAAAAGTGAAGACAGGGAATCGATGTAGGTAGGAAAGTTACTTACATAACAGGTCTGAAGTTTAGCTCTATCACTTGCAGTGATGCTGCCAGTGAAAATGACAGTGAATATGGCTTGCATAGATATAAATCCAGCATTTTTTTCTGTTCCTTATTGTTAGATTGTTTCTTTTATTTTTCCTCAGGTAAATTGGAAACTCATGATTCACCATCACCAATCTTAAGCTATTTTCATTTTGCCTGCCATATGAAAGAGCTTATTGAGTCTTATTGAGCAAAAAGAGCTTAAGAGTCTTACTGATCTAAAAACAATCAGTATAAAAATCTTCAAAAATACTAACAGCAGTAGTAGTGCTGTGTCCTTGCATCATGTTAAGTGAATGAACAAATCACACTTGCACAGCTAGATTGCAAATAAGAACATTTGATAGCTTCACATATGTACCCTGGCTGTCTGAATACACTGCTGCTCTGAGACTCTGGGAGCTTGAGCCTTGGGGCCCTGAGAGATGACCCCCAGCTACTGCAAAATGCTGCCCAACAGGAAGGGAACATGAGAAGTAGTTTCTGAAATGTGACATGCCAAGTGCCTCTGGATTTTCCTGTGTCTCTGTGTCATCTACAGATTCACATAATCACAGCTTTTTAGATACTTTTCTCTCCTTTGTAGCATCCAAAACAAGGGTGACAGGGAGAACTGGGAGATCTGGCTGAAGAAAAAGGGCTGTGAAGGAAAGCAAGCAAAAGGAAAATACATAGCCCCTTTCCTGTAACACCAGCAGGACAAGTCATACATTCTCAGAAAGTAATGCCATTTTTGAGCTGACTGCTTGCCTTTACATTTTTCACATGTAATACTTCTATGGTCTCAGCCAGATGGCTTCTGTTCAATATTTCAGTTTTTACAAAGGCTATTGTATTTTGCTTGCTGGGCATGTACAGCACTTTCTGGCTTGCCTTGCTTGTGGTAAGCCCATGCATTTCCTTTGTGCATAACAAAGGTAGGAAGGAGCCTACTCAGTGACCAGGCTGTGCTGCTGACCTGCCTGTGCCACGAGCAACAGGAAGGCTTCCGCCTGTGAGCTGGGCTCTGAGGATCAGCTGTCTGCCAAGCCATTCGGTGTGGTGACATGCTGCCATCGGAATTTAATTGTACCTTTAATCACACGAAAGCAGCTAATTTCATGCTATAAATCATATCCTGACACGCAAACTCCCGGCGTCTCATTTTGTTTGTGTGAAATTATTTAACGCATCTGACTTTGAGGTGAGGAACTCTTTTATGTTGTTGATGTTTGGAGAAAGATTAATAGATTTTTTGTTACTGCTTTAATAAATGCACTCCACAAACAGCAATCGACTGTCTCCTATTCATCTCACAGCTGCTAATTGGCTCAGGGTACAGGTTCTAAGTCTGAAGCTCCAAGCTTATGTTTATTAAAATATAATTACTTTAATGTAATTGTTCTGAATTATTACATCTCCACTAAGTAGGACATAGTTAAAACAAATAAAAATGTTCCTTGATCAAAGCTGATTTTTTAACCAACTATGGAAATGACCATGGGGAAAAAAAAAAAACAACAACACAATAATAACAACAAAAAAAAAACAGAAAACAGATCTAACACTTCAATATAAGCTGTTTTCCTCATGTGAATTAATCTCAGTCTTTGTACCTGCATTATGGCAGTACTTAAAAATGATTTTTTCACCTATAACCTCTGCATCACTCCACAAACTTCAAAATACACAAAATTTGCTCTTTTAGAGTCAGCAGTTCAAGGTCTGCCCATTGTTCACAAGACTTTAATAGCAAAGATGAAACAAAGTGAAGGGCTCATATTTCTGTGTCACCAGCACAACCTTCAGGCTCAGACCAATATCAGAAACCTCAGTTTTGTGAATAGTATTCAGCAAGGAGAGTTTAAGTATTTCAGTACCTCAGGGTTTCCAAAAGCCAAAACTGATTCCAAATGTGCATTTTTCAGTTTTCTCTTACCTTTAGCAACATCCTTGCAGAGGCCAAATCTTTAATAGATTGGCAGGAAGGGGGAAGAAGAGAAGCTGATCAACTAGGCTAGACTTTGGACTGCTTAAAAATTGGCTTGCAATGGTGGAGTTTGAACTCATTTCTAATTTCCAGGAAATTTGTCTGCCCAAATTCAGTTGCTTTACATAAATTCAAACTCCCAATTAGGCTATATTTGAAGGCCTGGCTGAATTTTAACTTGTACAAAACCTCAGAAGTAAGATTCATAAGCCAGCCTGTCTTACTGCCAGTGATGGATCCAGACCACTGAGACTTCCAGTTCCTCTGGGTACAGATGTCCATCCAAAGAGAGGGGGGGAGACCTTCCCTTTAAAACATTCTGGTTTTCTGTCATTTTGCTACAGCCTTTGCTTTCTTCCATTCCATCAAAGTTACAAAAACAAATGAATTTTACACTTCATATACCCTGCCTGGGACATGCGATCCCAGAATGACACCAGCGTTCACTGCATTTTAGATATTAAATGGGTTCTTCACATTGCAGAGACAATATGCATCAGCCTGGAAGTGTAGACTTGTCAGAAATAAATATTCACTGAGCAGCAAGCACCACACATTCAGGGTATATGGGAGTAGTGTGATCTGGCTTTGTACTCTTTAATAGGAACACCAAAGAAGATGGCACTAAGTCACACTGCTTTAAACCTGGGGTGTGTGAAGCAATGTAAATTGTTGTGATTTCAAGGCTGCCAGTGCTCCTGTTTTAACTACAAATCTCACAGTATTATTTATTATTATTATGTTTTTTAATTAAAACTCCATGTCCTGGATTTACATCTGCTTGTAGCCCTCATGGATATGGAGAAGAACTTTGATCTAAGAGCCGCCAAAAATTATAAAAGTAAAATAATTTTTAAAAACAAATAAAAAGAAATCTATGTTAGCTTTTTATTAAATCTCATGATCATTAAGTCCCGTGATTTTTCAAGACCTGATTCATGCATTTTGAATGTAAGGGTGTTGTCAAAGATCAGCTATGAATTAGATTTCCCAGGTTGTGCAGTCCATTGAGCGATGTAGTAAACTCAGCTGTGTAACACTTGTGCACTCCTGGGATCCTGAGCGCTGACTCAGATTAACTTAAAACTAAGCCATAAGAGTTATCTGGAGACCAGAAAAGGAAGGCCAGCAAAGGAGGGATCTGTGCTTAAACCAAGTTGCAAGAGCAGTTGCTTTGGCAAGGGGTGTTGAAGCCTGGAAGGAGCACTGTGAACGTGGTGCAGCCTTGCGAGGAAGACGGAATGTTTCCCTTCCCTTCACTGACATTAAGAGAATTTTTAAGACTGAAATGGAAAAAGGCAGTGCTCAGCATTCACCACTGCCAAAGCAGCAGCAGGGGATTCCCAGGGTGCCTCCTTGCCATCCTCACAGGTATCTCAGACACAGCAGGGTCAGGTACTGCAGCTACCAGGGTCTCTCATGCAACAGAGCCATAGTTCTTGCAATATGAGAACTGATTTCAACATTTTTGTATCTCTCTAAATTATAATAATCAAGGAAGCAGAAATATTAAATCCTGATCTGGTTTGTGAACTACAGTTTTGATTTTCTAACCAACTGTTTTTTGTTTCTCCTTTCTCTAGTTCTTCTCTAGTCTAGCCTAGTTGTTTATTTTGGTCTCCCATTTCACCTTTTCAGTTGCTGAAAATTTAAGCTCTGTGGCTAAATAATGGTCTTCCTCACTCAACATGTGTATGAGTACAACCCTCAAGCCAGCCTACCCAGCACTACCATAATATCAACAAATCATAATATTCTCTGTTCTTTAAATTGCAATGCAATCTTGCAGCTGCAAGAACCAAAGTCTTATTCACACCTTATTGTTTTTCCATTCTCCTCTACCCCTGGAGGTGGGGGACGTCGGCAGACGCACAGAACAGTGCACAACATGTTGGAAGGAGCCCCGTGGCCACCGGAGCGGTGGAGTCACCACTCACTGGGAGAAGTCATCTTCAAACAGGGTTTGACAGGTTGAGGAAAGACCTGCTGGCTTCCTCCTGTCTGCAGCACAAGGGCTGAGGCTGGGCAGTGACGTGGAAGCATGAGACCATGCAGCAGTGACGGTGCAACTGGGACCGGGCGAGTCAGGGGAACAACCTGTCAAACTACGCATGTAGTGCAGGGGTGCTTCAACAATGTGGCTGGTGAACAATCTACAAAAATCTATGGAAAAGGCTTCTATCTACCGTATAAAAAACAGCTATAATTCTTCTCAGCTTGTCAGGGTTTAAAAATATAATAACTACAGGGGCCTTAATACCTGCTGGGGAACTGTTTGGCACTCACTGACTTTACTCAACCAAACCAATTATCTAAACTTTTTTTTTCAGAAAGAAGAAACTTTGGCTTCAGACACTGCAGCTTCTGACCGATGTTCTGCAAGTGGGGCAGTGAGGACTGCTCTGGGGAGCAACAGCTACTGAATAACAAAACTAACAAAATCTGGTGTGAATTCTGCTCATAATAAAAGGGACAAAAAGCATGACCCCATCCAAATTCCTTTGTGTGCTGCAAGCATTGGTGATTCCAGTAACCAAAATAAAAATTGACTCAAATCACAGCCATCCACGTGAAGAAGAAATATGTAGAGCCTACTGCAGAACAGACACTTGCAACAATGCTTCCTTCTCCTTGCAGAACGAGGATCAGCAACAAAACCCTGGGAGCAAGTTTGTCATCGCAGAGACCTGAAACAGCAACTTTTTAAATGTTAACAAAAGAAAAATATAACGTGATATAATGAAGATAATATTCTAGAGGATTTAGATGAAAAATAAAAGTTTCAGCCTTGTGAAGCTATGATGATACATCAACTGGCCCCTTCTAAACAAGAGCTCCCCTCTAAATAAGGGCTTAACAGTTAAAATTTACTCTCACTTTTCAACACCTGAAAAAATAAATAAATCAGAAAGCAACCTTAAATCAAAGGATGAAAGTGTTCAAAGAAACAGGAATGGTCCATATCCTCACATATGCTGCTCAGAATCTCAATAGTGAAAAAAGAAACATCATTTGGGCTATCCAAAGAATCCACACATTTGCTCACTTGTGGGAAACAGAAAAATAGAATAAAAATAGGGAGTATGCCAACTGATCACTATGAGATTTTGTTTTAACTTGAACAGCATTAATTTGGTTTGCTGTAGTAATAAATTTTCAGAAGAGAGGTAACTGATGTTGAAATCTGCTTAGCATTTTAAATTGTCATTTGCTAATGTTACAGACAACCCATTTCAATATCAGATATGAGGCACTTGACATAATCAGAGGGAGCTTTGAGTGTTTTGGTTGCACAGCTCCTGAGTAAGTGATTTTCAGACTTTGGGGACTGAGTGCTCAGCTCATGAAGTTCTGTACAACTGTTGCACTACCCATCAGTTCCTGAGTGACCAACCACTAGCAGATGCAAGAGGAGAGCAGAAGTGCAGAAGCACAGGCTGAAGCTTTGTTGCCCTGGTGGTGGTGAAGTGGCCCAACCCCTCTAAAATGGAACCCAGCCTTAACTGGTGAAAATCTATCTGGATTAGACTACTCTGCCAGTTAAAGAAACTGATTATCCCATATGTGCATCTCATAGACAGCCTTCCAAATTATTTCTTCTGACTGTCCTAAATGAAGCAATGACTATTTTGTCAGAGAAGCAGTAAAATCACACACTTTATAAAGACCCATATCACTCTGGAAAGTGGAGAGTAAAATCTTTGCCAAGGTATATACAAATAATCTAGCGCCTTTTCTGACATCCATTATCCGCAATGATCAGTCAGGGTAACCCCTTCAAAGGCAGGCCAACAATAACATAAGGAGGTTATTAAATATTATTCATTACCTTCAGTGGAACAAAATAGAAGCTTAATTCACAGTTTTGATTCCAAGAAAACATTCGATAGGATCGTAAGGGATTTTTTATTCTTTACTTTAGAACTTTTCAATTTTGGCTCTGAGTTGAGATCATGGATAAAAACTTTCTTCCAACAAACTATGCCTTGGTGATAACAACTTGAAATCCCTCTTACCTTACCTCTTGATTTAAGAGGAATGAAGCAATAATGTCTCGTCTCTTCCTGCTACATATGCTATCCTCGTCACACTCACCAGGTTATAAATGAATAGCTGGGAGGCAGGAATACCAGAAGTCATTCTCAGAGATTGTCTTGAAAAACTAATTCAGCTCTTCCCAAATCATTTGCTCATGTCACAGTATACCCATGTCTTATACTGTAAATCAGTGGTCATTCCTATTTGGCTAGTTTTATTAAAAGAATATATAAAAAGTGAATTCTTAGGTGAAATGGGTTTGGAATATTTTGGTGTAAAGAATCTAGTAGAACTGTTTCTTATTTCTCAAGAAAATATACCAATATACCAATATACTCTAGTAAAAAAGAAAAACAAAAAACCAAACCAACCAACCAACCAAAAACAAACAAACAAACAAAAAACAACAATAAAACAAAGAAAAAACCACCACAACAAAAAAACAACAAACGACAAAACACAGCTGAATTGCAGACCTCTGGCAAAAACTTTTTAACATTTGGTCTTATATCCTTTTCAAACACAAACAATTGCTAACCCTTAATAATAATAATAATATTTAGAAGAATTAGAAGTATTACAATTAGAAGAATTAGAAGAAGAAGAATTAGAAGAAAGAGGAGGAGAAGGAGAATGAGGAGGAAGAGGAGAAGAAGAAAAAGGAGGATGGAAGGTTTGGGTAGTAAACCTCTGCCCTCCAAGTCATTATTTTGCACTTTCTATTACCAGTATTTTCCTCTTTTAAAATAAAATGCCCCTGCTCACTTGTGAAAACCCAAGTGAAATGACTGGGAGTCTGATGAAACCTTGATTGTGCAAATGGAAATTAACTGCAGCAGCTCACATGAATGAAGAGGCTCACACGAATGAAGAAGCTCCTTAGAGCTAGGACATGTGCTGACACAGTCCTCTCTCACTGCACCTTACACCTGGAAGTCACTGCGCCAGCTTTACACTACGTAAATCTTCAGCTTATACACTTCCCTTAAACAATGGCATAAATGCAAATTCCATGCTAATGGCACTCATCAGCTACAATCAAAGGAAAACAGAGGCTTTTCTCAGCTGGCATTGTTCATCTCAGCAATATTTTTAAGAAAGATAAGGGGATGGCAACATGTTGCCTGATGTTCTGAGGACCTCTGTAATCTTATTTTTGGAGTCTAAGGTACCTCTAGATTGGCACAATGGAGGTCTGGAGCTGTCAGACTTGCTGCCCCCCTTGCAAACCAGTAGTTACAGGAAATGACTAAAGACAGAAAGCTGTCATGGAGACTATGCACTAACTGTAAGGCTAGCTCAATCCCAGCTGACCATACATTTCCATTACTGGAATCAGGTATTAAACTGGCGCTTGAAGAAGGCAGAGCCATCTCATGCTGCTTGTTAATCAATTTGTTTCAGTCATGCAAACTCCACACATGGGTGAGGTGAGCAATCCAGTGCATGGCTTCAGGTCTGAGAGGTCATATCAGGGCAACATTTCATTACATCTTCACTTGATTTTGATGATAATGGAAAGTACGTGTACATGAAATTATTGATATCATTGATTCTTTTTAAGGTTCACTGGTTAACGTATGTCAACATATTTCAACAGTGACAGAATAAATATGTGCATGAAGAAATTTCAGAGGATAAAGTGACAACAGCAATATCTTCTTAGCTTTTGGCTTGGTAATAAATATGGCCAGATGTAACATTTCCAATATTAACTACAACATGGTCAAGTTTCCTAAGACTGTTAAACAAGATATGGTCAAATCTGGTGCAAAATTCAAATGCTTATTTTAACTGGCTAAATGTTCATCACCATGTTTTAATGAGTCAGTTTAGGCTGTGTCTTTATCCAATTAGAGAGATATCCTTGAAGGGGATAAACTGCACTTAGAGCAATTCTCTCAGGCTAAAGCTCTGTGAGCTGAATGGCACTTTGAGGCTTGAGTTCACGTTGATGCTGCCCACTGCAGTTTCCTTTAGAGTCAGTGACAACTGGGGCACTATAGCCCAGTATGATTCAGTTTATGGGGAGCCTGGAATGACTACCTCAGAATCTAAGCTGGGGTGAACACTGTCCTCTCTGGTCTGCAAGCCTTTTCCTAGCTATATAGCTACTCCTTGGGTCAGTGCCGTGCCCAGCTGACTTTGAATTGCTCAGTCTAGAGTCCATCAGCAAGAAAGGGATGGCAGCAGATAGCTCCCCATCATCTGATTGATAAAGTGTGCATGGCTGACAGCCCAAATCCTTGCAGCTACCAGGATATTCACTACTACAAAGACAACTTGTGCATGTCTACTCTTGCTGCACTTGCTCCTTTGTCCGTGTTTTACACGTGATATGCTCTATGTAGTCATTTGTTACAGTCCATTACATAGCCCATTTATTTTTATCTTCTGGATCCCAATCTATGACTTTGATGGTGTGATGACTAGAAAATGTATACCACAGGGTTTAGTTGAGCCTTATTATGAAAGAGATTAATTATTAAATAAAAACTTTAATTGGCAGGATTTCAGATATAAAAGCAAGCAAACTTTTGCTCTACAGAAAGCAATAGTTAACTTTTTTTTTTTAATTTTCTTAAAGTAACATACTCTAAAAGGAGACATCCTGTAAAGTTTTGAGACAGATTACCTTGATTTAGAACAGCTAAATCCAGCAAACCTGAAGTACTCTGTATTAATTCCAGTGATGGAAACCCTTTATGATAAAGAAATTGTATAAAACTATGCTTCTATTGCACTGTGGTTATCTGCAGAATCAATCTTTTATCACAGCTACAGATAGCTCAACCGGTTGGAAGTGTATCAGCAGAAGCAGCAGTCCAGATGACCTACATTTTAGCAGGACATTAATAGGAAGCAGATTTCACATCTGTATATATGTCAGGGGACAGAGGTATTATTGGATTGAACAAAGTTTCAAAGAACAATGTTTTACCTCACCAATCAGATGAAGGGAATGGGCATTTCCCTTTGGAAACCTTCTATGAAATGATCTGTTTAGTAACTCCGTGTAGCTGGGGCAGACCCATTCAAGAGGGTGTTAGAGAGGAGAATGGAAAAAGGCAAAGATGAAAAGGGGGAGAGAAAAAAAAGGACTTTTATTAAAGAACTGAATTTAAAGAGCTGGAGGGTTGGGTGAGTGAGGAGATGGTTCATCACAGTTACTTGGCTAGATTTCTCGATCCAGTGTGCACATTAGCAGCAGATAATTAGGAGCTGAAGACTCTTCCAGCCAATCAGACTGCAATTTATGGTATATTTAGCCATTCCTCAGTGATGAGGAGTCCTGGGCAAGCATTATCAGAGAGTTACTGCCTTTTCTGTGGCCCTTGCATCACCATCCAAACTCTGCAGTCATCATCTAGAAATTTATACCTCACAGCTAACTACTGTTTCAGTAGAGCAAACACTACACTATTTCTTACCAAGCAGACAGCTTGTGATGATGTGCAGCTTTAAAAAGTCTGCTGAGATCTTACGTGTATGATAAAGCATTGTTGGCAGCTTGTCAAGGAGAGAACTGCAAAAGTGATCATGTTTTGAGGAAGAGGCAACAATTACAGTTTGGTTTCTGTGGCTTGATGAACTGACAGGCAGAAAAGAAAACAGTTATGAAGCCAAATACATAGCTGTATTAAATTACCAACACTTTGTTTACTTATCCACCAAACAATCACTCTCAACCTCTTACAGAAACAGTTAAAAATAAAACCTCAAAGAAACTTGAAGCTGGCCACAGGCATTTCACAGAAGTTGGTGTTTCCCAGCTCCTTGTAAGCCATTAGGGCTTCCCTCCTATACCTCAACATGCTTCAGACAGAAACAGCTGAAGGCATTAAGATTTTAAACAAGGGGCTATTTACATGAGGCTTTTTTGCCTACATCTTTTCCACTGGCAGTAATGATGACAGGAGTCCAGGTAGGCAGGGCCCCAGGCAATTTCAGCACCATGTCATCTGTCCCCGCTGAGAGCACATCTGCATGGGATGGTGTTTGAGAGGTGGGCGGCTCAGGAAGTGACATTTACCACACCATCCTTCTCACTGCAGCTTCTTCTGCAAGCAAGGAGATGTAACAGCAAACTGGGGGCGAAAATGATCCTCAGGACTCAAGGCTGCAGTCCTGGGGAGAAGGTGAATCCTCTGGTGATGCCGTCTCTGTCTGCAAAACAGGCATGTTTTGAGGTGTATATAATCCTTGAAAACTGTCTCCAGTTCTGATTTTATTATTCTTTGGTACAGCAGTCACATCATATTGTGCTGTATGTACCATTCTGCATGGAATGACAAGAAGTGTTGTAGGTAGGCAACTGCATAGATTTGTATACCTTTTAATCAGACTGGGCAATTTAAAACACGTGTCCTCTCTGTGATAAATATTTCTTACTAAATAACATTTTTGTGACATTGACTGGGCAGTCTCAATTTAGACGGAAAACCATCACTAAAGCTTCATCTAAACACAGCCAATTTTGTGTCAATTTATCTGCATCACTGAATTAAATAGCATAATGAGGGGCTACAGGCCTGCTGACCTCACTTTCTAGTTTATCCACAGAAGTGACCTCCTTTGAGGATTGTTGCAAATATTTAATGGGTTACCCCTGCCCTAACTCATGACCTGAGTCTTTATCTAAACCTCTAAAGAAATATAAGGAAAGTGGAGGTGAGCTATAGCTGTGGCAAACAGGATAAAAAGGCATGGACACTTTGTACCTTTGGGATAACTGTGTCATCTCTTCATCTTTTATTACTACAGAGCACCTCTCCAGCACATGTGTCAGATGTACCTTCTTCTGCTCAGAGAAAGCAGAAGTTGGCCAAAAAACTGCTAAGAAACTGCTCAATGATGATTTGCTTGGCCTGACCAACTGCTGTTCATGTACATGCTCTGAAACTCCCCAAACCTCCTGACATGATTGATCTGTTTCTGGCTGAAGACTGGGACAAGCTGGACAGAAAAGGAAGAATGTGGGAAAGAGACAGAAGAAGAAGGGTGGTGGTCATGAACAGAAATAAAGTGTAGATGAGGGAAAAAAGCAGAGGGAAATAGGAAGAAAAGGTATTAATACAGTGCAACACACAACAAGAAGGAAAATTATGGGGAGAAAGCAGGCATTGGAAAAGACGCAAGAAAGGAGAAGAGAAGGGAGGTGAGGACCTGGCAAGGGACAGTAACATCACTCAAATACCTAGAAAAAAAATCTTTCCTCTTAATCTAGGCATAATCTGCTAATTCCCCTTACGCCACTTTAGAAATACATACTGCATTGCAGTGCTCAATAAGGAAGATGGAAGGATCAGAGATCATCCACAATACACAGTGCACATCCCAGATCCAGCCATCTTCATGAATAGTGGAAAATATCATAAACTGTGTGCAACTTGCTTAAATTTTAAATATGATAATGTATTTTGCAGCAGGTTATATAGCCCTAGCATTCTAAAGGTATTAGATTGCCAGGAAGTCTATGTTTAAACACCACTTTAAAACATCCTCCTCGTTTTGCACAACCACCTATTGAAACATTTTTTTTCCTTTGTCCTGCAAATTTCTTCTACATACTATCTCAGATCTAAAATACCTCATCTACTTGCCCTTTATATACATAAGCATTAGTGAAATCTCATGTCCTCACCTTACTATTACAAGTGATAGGCAACCTTCTGGTCACATTCACCTGTAAAACTAGGATTGTAGTTCATTCCGATAGCTGCTGCATTTAGTAGGGTTTTCCCTAGCAGCATCTGGCAGTTCCACAGAGGACTATCAGGTTCCCCTTTGTAAGAGATGTAATGATGAATGTCTGTCAGTCAAATGCAGATCAGTCCTGAAAAGGGGAGAAGGGACTAAGCAAGTCAAATAATAAAACTTGGTAATATATTTGTAATTAATAAGTTACAAGTAACTTCCAGATATCAAGGAAGAAAAAAGTAATTATTTATATTTGGCACGATTTTCAAAGTTGTTATTGTACCCATAGGTTCTTAATGAAGTCAGCATGAATTGTGGGTATGCAGCACCTTTGAAAATGTTGCCAAAATTGCCCTTAGACTGTAATCTCTATAGGGCAGAGACCTGTTACTCATTTGGCAAATTGTATTGCATAGCTCCTTTGCCTAAACAGGGCTGTTTGCATAATAATAATAATCATCATCATCATCATCATCATCATCATCATCATCATCGTAGATAACAGATTGCTGCTGGAATTCAGAAATATCTGATGTGGTTCTATAGTCTTATTAACACAGTATTTCAAAACATTAGATAAAAGCTCTTTTTATAGGCAAATCGCCAAGGAAGTATGACCAAAGGAACCTGGCTGAAAACAATTTAAAAACAGAGAGGTGTTTACTTGGTCAAACCTGGAACTTTCCTTCCATTGCATGTTTCAGTTTCAAAGTATTTGACTCATAGGCTGTCAGCTGGGAGCCTTGGTGAAAAGGTAGATCATGAAGTAAGCATTTGCTTGTGGTATTTTAAAGCACAGAATCTGATAGATGTAAGTACATACATCAGTGCACACACCCAGAGCCCTGGGGCTGTTGCTACACTCCCCATATGCATGTGCAATCCCTCTGACTGTGCCAGAGACAACTGCAAATACATGTTGACTCACTTTGCCTGGGAAATTCTGGAGAATTAGGTTTCAAATTCAAAGGGTATCAAGACCGCAACTATTATTCTTTGCTCTTAATTCAGAAATCTTGCTAAGTTCAGAAGTGCTGTGCTTTCAGTCTACCCCAGCTCAGGATGATAGTATTTTGCATTTTAATTTACAAATTAACCTAATTACACACCTTCTCAACAGATGTATGTAAAGCCAATGGTGAAGGAAACAGGACTCTCACCCTAACAGTGCTGGGGAGTCGCGAATAGCACACAGCTTCTCAGAACTGTCTACTTATTTCTCTAAGTCCTAGTTTCTTCCAACTGCTCCTCATCTGCAAAACGGGGATAATGATACCCACTTTTCTGAAGGGCTTGGAGACAGGAGAGGAAGAGTACTACCCAGGGAAGGTGCATCCACAGGAATATCTGCTGCACCAGTAAATTAGCACCACGGTGGCTCTAAATGCTGGCTATGTCAGCAGACAGCAATGCAAAACTACTTTTACAGTATTATTTATCCAGAAGATAATTATGAGAAAAAGGAAAGAAAACCGACCACTCCTAATAAATACCATCCCTTTCAGGAATGAATTTGAAATCCAGTTTTCTAGGTATCAGATGATAGGAATCATAAAGTTAAAGCACGCACTTACTTTAATGAATCTGGTCAAAAGTGCTGTCTAGAATGTTTATTTATTCATTAATTTTTACTTGAGTAGACAAAGTAAATCTGCCCTTGGTTTTCATAAAATCTGTCTTGCTACATTCTATTTAGTTTAAATTGGCATCTATTAGATTCAACATGGAAAGCCCAGCCAAGTCCAATTAGCGTCATTGAAACTCCTGGAGTTCTTTTTTTTCATCCAGTGTAAAAGCTGAAAGGAAGAATCCCAGAGCTCTAAATCTGAAATTGTTCCCATTTTTTCACTTGCAAACAGGATAGGGTGGAAGGGAGTAAACAACAATAATCTCACAGAAGTAAAAAAAAAAAAAAAAAATCCTGGTGGACTCAATTGCAACCTTCAAGCCGTAACACCACATATTTTACTCACAGACCTCAATTGGCTATTGGCAAGCAGAGAATTTGACAGAGTATCTGCTGCTTTTGCGCACCCCCATGCCTCTGCTGTTGTAAAGGTCAAAATGGAGCCTGGGCAATGAAGGCAGCCAGTGAACTGTGGACAAGCTTTCCTTGGGAAGCGGAAGGGAGCGTGTGGTGCCTGTTTCTTGGCTCTGTCACTGATGGCAGTTGCACGTGCTACTCCTGAGGGAATTGCCTCCCCTTCCCTTACGAACCAAGCCTTGATGGCGCTCCAGCTGCCTGGCTGAGGTGACTCCCCTTCAATTTCCAAAACAGTGTAGCTGGACAGCTGCAGGACAGTGCGTGGTGAAGGAACAAGTTAATTTAGCTCACAAAAGCTTTAGTAGATCATTACAGAAAAGAAGCCTTCAAAAATATTGCTAAAATATGAATGTTTTGCAGGGGTTGCCACAGAAACATGTAGAGAATATAATCCAAAATAGGATGTCTAGACAAACTCCTACTGTCTGACCTTTTATGTATTTCCTAATCCAGCCAATCTTGCCAAGCAAATTGGTGACTAAGCAGCAATTCACTTTACACTGTGTCATAAAGGCCTGACAAGGCCCAGGTCACGGTTATAAATTTCAGTCTGGCTACTTCAGCAACTCTCAGCTTCCTTTACCAGCACAGCTCCCGTGTGGTTTCTGGGCTGTGATGTGTGCTCTGGATCATCGTGAAGTAATTTTGGGGCTGTAAAATCCACAAGCCGCAGCTCTGCTGAGAAACAGAGAGCACTTTCATCCAGCAGGACCCCAGAGTTTACATAAAACCGTAAAAGGGAGGCTGGCGAGAGTCTCGGGTGAGAGCAGAATGAAAGGCCGTGGCGCTGGGGCCTGGAGCGGCTGGCTGGCCTGGGGTTGCAAGTCAGCCCCCCTCCTGCCTGGAGCTGGTGAGGGACTGACATAGACGATGGGCCTACAGGGCCAGCACGGGATAATGCCAGTGGCTGCAGCAGTCTGGGTCCCCGTTCCTCCTCCCAGGAACAGTCCCTTTGCCTTTCTTTATTTTCCAGAAGTAGCCCTGCAGAAAAAAAGTAGACCGCTCTGGTTCTCCTGCTGCAGTGGCAAATTCATGAAATGCTATTCAGTGGTGTATTATTTATCAGCACAACCAAGTCTTAATGAATCTGAAGAATGGCTTTAAAAAGTGAGAAGGAGAAAGGAGGCATTGACACAGTACTTGATACCTCACAGAATGTTATGTGCAGCTAGACAGATGCATCTATGTATATATACGCATATATGCATTTGTATATATACAAATGAAATGACATCCACAGGCGTATGAAAGTGAATGGATTTTACAGTAAAAAGAAATCAGAGCAATAACTATAACTTTTTAAAAATTATTTTTATTATTATTTTCACTTTGCTCCACGTTGCCCATTCCTCACTCCCCACAAAACAAGATTTTGGGCTGTGCTTGGGCTGAAGGTATAAGGGCTTCCCTGGGCAGCAGTCTGAGGCAGAAATCAGAACTGGTGCTTCTTGAGGTAAGTTGGTCCCGGCGCATGTTCCGATGAGCTTAAGGAAATCTTGCACACACTGCAGGGATAGGGATACATAACACAGACATTATCGCACAGAAAGCAAGTGAGAGAGGGAAAAGAGAGTCGTTGTCAGAAGGAAATGGGAGGAAGGACCCAGAATATATAAGGAAAAAAAGTGACATAAATTACAGTTTGATCACCACATTAAAAGAATCATGTGCTGCTGCACAGTATTATATGGTGGTAATTATATACCATGTATTTATTATACAGTGGTAAGAATTAACGACTTAATATCTGGCCACTCCATAGAGCTTGTTATAGAGAGGTGTTGGATTTTTTATATATTTTCTGTGAAGTTTAATTTTCCATGTGGTGTTGAGTCAGGAAATGGAGAGCCCCTCAGGTGGTGTGCTAGGAGAAGTCCTTTGAGGAGAATGTGTGTTCTGATGTGCAGGGGGAGCTCCCAGGAGCTAGCATTTCATCGTCTGAGCCGCTCTCTTTGTTTTATGTTCAAGATGTTGTTCCAAAAAAAAAAAAAAAAAGTGAAAAAAGATCTCTGAAATGCACGGACATCAGTCCATGGGGGAAGCACAAAATATCTTAACAGCTTGTGATTAATTAGAGCAAGGGAGGCACTTGAGGAGAAGCGCTGTACTGAATCTATGTACTATATCACGGGTAAACAGCTGCTCCTTTCATCTGGAAGTTTAGAATTTTCCTCTTCAGTCATCGCCTCTGTACCACGATGCACTGGGTAGAGCCACGGAGTCAGAAGAGCTGACTCTTAAACCTTGCACTATCCCAGCACTATGTGGCTGTGGGCCAATTACTTTACCACTCTGGGTCTTTTCTTCCCGTGCCTGACCTTTCTCTGTCTGATTTCTTCAGCTCTTCAGAACAGGAAGCTCCTTTTACTACGAGCTTGTGCAGTGCCTAACACAATGAGGCCCTAAAGTGGAGGCTACCAGGTGCTACCACAAACTGACTGAGCTGACACAGATGTTAAAATTTGACAAATTTCTGAGCTTCTGAAAAATTAATCTCCTGATGGGAAAAATTAGACACCACACACTTTTTCTGCAGAGCAGACAGCTCTTTCTCTGGTGTAAGTATACAAGAACAAAACAGCACTCACACAGCCTGGGTGCTGTGATCCGCATTCAAAACAGAGGGATGATACTGGGGATGATAAGGAGGCTATGGAGGGATGCTTGAATTAGCTCTAGAAACAATTTCAGTAATGGAAAAATACATAAGATAATGAAAGAGGAGCAGTCAGTCTCACTTCTGTGCCTGGTGAAATTATAGAGAAGATTATTCTGGGAGTTATTGAAAAACACCTAAAGGGCAACACAGTCAACGGTCAGAGCCAACATAGGTTCACTAGGGGAAAGTCATGCCTAACAAACTTATCTTCCTTTTACGATAAGATCACCCAGCTAGTTGACCAAAGGAAGCCAGTTGATGTAATCTTTCTGGGTTTCAGTAAAGCTTTTGATACTGTCTCTCACAGTATCCTTCTGGACAAAATGACCAGAATACAGTTAGATAAAAGCATAATAAGATGTGTGAACAATTGGCTGACGGGTCAGGCCCAGATGGTTCTTGTAAACGAGGTTACATTGGGCTGGAGACCTGACATTTGTGGGGTTCCCCAGGGCTCCATTTCAGGACCAGTCATCTTAAATGTTTTTATAAATGATTTGGATGAAGGACTTGAAGGTTTTTTGAGCAAGTTTGTGGATGATACCAAATTGGGTGGAGCTGCTGATTCTGTTGAGGGTGGTGAGGCCTTGCAGAGAGGTCTGGACAAGTTAAAGAGTGGGGCAATCACCAACAGCATGAAGTTTAACAAGAGCAAGTGCCGGTTCCGACACCTGGGAAGGGGCAGCCCTGGCTATATGTACAGACCAGGGGATTAGATGCTGGAGAGCAGCCCTACAGAGAGGGATCTGGGGGTTGTGGTTGACAGCAAGCTGAACATGAGCCAGCAGTGTGCCCTGGCAGCCAGGAGGGCCAACCGTACCCTGGGGTGCATCAAGCACGGCATTGCTAGTCGGTCGAGGGAAGTGATTGTCCCACTCTACTCTGCGCTGGTGCGGCCTTACCTCGAGTACTGCGTGCAGTTCTGGGCACCACAGTACAAAAAGGACATAAAACTGTTGGAGAGTGTCCAGAGGAGGGCGACAAAGATGGTGAAGGGCCTAGAGGGTAAGACCTATGAGGAGCAGCTGAGGTCACTTGGCCTGTTCAGCCTGGAAAAGAGGAGGCTGAGGGGAGACCTCATCGCGGTCTACAGTTTCCTCATGAGGGGGAGTGGAGTGGCAGGAGCTGATCTGGTGACCAGCGATAGCAGCGGAGGGAATGGCTTGAAGCTGTGACAGGGGAAGTTCAAGGTGGATATCAGGAAGAGGTTCTTCACTGAGAGGGTTGTCCTGCACTGGAACAGGCTCCCCAGGGAAGTGGTCACAGCACCAAGCCTGTCGGAGTTCAAGAAGCGTTTGGACAATGGTCTCAGACACATGATCTTTTTTTTTTTTTTTTTGGTTGGTCCTTAAGGGACCCAGTAGTTGGACTCGATGATTCTTGTGGGTCTGTTCCAACTCAGGATATTCTATGATTCTGTAATTCACAGCAATTTTAGCAGTCTTACATGAAAATCAGGCTAGAAATCCATATAGTGTAAGACTTGATCAAACTTCTCACATTAGAAATCATACTTCTAAGCTTTTTTTTTTTTTTTTTTTTTAAATAGCAATTTCATGACACCATTTTGCTGTCCTGATTGTGTTACGGTTCCTCCTCTTTGCTTGAATCAAGAAGATGAGTGTGTGGTATGGTTGTCTTCTGGAGGCACTTTAACTTGGGGTGATAGAGAGTTGTGCTCTTGGAGCTTAATATATCTGGTTTATTCCCCACTGTTGGTGATGATGGCAGCCTGTACAATATACTCAGAGAAATCATTTTAGCTATTGGCTGCAGAGAAATAGAGGTCTGTGCCTGGCCCACAGCACTACTGCACTACTGGTATTTTTCAGCCATTCCAACATAACCCCTCACTTCCGCTCAGCTGCTCTCTTCAGAAACGGGACATACTTTTTTTGGAAAGACTTCTGTTCTCTGCAAATTCAGACATAAAATATATTCTGACATATGGTTAGATTTCACTGAGAAAATGGCAGTCTGATCTCTGTCTCCCCATCTGCCCTCCTCACAAGTTTCATACACAAACACACACACACGCAAACAATCACATGTACTTGTGTATATGTTCTGTCATTTTCTGTCATGCAACTGTTGGCTCTACCACTACAGCACACCTGAGAAGTGGATGACTTAGTATGATGTTTTCTTTAAAGTCTGAGCAGGGATATTGTGAGTTGCTGCAGTACTGGTACTGGCAGGCTTTCGTTCAAGCACAGCCCTCATGAGAACTTTCTCCATTCACTATTAATGGTAGCAAGATGATTCAGTCAAGAGATAACACTCCTCTGGAAAATATTTATAAGGGAAAGGAAAAATAACATGCTAGAATGTTTGTTAACTACAAAATCAGCAAGCTCATAGTGTTCAAGGATCTAACACTTCTACTCTTTTTTTTTTTTTCAGATTAATTTGCTTATTACTAAACAGAAAATGCTGTTGTGGGAAATACCATTTATTTGTTACAGGAAGCATAAAATGTATCTTGATGTATAGAAGGAATGCACCTTCATCTTCTTAGCATAATAGTGAAGCGGGTGGCCAGCAGGATCTACTGACACCATCAATCTTTTTCCTCTTTTTATATCAGAGAGAAACAAATTTAATGCAAAGTTGCAATATTTATACCAGGTCTGTATGGCTCTGTTTTCTGTCACTGCTAGCCTCATCATTTATCTTCCACACCCTCTACTGATTTATCACACCAGCTTGTTGCGTTATGTAATAATCTTGATTTTCAACTAGAGGAGATAGCTGTCTCTTGGTATATATTCATAGGATGGTGCCTTAGTCTAATGAGAATGCCAGATGAAAACAAGTACTAGAGAACATCAAATGCCGGCATGAACACCAAGCAGACCCAAACAGAAATATCCTGGCTTCATTTTTTATAGGGCAAGTAACATTTTTTTTAAAAAATTAATTTTCCCCATAAGGTAAAGGCAGCTCATACCTGAGATACTGTAGACTATACAACAGTCATCTGATCAGTAGGATCAAGTAATATTAATGTTACTTTGGACTAACATTAAATTAGACAATGATTGGTCCAACTAAGCAATGCTGACTCCATCCCAGAAATAAATGCAAATTCCTTGGAAATCTTATGAAGATACTAACATTAACTATTCCCCAAGAACGCCTCAATGCTGTCTGCACACTCAGCTGGTCTCACTTTATGTGTTCCCCCCATCTGAGCAACAGCTAACTGAAGGCGATTAAGTCAGCAAGAGGGAAGTAAGCCTTGAAGCGAACACACACACACACACACACACAGATTAGCACTTGCTGCTAGTTTGTTTAATGGTTATAGTCACTGCCATCTTCATAACACCATTAGAAATTAAGCTGCTTTTGTCTGAAAGTATGTGCCTCTTATCCTGTGAGACAGAGGACAGCCTCTTTAAGGTTATGTATCATCCAGCTGAATTGTTCCACTACTTTCTGATACAGGCCAGTAGCAAGCATTCATTTCACTA
Source organism: Cygnus atratus (assembly GCF_013377495.2). Taxonomy (NCBI): domain Eukaryota; kingdom Metazoa; phylum Chordata; class Aves; order Anseriformes; family Anatidae; genus Cygnus; species Cygnus atratus. The sequence continues at coordinate 48,412,114 of NC_066363.1, forward strand.
CAGTAACATGAGAAGGACTAGGACCAGGGACCTTTCTGAAAACACAATAACCTTCCATTTTTGAAAGATACAACATCTTCCATGTACCTTTCAAAATCTCTCAATCCAAGCTGGGTCATCACCATCTACAGTCTGTAACTCTTGTGTTACCATGCTAACAATAGGATGATCGTGTATTACGGGACCATTCCCTGGTAAGGAAATCTATTTGATTCTTGGCCTTTTTCTCTGCACAAATTCAGGATGTTTATCATTACTTAATAGGGTACTGCAACAAAAAACATTTCTTAAGCAAATATCTTTTCCGTCTGTAAATGTGCTTATGTCAGTGCCTTACATGCTGATGTTGCTGAGTGTCTGAGAGCTGAATCTTTTAAATGAAAACAAGAAAATGAAAGTTTAAAAACTGTTATTCTTTGGGGGCTCAGAGATTTTAAGAACAGTTTTGATCTGAAAAAGAAAATGGAAACAGCAACTTTTCTATTCATTTATGAGCAAATTAGTCATTTAATGCCTTTTGATCTTCAACACCAACACATAAAGGAATGATGTAATTTTTCTTATTCTGCAACAACTGTTAGCACTGTTTCCTGCAGAGAAGCAAGCATCTAGAGGTGTCAAGCTGACACCCTACTCCATGAAGTACTATCCAGATATAAGCAAGGGTTGACTAAGCTGGCCTGACTGTTGTGAATTGCTTTTTTTTTTTTTTCAAAGCACCTTATCATTAAAGCACATTTGCTATCAAACCCCATCTGTTAACAATTAACTTTTGGAAATCCAAACAAATGGGAAAGCATTACCTCAAATATATTCAAGTCTTTGCCATACAGTTTTTGCTATATTATTTCCCGAGGAATTAAGAACATTTAATGAAGGGGATTTAGATGTCTTTCATATCAAGGTAGGGACTTGTAAAAAGAGCTTATGAATAGTTGCACACTGCATTAATCAAGGAAAGAAAACTATTTCATACAGCCCAAATAGGAAAAGTAATGATGCTAACAAACATAAAAACAAGACTATCTATTGGGACTCACGACCTTAATTTTGATTGAAAAGTCCCACTCCCTATTCAAGAGGGATACTTCTGGCACTTGTTCAGTGCAGAAAAATGGCCACAGGGCTGCTGGCCAAACCCTGTCCGAAGAGAAAGAGCCAGGATTAAGGGTAAATAAAGAAGTGGCATGTTGTAGGAAACACCTATGCAGGTAGTACTGCAGAGAGTCCAGGCACTGTTGTTAGCTGGAAGACTGCCACCATTCAAAGACTATCCAAGTGCTTAATGAAGCAACAAAAAGAAGCTGCGATTACAGCATGGATAGACATATCTGTGATAGCTTTAGCTTGGCAGTCATACACAGCAGCAAAAGACATCATAGACATCATAGCAGCAAAAGACATTGGCAAAGACATCAGCACCTCCCTAAGACACAACACAGAATTCAGGACCATGAAGTCTTCACTGACCATTTTTTGATTGCTTGGTTGTGGTGTAGTCTTTACTGCTCTTACTGCCCAGACTAACTAGAGTCAGTCTTGGACAGATGTCAGACCTTCCACATCCTGTGCAACCAGGACAAGAATTTCTCCTGTCCCTAGGTAATCAGAAACCTCAAGAATAGAAGAAGCTCCTGATACCACATCTGATTTTTTTAAATCTATTTTGCCTGATTTTCATTTTAATCTAGAAGAGAATCTAGAAAGAGCCTCTTTCATTTAAATAGTAAGCTCAAAAACAAAACAAAACAGTGCCTTCCTTTGTATTTTGGGTAATACTGAGAACAGTGCCAGGCTCACAGAAAAGGCTTAGTGAGATGTGAACAGGTCTGAGAACTATACGGGCCTTATTCAGAACTATACAGGCCTAACCTACTAGTTTTATTCTGTGATTACAGTGAATTTCTCAAGGTAACTGAGAGCAAATTCAGGCACTGCACTCAAATTGTGATATTGTGCTGAGCAAAGCAAAGTCATTAATTTTTCCCTTCCCACTTCCTTATTTCTAATTCTGAATAAGGAAGCTGTCCTGGAGCATCTTCATCCCCTTTTTCTTATTGTCACAATGAATGTTCCTCTTTGATTGATGAGTAGTTTTCTCAGACAGACGATTTTCTGTGATCTCCCAAAATGCTATTTCAGAGCTGTCCAAAAAAGCTACATTCAAAAAATGGTAACAATGTGGAATTTGCTTAATTTCAGAGTACTACAAATTTAGCACTCAGATCCTAAGCATTTAAAGATTTTGTGAGTTCAAGTTTATTCAAATCTGGAATTCAAGTCAATGGGAAGTAATGCAGAAAGATGGGGGAAGTAAGTCATACACACTCCAAAGATACCCCTCACCATTCTCCATATTTGCATGAATCACCTTATGCTGAAGTCATGTGTTCTATGCGTTCTGTTTCTGCTATTAAATTGTCTAAAAAATATAGCCCTATAACATCCAATTTTGCCCAGGATTGTGGCTCTATTCCACTGTAAAAGCTCATGACCATATTTACTAACCTGAAAAAACAGGCCTCCCAGATTATTATTTTTCTCTCTGATCTGACTAAATCCAGCCTATATGGGATCTACCAGCCCATAACATCCATAGGGCTGGAAGGAGCAGGACTAGATGCATGCCAGAGTCTTTAAGACAGCTGCCATTATTTCTTCCTGGCCCAAGAAGAGATACCAAAGTGGTTTTGGATGTACTTCTCTAATGCAGTTGAAATATCCTGGTCTGATTGAAACAGTCAATATTTTTTTCATAGTTAGTCCCATCTGCTTTTTCACCTTATTTCAACTTCGGATAAAGCTGGGATTCTTGTTCCACCCCCCACCTCCCCTCCCCCATTTGAATATTACCTGAACAGAAATCTTTCAGCTCCATCAGAAGGAGCCCTCCCCACCAGAACACCAAAGTACAGCATGGACCACAGGGTATGACCTATACAAAGTACAGGCAAAAGGAGATTTAGACCTGATGCAGCAAAGAATCCCTCAAAAGACTCCAAAAATACTTCATATATTTTGCAGTCCAGGTGAGAAAATGTATAAACCAGCGGGGTGATTGCCCAAGATAAGCCAGGGTTCAAAAGGGGTTGGTTATTATTTGTTGGGTCGAGGTGCCACCGCTGTCTCTGTTTGCCTGTACTTTCGCAGCACTTCCCCTGTACTTCTTTGTTCAGTCCTTTCTGTTTGCATCAAAACATCAGAAAAATTTCCCCTAAATAACCACTGTATTATTTTATAGATTTAACCTTGTAACTCTTTCCTCTTATTTCCCTCTAAGTCACACGTTATCTCTTTCACTACTAAATATTTCCTGTCTGTTTCATTCATTGGCTTATTTTAGCTTCTTCCTTCCTCTTTGTTGGCTGGCTGCCCCCTATATGTCTGCCCTACATGTTTATACTCATACCCATTGTTGCCTGTTTTCTTGGCCAGCATACTGGTTCCCATTCTTTGCCATTGTGAAACTCTCAAAGAATAGCCAAGTTACTTCACGTTTTCTTTGTGTGAATCATAACTCTTGCGGCCTCCACTGCAGCAGCCATCTTGACCTGTGGCAACTCCTTAGAGACAAATTCCACAGTGAGAGTAGACTCAGTCTGCTCAGTAGCCCTCGGCACTTCACATTTAATAGGTAGCTACAAGTCTCACCCACAATTTCTTTAAATTCTATAATTTCCTTTTCTTGAAAATTAACAGAACCCAACATTCTATCCTTTTATAAAATTCATATTGGGTCTCCAATGGGACAAAGCTAACTTAAACTTTGGAAAGCTTTATTACTGCTATTTCCTGGCAACCCACTGAAAGGAAGCAACAATTCCCAATACCCTCAATCACTGTCCTCGTGTACATTAAAAAAATAATTAAATAGATAATGTGTGAGATTTTTTTATTACCATGAAGTTTTGTGTAATAGCATACAAACATCATGATACTAAACACCTTTTCTCTTAATTCATGCTGATTTAAGAGGCACAAGAATCACATCCCAAAACAGAATTCTTTAAAAGTGACATTTCCTGTTTCTATGGCAGTTCCACTGCTCTGTTCTGTCCCAGCATGTACCCTGTGCCATACTTAAGTGCTCGTTTGTTGTTGTTATTTATATTAGGGATGCCAGAAAGAAAAAGCATCAAGAAAGTGACTGGGAGCTCTTATGACTCAGATTTGCTTGATTAGCAAAATGCACCCACTGAGTTCCTGAATGCAGGACTCCCAGGAATGGATGGGATAATCCAGGATTAGATTCCTGTTCTATTTTTTGCCTTTTAACTTTTTTTTTTTTTAATGATGATCGTTGCTATGAGACAAAAGTTCATTAAAACATTGAAATTGGAAAGAAAGTATGTGTTGATTATGACTGAAACACAGATCACTGAGGGAGCTGACCTCCACCTTCCAGCCTTGGATAGGTAGCCCAGGCTGTGAACAACAAGGAACGTGCACCCCAGATGACCAGGAGCTGTGCAGCTGCAGGGGCCACCATTAGGAAGCATTTCTGATAGTGAATGAAGACTTCGTTGGTTCTTACCGTGCAGTAACAATGGAAAACAGCAATCCAAAGTGCCATGTATATTTACTTAAAAAAAAATCAGATTGTTTTTTATTAGCATTTCAGCTTGTCTCATCTTTGTATTAAAGATGCAGATTAACTTTTTGTTTGTTTGTTTGTTCATTTTTTTGAATACAAAATAGTTGCAGAAAGGGGAAGAAAACATCCTTCTTATTCCACAGCACACTGATGCAGCCTGTTGTAATAAATAACTGTAAGGGACAATCATGCTTAGCATCTTAGTTGCATACTTAATCTCTGTCAATTCTTAAAAGTTGCATTTCTCCATTTTTCTAAGTATACTCCCCTGAAAAAAATGATATTTGATGGTTTCCAAGACAGACCTTCCATATACAAAAAGACTCGTTGCTAAGGTGTATACAAACACACACAAATATATTCATATATATACCCTGTGAAATAAATGTGTAAGTACCACCATTCTTTGAGAGCATTCTATTTCCTCCTCAGTGCTGTTTCAGCATGGCTTCAGCATTTGCTTGTGGCTTTTTTCCCAGTCACTGGATTTTAGTGGTGAAGTGATATGTATTTTTCAGTTTCTCACATGCAAGCTGTTATTTATTCAGATCACCAGAATGTACTGTGTGATTTAGTATTTCTAAAATTTTAGGTTCACTAACCACTTCATGGGACATCATGCGAAGACAGCACAAGGCTACTTTTTTGGTAAGTATTTACAGATCTCAGAATAAACATTCAGTGGGAATCCCAGCTATAAAACAGTTTGTCACATGCTATACACACACTGGAAATCTTGCATCTTTGGCATTTGCAGACTGGAGGGAAAGTTCCTCTTTAGAAGAGATGCTATCACAAGTCAGTATCAGTCTCAGCTTGCATGCTGATCAGTTTTCATTACAGGACTGCTTTATATCACTCTCTAAGTAGTCACTAATAAGTAAAATGCCAGGAGAGACACACCAGAAATTGTTCTCTATTCTAGGCAGCTCCTTGTTTTTGCAGAATTAATAAAATACGTTGTTGTGCACTGCAATCCAGTTTCCTCTATCTACCATTTCCATCAGCTCTTGGGCTGTCATAATAGCCCACATATGCTGAATTCCCATGTTCTTGCAGGCAGGTTTTTATAGCCTGCCAGCATAGACCTCAACTCAAGCTCATGGCAATTCTCTACTGCAGCACAAAACCTACCAGTCTGGTTTCTTACGTTAGTCCCTGCATGCAGCTCAACAGTCTCCTAAGTGCACTGAGTTGAATTGTTATTTCATCATTACGCTATTCAAACTGCTTTTAAACTGCTCATGATCCAAATATTGTGTATTTCCTTATGCATTACATCTGCTTTGATTATTGTGGCCTTCCCTGATTGCTTAGATAAAGGGTTCCTGAAGTTACTGGGGAACATTGCAACCCACATTTACAGAATGGGACCTCATTGACCTTGCTGTGGCTCTCAGAGGGAAACTAATTTACTATAATGATGGTGTGGACTCTCCTACTCAAGGAAAAGTGCATAACTCACCATCTTTCACCACTAGCCAACAGTGAAAATGAGGTTCAGTTGCTGGAGGGTGGCTGGTCCAGGATGCCTTCCTTCACCTAAGAGGTACTAAAGTTTAGTACCAGTAAAGTTTAGTATCAGTACAAGTCTATTGCTACGACTCTGGTGCTAGCCTAGGCTTATCCCTTCCACAACACTCAAACTTACAACAACACTCATTTCTGTTTGATGTGACTTCCTGGCACAACCAAGTTATCTGTCCTAGTTATCCATCTCAGAGATGGGGATGCCACTTTCAGGTGCCTACTGCCCTCTCTTCACATTTTGTGGTGGTGAGATAGACAACAACCTGGCTGATCTTCAGAATCACAGCCTTTAACATATTTCATGGAGTTGTTCTCTGTTGGAGAGAAACAGTACAGAGAGAGTAATCAAACTGCCAGAGATTCCCCAGAGCAGGAAACCAACTTGAACGCTTCTAGGTATTGGGATAGCACTCAGACCTACTGCTCATCCTCCTTCTAACCAAAACAATATGGGGATGGATTGGTACATAAAGACCGTCGTACCTCCAAATAAAAGCAATATTGGATATCTTTCACAGGAAAATGCCACAGAAAACCTCTCAAGGACTGAAAGTTTGATTCAGACTCTGCTTACTGATCCTCATGGTCTAAACACTTGTTAGGTTTACCTAGTCATACCTGTTGCACACTCCAGCCATGATGAACAGATCCATTCAGCACAGTGTTTACCACTTTCACCAAACCCAAACAGACATGTTCTGAGGAAGGAAACCATCATCAAAACACCCCTCCCCTTCAAAAGTGTTACAGCTTTTATGTCTATGAAATGTGCATAGGATATTAATGAAATGGGAAATATGAGCAGCTATTACCCATTACAGGCAAGATGCTGTGTTATACAGGCATATGTAAAGTCACACATTCAGACTACCACTTATACCATTTCCTCTAGACATCTAATTTGAGTGCCATTCAGAACCACTGCTAGAAGTCCAGGTTTATTGTAAAGGAGAAGAAAGACAGACATTTTCACACAGCAGTTCAGAGTATAGATAATTGCCTGAAAGGACGTTTGGTCTTCCAGCCAAATTGCAGCATTCATCTTAACTTGAATTTTTCATGATCTTCACAGTCTATGTATGGGATCACATAATTTACAGTTCAGGTGGATTTGGTCAACCCAGTTCTCAAAACAGTCAGTTAAGGCAGAGAGCTGCCTTGAATCCAAGCTTGCAAAAATTATGCAAATCACCCATGACTGAGAAAGTTAATTTATCTAGGTTTCTATGTGTGCAAAGACTAACTTGGTATTTGACATTTACAAATTCCCAACACAATTCTTGTCTGTTTGCAAAAACATGTAAGTGATAAAAATCCAACATCCTAACTGTTACTTTTGCAAAGACAACACAGGGCAGAAGAGAACATCTGAGGCACCTATAGTACTGAAAGTATTTCCTTGTAGTGTAACAACATATCCCTTTGCTGTGGAGCTGTGCTCTCTCATGTTTACTTGGGGAAAAAATCCTGAAATCGATGCTGAGCTAATTGCAGTCCCCAAAGGCTCAAACACACACCTTTTTTACAAAGGCAGGGGAACAACAACCCCATTAAAAAGCCATTGAGAAGGACCACAAGAGGCTCCTCAGGCACTTTGAAAAATCTCTGATGTCAGTGACTTCTATATCCAAATGATCTTCACCTGGCTGGCAATCACCGTGACAGTGAAAAACATAAAACATTCTTCAGTCATCACGTCACCCCTTTTCCATTTGACCCATGGTTTCAAACCACTCACAGCTCTGGCCAAAAGGAGCAACTCCTGAATGACTGTTACTGAGAGCTTCTCAACCCTGGAAGCTTTAAAATACCCAACAGCTACAAATGCTTGAACTAATGGAGAGAAAAAAATAGTCATCTGTTCAGCATAGCCTAAGTGTCTTCATTTTATGAGAGCTTAAACCTACTGCACTGAAACTAAGAGGGGGTAAATGGGGGCTTTCTGCAAGCCAATAAGGAATATATTTTGTCATGGCTCTTCGCAACAGCAGTTGTAAAAGTCTGTGCATTCATGGCATTGTTGCTTAAAAGAACCTTTCTTGCTGTCTAGGTATTGTATAGGTGGAAATGGGTGTGATTCAGTAAAACACACTATCCATTAATTTTCTAACTTGTGTTTTCCTATTTGAACTGAACATGGGCTGTTGCCCCCTTTTAACTATGGCAGCAACACGGAATAGCTACTTTTCTGACAAGTGACCAAGAAAACAAGTTACACAGGGCAAGTAAAACGTGAGAGTGGACTACATGTCTTGCCCGATTCTTAACCAACCCCTCCCTGCTATTCTAGCAGGCAGGGAAATGAACTGGCTTCAGAGCCAAGCAGCTTTCCCTACTAAGACTCCGTTTGTGGCACCATCAGGATGAAATCAATGTTTGTTTACTTTTTCTGAGTAAACTGAGAATATGGAAAAGGAGGAGTCCCAAACCTCAAAAACAAAAATGAAAAATTCAAGGAAATTCATGGATAGTACCAGGCAGTTTACTCAGCTGACAGAAGAGAAGAATTTTAACTTGGAGAGAAGGTAGGGTGACTCTCACATAACTTCTTCCATCTTTGCCCTAGGTTTCTACAGTGCTATTCCCAGCTGCCAGCGTGGAGGAGAGTAGTGAGCTCCTTTGTGCACACTTACAATAGTAAATACAGCATCCTGGAACCACTTAAATCCTCTGTGTTCTTAAAAAAAAGACCTTTTCAATCTTTGACATTTTAAGTTAGAAGTAAAAGCAGTCAAGCACATTATTAAATTCAGCCTCAGTTTCAAGAAAGGGATGGGTGTGGGTGTGTCTAACCAAGACTACACTAGGGAGACGATAACTGTTTCTAGGAGAAGAGTGTCAACTTTTATTTTTGGGACAGCAGAATTGGCAGACGCTCTTGGCTTCCACCACACAATTCATGTGAAATGAAGAAAAAAAAAAAAAGAAATTTAACTGGCGCTGCCCAAGAAAACCAGACAGACGCACACAAAAAAGGAATGATGTACCATACAAAGCATTAAATACACACACACGCACACACAGGCAGGACTCTGCTTTATACGATTTGAACCATATGGGCATGTACACATACACACGCACTAACTCACACCCGTAAATCATTTAGCCGGATTATCTGTCTGGTGTGTGGAACAGAAACACACTTATGAAATCTCTTTTCTTCTTTTAGCAGCAGGCTAATAATTGATAAAGAGCCAGACTGGGGGCTCTGAGTTTTATGTGACAGATATACAAGCAGTTCTCCCTGCCTGCACTTTGCCTGTTCTCTCAACAGCAGCAGCTCCAGCCTGAGAGCAAGAAAAGCCACTCACCAGCTGGCACCTATCAGACTCCTCCAGCAGCTGCCAAGTCGGCCTGTGAGGGCAGCACGGATCACCTGATTTAGCCAAAGAAATAAGAAAAAAATATCCCATCGGGTGACTCAACAGGCGCTGGAGCCAGCCGTGCTTTCTGTCCCACTTGGGAGGCTCCAGCTGCCCGTCCAGCCCTCCTGGTAAAGCCTGAGCACAGATATGTGATTGCAGCAAGTCGCAAGCCTCCTTTAGCATCCACCCCAGCAGCCAGAAGTGGAGAGTGGGTGGCAGAGTGGTCTTCCTGTAATGACAGAGTGGGCAAAGCAGCAGAAGCATAAATACCCTCTTGGCCTTTCTGAAGGCATCCCCATTGGCTCCCACTGGCTTTTCTGGAGGCAGGGAAGCACAGAAAATGCATGTGAAAATAATGGGCTACTCTGAGGGGAAGGGCTTTTCTCCCTCCTCTGCGCATTTCCTGAATTACAGTGCGAAACCCAGAGTCTGCATTAATGGCATGTTGTCTAAAGTTTATTTTCTAAAGATTTTTGCCTTTGCCAATGTGAAGGAAACCCTTCATAATGAATGGCCTGAAGGTGTGGAAACAGGGAGAAGAGTGGGTAGTTCCTGGGTACTGGCCCTGCACTTCCACTGGGTTAGACAACCTCAAGCAAGTCAGCTGGTTTATCAGTGCTCCAGTTTTCTCATGCATTAAATGGAAGAGGAGGTAACAACAAGTAGAAGATGGTATGTGTAGAAGTGGTGTGCGTGTGGTGCTAATATGGATTTCATATAAAGAAGATTTAGAAGTCATAAGTCAGGATTACAAGGATGTTGGTCACTGCATAAGTCTGTAGTGCTCTTTCTTTCTGCTTTTTAAGGAAAATTGCTGCTGGTAGATTCCACCTCTGCCATGGCAGAGTCCTCCTCAGATGGCATGGAAATGGGTGAGGTGAGAGGGAGCAGCTCACCACCGGGAGGCCTTTGTGCAGGGATCCACTCCCCTTCCCTTGGGCTACCTGAAAACCAGTAAGCTAAATTAAATGCTCTTTGCACATGGCATGACAGCGGCCAGAAAAGCCATGAAGAAAAGGATTGGTTGCCATGTCCAACTGCACTCTGGTGGGTCGATCTTGTATGCCACAGATAACAAGAAGCAACTCCTGAAGCAGCTTTGTGACAGGTAGCCTGATCCTGCTCGTTGCAGGCTCGGAAGGACTCCAGGAGTCCTCATAAGCTCTGCCTCAGAGCTGACTGCACTTGGAACAAGAGGTAGGCCTGGAGAATGCCTGAGATGTCTTCCAGCCTGACAGATCCTATGATCCACCATAGTACCACTCAGCGCATAGCTGGGACTCCCAGGCTTTCTCTGTCCTGCCGCCTTCTTGTTTACATGGTACTGGCACTCCATTCTTTTAACATACAGCAAAACTGTGAAAAAAAAAATTAAATTCAAAACAAAACACACACTTAAAATATAGTGATATTAAGGAAATAAAATCCAACCCACAAACAAACAAACAACAACAACAAAAAACAACAGTGAAGCAACCCACTCTGAAGTTGTTTCCATATTGTTAGGCATAACTTAGTGACATCTCTTTTTCAGGAAGTTCCATTTTTTGCCACTTTTTTCACTCACATTGAAGGGCCATGACTGACACCTGAGAGCATCTTGAGAGACATGTCAGGGAAAAGCCCCATGTTGGTGAATCTCACAAAACAGAGAGCTCATTTGCTTCAGTGACCGGAGCCTGCCAAGTAACCCTGCCAACAGGAGGTGTTACTGGCATAGAAAGTGCGTTTACCAGGCTTCCTGCTGACAAAAATACCTGGTGCTTGTAGTGATCTTCCTTCTGTTACACTGTAAAGTGTCCAAGCCTCGGGGGAGGCTGCTTTGTTTGTGCTGAGCTCTGCACAAATGCAATTGGAGTAAGAAGCAGCACTGCAGTTTCTGATTTTCACTAATTGTGTCTGCCTTGATTTTCTCCCCCTGCATCATTCCTGTGTAAAAGGACTGAAGCTGGCTCAAGGATATGCTTCATTTTTTGACTCTCTGTCAGCTGGAGCACAAATTTCAACTTCAGGAACACATGCGTGCCACGCACACCCTGTTGACTAAAGGGAGACAAGATCTATGTCATCAGAAAACTGACTTCATTTCCATCCGAGGCACAATACTCACCAGAGAAACAAGAAGAAATAATACCTCACCTTTGGGATCTACAAGATATTTTAACAATTCCATTCTGCTCAGAGAAACCGTCAAGATTGTCACACATTTAAAATACAATCACCTCAGATACAGCTTCCATTACAATGGCATCAGAATACTTTTTCTGACCCTGGTAGCATTTCACCAGCTTTGTAGAGGTGTCACTGAGAACAAGCCTGAGTTGCACATGCTCTTGTAGGACTGTGCTTCCAGGGATAACAGCATACAGCTAAACAACAGCACGAGTCAGCTCCTTGTTAAGTTACACACACAGGTACACATTCTGCCTAGTCCACTAAGAGAGTTTCATTTCATGTTAGCTTCGCTTTTAAGCCCCACTACAAGTGAAAAGATGAATATGTAGCAGGCTTTAGAAAACAAACCAGATAGAACCCTCCAGTATACCAGAAAACAGTCTAGTTAGTAATCACAGCATATTTGCAATAATGTGGTACAAGGGACCTATACCATGCAGAGGGCCTGTTGGAAGATGCCAGCTGCACAGTGGTACTGGAAAGAAACATAGCTGCTTGTATTTTGGTGATGACATTTTAATATTAAATCACTGTAAATTAGGATGATTGCTCTTCTGTGGTGAGCAAGTACAGACCTTGGCATCTACAGGAAAGGAAAGGAAAGGAAAGGAAAGGAAAGGAAAGGAAAGGAAAGGAAAGGAAAGGAAAGGAAAGGAAAGGAAAGGAAAGGAAAGGAAAGGAAAGGAAAGGAAAGGAAAGGAAAGGAAAGGAAAGGAAAGGAAAGGAAAGGAAAGGAAAGGAAAGGAAAGGAAAGGGGAGCAAGACTCTGTCTTTAGCTTGTGTCCTTTGAGTTGATGTTTTTCTACCCTGTTCCCTTTTCCTACTTAGTCCTCAACTGCCATCACCACATTACATTGAACTCCTGTAGTTGATGCAACTCAATCCACTTTTGGCTGACTTCAGATCAGGTAACCTTGTTTATATCTTCAGTTTGATCCAGGAATTTCATGGGAGCTTTACCTTCTGACTCCAAGCTACATTTGGCTGAATTTGGCCTTACATGTGGGAAAAACCCTTTGGAGAATCACAGTAGTTACTGTACAGACACAGCTGCTGTTTTTCCAAATGAAATAGTATTTCATATGTTTCAATGCTTTTTAAAGTCAAATCAATTTGGCCCATGACTTGCTCTGTATTTCTTTTGCCAGATTTGATTTCTGTGTTCAGAGTTGGGGACGGTAAGTAATAATGACAACAATGTGTCTGAAATGAGAAGTTATTAACTCTATTTATACCAGCATAAGCAAATTATGAAAGTCTGTCAGTGCCAAATTTCAAGCAGGCTTTGGTATGCATGGAATATATTAACGAGAAGAGAGTTTGGCAAGTGAGAAATACAAAGAAGCTAGGAGGAATGTCAGCTGGAAAGAAGACCCAGGTTCTCGCTGTGGTGGTGGGGGGATTCAACAAAACAAGCCACTTTTATAAGGAGAAGGAATAGATCTGGTCTATGTGCCTGGACCAGTCATGAACATGTGCTTAGTGCAAACCCCGTGGTGTAGCACACTTTCTGTGACATAGGCTAGACTGCAACTACTAACTCCAAAAATGAAATGGTTAAGACAAATGCAGAGCTGCAGTTGATGTATGAATCAGTGAAGTATGTAATATCTTACCAGCTGAAATATTTGAGGCTAAACATTAAGTCCTTACTCAGTGGGATCTCTGCCAGTAAGCTCACTCTCCCTTGATATTTATGATTAACACTTTAAAACATCCACATTGTCTTTTTGACTCATAAGAATTCCAGTTGACGGGAACCAATTTTCTGTGGCAAAGTTTCTGGCTGTTACAAAAGGGGAGACTTCTTGTTTAGCTCTCTCTGTCTTTTACTGTTATTGGATCACAGAGCAGCAAATTACCTTTGGGAAGGAGGTATCTACGGGTGTCCCAGGCTCACAGCTCACTCCCCAGAGAGCTCCCTCCAGGCTAGCAAGCTGCAGTGGGGATGAGTCCATCTGCACCTCACCAAGCTTTAATGATAACTAGCTCATCTTGGGTTCCCGGGCTGCAGGAGATATGTGTGAGGGAGCATTGGCCCTGGGTTTATGACACAGTCTTTGCAACACCAGCATTAGCTTACCTAGCCAGGCTGCTGTTCTCCCCCTTAGAAAAACTGGGACAGAAGACTTTGCAGGCAGCAGAGGCAAGTCTGGTGAGGTAAAGCAGCTGTGGACAGCAGACTTCCTGAGTCTAGGGTTTTGATTGCAGCTCGCAATAAATGTGATGTATGTATGAAGAAGAAATAGAAATAGAAGAATTAGAGACATACAAGTGAAGAAGCACATTAGGAGTAAAGAGTGAACATTTTTTTTCTTCCTCCAAACTCTTCCTAATTAAAAGAGGGATGAAGTAGAAAGTACTTGAAAATGGGACCTATGGTTGCAGAACCACATTTCTGAAATACAGATCTCTCAAGTATCAAACTACACTGCAGAATGACTAATTGTGGGGTGACTAATCCCTGTCTTCCCTCCAGAACTATTATTTCACAGTGGCCAAGAAAACATACCATAAAGATGTTGTTATCACATCACTCACATTTACTTGCGTTGAGAAAGACTGAGGCTTTTATGGTACTTGTCTGATTACCAAGAGATATGCTTCTTTCACATAAGAAAAGAAAGAATCACTTAGTCTTCATAGTTCATTCCTGGACAGTTGTGAAGGTGTTTGGTTAAATGTCTAGGGATTAGGAAGCTGGCTTTCAAGCAAAGAAAAAATTTATTTGGAGGGGGGAGGGGGGGAGGAGGAGGGGAGATGGCAGGAGCAGATGGATATTCAGGTTGACAGAAAATGAAAACCTGCCTTTGTCTTGCTTTCATTAGTCTTCATTACATGACCACGACAGCTTTAATTGCTGCCCCGCATACATAAGTAATAAAAATGTAAAATGTTTAAATGAACTGTGGCTCCCAAAAGCCATTATAAAAGATTAATGATGAGTACTCTTTGCTAACTTAAACATCTTCAAGAAACACATCTGAGCAGCCCTTGTGGTTACGATGATATTAGAACAATATTGGCTGGACCACTTGTCTCAAACCATTATGCATCAAGCTTTGATGGTTTTGATTATTCCGTCTTTAGCTAGTCTGAATTCTAGACATATTTGATTCCAATTTACTCGTTCCTGACAAGTTATCCCAACCCTACAATCCAAAGAAAGAGTATTCAGGTACTCATATTCTGTCTTCAAGAACTGCTGATGGCTTTTACTACCAAAGACATTGAACATAGGGTTTAATAGTATCACTCCAGAAATTATTCTGTTAATTAAGAAAATATCCACCTGAAGGGGAAAATACATGATCTTTGCTATATAAATTGGAAGTAGTACTAAGACGCATGTTTGAATTGTAACTTTCCCTTGAGGGGCACAGATTTTATTCTATTTGAATTCAGATGTGAGAGCAAAGTTAAATTTCTAGAAGGGCATCAAAGCAAATCCAAGCTTTAGCATAGCTGTGACCACCCATCTCTCATTTATCTTAGAAACTCATCTTGAGGTTTAGGGAATGCTTAAGTAGAGGTGAAGGTACCAACTCTTGCCTTCTCGCTGCCACCACTCAATCTTCCATTTGTGATTTACTACCATGTTTATCACTGCATCTGCTTATCAAAATGGAGTTCATGCAAAGACTTGTAAGTTATTACCAGCCCATTATGTCATGTATTTGTGCCCTGCATACATAGCAGTGCAAGTTTCAGAAGCAGTACTCCTGGCCCACTAAGCGCATGGGAATAAGTTGTACCTCTTAGCAAAGCTTGTACCTCTAAGCAACCTGCTTTCCTCTTACTGTTTCCTATAGGCAGCAACCAAACTTTGTTACGGGGCACTCTGAGCTTTTCCATGGATAAACACCTCCCTTGTGAAGTCAGCTAAGTACTCTTCAGAACTATGTATCTATGGGAATGAAGAGGTATGCAGAGGCAAGCTGAACTCTTTCTGTGTGGTGTACTCTTATGTTTGGCTTTCAGTCCAATTTTTGAGTTGGACAAATTTGGGAAGACTTATAAAACTTGATACTGTGAGGCATAAACCACCCTCTGGCTATTTGGGATTGAACTGGGTTTTTCACAAATGGCAGGAATTTGCTGGTTGCAGAGCTACTTCATGCCATCCTTTCCAGTGTCACTCACGGAGTCCAAAAACTAGACTGTGGGGCTGCCAAATGATGTATTTGTGTGTTCCTTTCTGCTTTAGTGCTCATCTCACTCTATTCCACCCAATGTTGACTTTCATAATACAGGTCCCTCTGCCAGGAGTGGATTATATTGGCTACTTAAGGTCCTCCAGGCCTTTACCAGATCTCCCTCACAATGATCTCCAAATTTTCCCATTTCCTGTCCCGCTTCCATTAGCTCTTCGGGCTCATTTCTATTCACGTGGTACCATTTCTATTTCCTGACTGCTGTTTGGAAGCTGCCTCCTTACAAAGTCTGGCTTTTGGGCTCTCAGCTCTTCCTGCACAGTCTTCTGGGCTGGTCTCATTCCAACCTGCAGGCCACAAGCTTGCCCAAGACAACTATCTTCTCCTCAGTACTGAAACAGAAAAACACAACACCCAACAACAACAACAAGAAAACACCAAAAAAGCCCAAAACACACACACAGAAAAGCCACCTCCAAAAAAACCCCCACCCATTCTCTGTTCAGCACTGAAGAATAAACTGATATAATTAGGACCACAGGACTAATTATATTTAGGAAGAGCAGGAGAAGTCTGCTGTCCCAGGGAGAAGAGCAAGATGATGGAGAAAGGAGAGCATGGGTTAGTGTTGCTATTTCACAGCTGGCTGAGCAAGCACTTGGCTCTACTTTTTCCAGCCTAGGAAGTAGGTGCAGGAGCCACAAAGATACAGAAACTTTCTTGCCAGGTCTTTTAAATCAGTTACAGGGTGAGCAGGAGGAGCTCATCCCACTCTCTGCCCCCTTCTCCTGTCAGGGAAACTCCTCGGGGTGGTGTTCAGCCTCTCTCAACTCCTCTCCTGCTGCTGCAGCTGCCCTGGAAGCCCCCAGACATTCCCAGCAGAGTCTGGACGGCTGCTTTGGTGACAACCTGGGCTCAATTTAATGAAAACGTTCTTGTTCACTTGCTGTGCTGGCAGCCTGCCAGCATATTTTCTTGAGGCACATAAGAGAGAGAGAGAGGAGGGAAATGGTGATTTTTTAACAGTTTTTTTTTTTTTTTCATCCAGCCAAACCTGACTGGAATTTCATGGATGAAAGAAAAGGCACTTCTCTAGCCCAAGGGCCTTGTCCCTGCCAAATTATAAGGGCCTGCTGCAAACAATTGAGGTGTTAGAGCTTCTAAAAAAATAAAAATGTTGAAAGATTCTTTTATAACGGAAAATATTAGGCAACCCAAATCTAGGGCCAGCTGGTAGTGGGCAGTATAATATAAGCTCTTTGAAGAAGAGCTGTGCAAATAATAGATTTGCAGAATTTCTTTTCTTCCACTCCACCCAAGTCTGAACTATTTTAGCCATTTTCTCCAGCTAAAATTATTTGCCAAATTCAGCCAACTGCTAAATTCTCTCTCTCCTTTTTTTTTTTTTTTTTTCCAATTTGACAGGTTTCTTGTAAAAACAAACCCGTTCTCCCACCTCTGGTTTGGACTTGCAGCGTTCATTGATGACACTGTTAGGAAGAAATTTGCCTGTGGTCAGCTCCTTTTTTTTTTTCCTTTTTTTTTTTTTTTCTGCTCTGTTCTTGTCAGGTCTCACACATTACAGTAACCGAGCTGGCCTGATAGCTACGTCTGTATCCAGAACCTGTCGATATCCACAGGAAGTTTTCCATTAGTCTCTGCCATCTCCAAATCAGCCTGCACCAGGCTAAAAGCCTGTGCACAGCGTGGGGTTGGAGGTTCAATAGGTAGCAGTTTTTAGCCTGAGCCTTCACTGGACCAGTTAATAATTGCTGTGTTTCTGGTGTCAACTGAGGACCAGATGTTGCTTCCTGGTGCAGGGGGAGGGAGGCGGGGGGTTTGGGATGGGGGCATGTTGCTGGAGGGGAGAGCTTCAAGCAGACATACGGAGTGGAGGCTCTGACTGCTCAACGTCATCGATTTCGTGGCATTTCTTGTAAACACGCAGGTGTTAGCCACCGTGTCCTGGCCAAATCCCTTTATGGCACTTCACCAGCTCAGGCACTTTACTGACTTAAAATCATCTCTGTGTTTCTAATTGCAGGAGCTGCTCCTCACTTCCTTTCTTTAGGAGCAGATTTGTTAAATGTACTAATGGCTGACAAATACCTGCTGTGTCCTTACCCTTCTCCAGGCTGGCCCCCTTGCCGGGGATGGCAATGCAGTCCTCACACGTGCAGCCCGTTAAAAGCTCTGACATCCCTCGGGGTGTGTGGCAGCCACGTGCACATGCGGCTGGGAGGGAGGGAGCTGCCCCACGTACCCAGACAGGAACAGTGGAGACCTGGGCCGAGCCTGAGGCAGGGCTGCTGTTGGCAATCGGGCACTATAAATGGATTTAAACAAGCTGCCTGAGCCTTAAAACACAGTTCCAAACTAATGAAATTCAGTTGTTTGGCAGTGTCAGGCGTTGTGTTGATTTCAGAGGCTGCTTTATGACCGCTCGCATAACATAGCTGCTCCAAAACCTTCCCTGTTCCTTTCATTTTCCCTTTCCCTTTTTATTTTTATTTTTAATTATTAGATCTATCCTCAGAGAGGCAGTGCTAAATTTTCAAAAAGGGTATTCAGGTCTGTTATTTAGGTGCTTAAGTGGATAGTGCAAGTGATAGATATTGCAGAGCACATAAAATGCAGGATAAGACAGATAATTCGGGTCCCCACATTGGAAAACAGAATACTGACAATTTTGCCAAGAAAGAACTATTAAAACAAATGAATCTCTTGTGGCAATTTAAAGTGAAGCAAAACTCCTAGTGTGAAGGTAATCTCTTTTTGTTGGGGCTGGCGTTACATCTTGGTTGGAGGCTGTTCCTCCACAGTGAGCTGCATTTAGCAAGGCCTTTGTTCGTGCCTAGCACAACGCAAACAGAGCTGGCCAAACTCTGGCTCCTGTTATGCTCCCACAGCTGCAGTCATTTCATGAAGGGGAGATTTGGATCCACTGTGCTCAATCGTATCATCAGAGCAAGGTGGACTTGAGACCACTGGGAATGGAAGTGCTTCTCAGAGCTTTGGTAATGTGTATGAATTTCAGCCACACGGTAGCAAAGAAGGGTTAAACCAAAATCTCAGATTCAGTGATTTGGCAGTAAACATTGTACATTACCAAGTTCAAAATACAAGTTCTTCCATTTTCCGTATTACATTGCCACCTGAAATGCTGCAGTCATGTCCCCCATCCCTTCCCCTTTTCTCTTAAATCTGTGAACCACAGTACATTCTGTGCCCTGAGCTTTGGGTACTGAACTCTTCTGAACCTTCCTTTTGCCACCTGAAGTCACGATGGAAACTGTACAGAGGAAGGATTGTGCTGTAGCTGTGGGCCTTCTAAAATAATTCCTCTATGCATAAATACTCTTACTCAGCACTGACTTCTATTCTTACACAGCATAACTGAAAAAAAAAACAACAAACAAAACCCACATATAAAACTTAGAGAATATTTTCCTTAACTAAGGAGCAAAATCAGCCTGAAGTATAAACAACAAGAAAAAAAATAATAAAAAGGATGTATTTTAGTGCATGTTCCTTTCTATCTTTTTCAATCTTTTGTCATATCTGAGAGTGAAGCGTCAGCAAGCATTACTTTGGAAATCTTTGAGACTGTGTAAATATGTATCGTTGCTAGGTTGTAAAGCATCCCAGCATTGTGCAACGCAAGCCGTGCATGTTAGCAGAGTAGGAATAAAGCTAGCAAAGGCCACAGGACCAGACTGAGATGAGGCTCCCTCTCTGTCACAGTGATGTTGATGGCTGGGTGGCCTCTCCATCCTGCCCAGAGCACAACTGGTGGCCACAGCTTTTGCACCTCGCTGGTGTGAGAGCCTCGGGGCAGCTGGACCTCAGGGCTCCTGCAAGCCGTGCCTGGAATTTGCCGCCTTTTGGACTAGGTGCTAAGGCCCAACAGGAGTTAACAGTGATGTGGGAGGCAGCTTCCCTGTCATTCACAGGTGCCATTTCTCCTCCTATGCAGCAGCAAGTTTCCCTTGAAATAGTTACAGATGTTGCATCATCTGCAATTGAATATGCCTTTCAGAGAGGGGAAGGGGGATTTGGCGTCATTTAGGCTTGAAATATAGCCAGCCAGTCTGGCCACAGACTAGATCTGTAGGCTGGCACATCTGCAGCTAGTCACAGCAAGGAACCAAATGTTCAGAGAGCAAAGTGCTTGTTGTGCCCAAGAGGTAAGTGCACAATAGGAACAGACAGCAGCTGAGGTGCCCTGATCTCCCCAGAACAGCACCGTGAGGTTGGAGCCAGAGACTAGAGCCTTCCCCCAAGACATCAGGTGAAAGAGGTGATCGAGCCTCCTCACAGGAGTTGCACCCCTCAAATGGTGCACCAGTTTGCATGTAGGAGCAAGGGACAGGAATGCCTGCTTTGGGTAATAACCGGTCTAGGAACTTGAAATACAGTAAGACATTCGTCCTAACTGCCTTTACTCAAATCCTTCCAAACATGACCATTGCCCCTGCACTGAATTTTCCACTTCTGGGATACTGCAATGAGAGAAGGATGGGATTTGTCCTCACCAAATGTGGTTCATGCAGGCAGCAGAGAGCCTTCTGGTGCCTGGTGAGCTTTGCTGGCTGGAGAAAGTCTCCAGCATCCTGGAGTCAACCTGTTCGGTAAGGCCATTCTGTCTCATGTCTGTTGGTCTACCTGTCACCCATGTATATCCTACCTTGCAGTCAGTGTCAAAGCCTTTCCCTAGCTGCTTCTGGTTTCTCCACTTGCATACATTTGTCTGTGCTTTGCATCACCTGAAAGGAGACCCCTCTGAGAGCCGGTGCCCAGACGGCACATCTCTCCTTGCAGATTTGTCTCCCTGTGATTCAAAGCAGCAGCAGCCAGAAGCAGGAAATTATGGGATTGCCACACTGCTGTGCTCCCTGTGGCACCAAGATAAGTCCCTGACATGCCGAAAGAAGAGGAACAGATTGGGAGGCCAGCAGGAGCAGGTCTGACCTCAGACCCACAAGTTCAGCCAAGTGTCCAGGGTCAGGATGGAGGGACAACAGGCCCTGCAGTGCTGATAATCAGCATCTATGGGCCCAGCCGCCTGGCCAGACAGAGCCTGTAAATCAGCTGGGAAGAAAGCGATGCAACTTCACCTTCTCTAAACTGCCAGGATGGGGGCTAAAGCACATTGCTTTTTTTCCTCCACAAGGCAGCCAAAGTGTAGTGCGTATAGCGTAGCTACTGCACTAAATCTTTTTTGCACTGCAATAAGCTGATTGTCCTCTACTTCCTTTACACTCTAAGTGTTTCTGGTACAATATAACTTTGATTGCAAGGCTCTGGAGAAACAGGATTTTGAGCCTGATTCTGAGCTCCATTATTCTGGCATAGTTCAGGAGTAACTACAGTTATACTTGTAGAAGATCAAAATCAGTCCAGTTCCTTTTAACTGTGCAAAATTTGTGGTTTGCAGAAAGAAGAAAATAATAAAAGATGTGAACAGTAGAGCCAGATGAAAAATGAGATTTTTTTTTTCTCCTCAAGAGTTCAATATTTTTTGGCTAGCTCTTTAAGTAATCGAAAAAATAGTTTTGTGAGGAAAAAAGATCCCACAATACCTAGATATTTGGCATTATGATGCAAAATTTTATAGAAGAAAACAAAAATTGGAAAATTCTCATCAGCTGGAAATAGTACTGATACTGTCTCCAGTGGCAACTCGTATTATCAGAGCACAGGCAGAATAGGGCAATGCTGGGATGTGTGGTTTCACTAATTAAAAAGTACTGACTGAACTTGGTTGAGTAACGTCAAGTGGATACTCAGAAAACAGGGCTAAAAACCACTGCTCTTTTCCCATGCTAATGTGGAAGGTCAGCGCTGAGGGATGGCATCCAGCAGGCAAGATTTCTGTACACAGGTCCATAAGACTAGACCCCAGTAAACTACAAAAGGAAAAAAGCCCAGAAAGCCCTCTGAGTGTTGGCGACAAAGTGGTGCTGCCTCATCTGCAGGCCCTGTTGTAACACCCGCAGCACCTGGGAGCCCCTCGAATATCAGCCATCCTCTGCAGTTTGTGGGTGTAGGCAGAGAGCACCCACACAGCTCGTTGGTACTGCACCAGCTCTGCAGCTGGCTCAGCAGCAATCAGCAATGTGTCCATGGGAGCAAACCATCAGAAGAGGTTCCCTGCCCTGGGAGGCCAACATGGGTGTCCCTCTGCTCTTCTGAGCAGTGTCCTCAAACGGCAGATGCCCAGCTGAGGTAGCTGCAAGAGTGTCCGGATAAAGCCCTAGCAAGTAAAACCACAAAAACCATGGTCAGGCTGGCTCAGTCTTTCCTTTCGACCTCAGCAATTCAGACATCAAGCTGATAAAGATCTGCCTAGAAAGAAAAGGCCTTTCTGTGTTTTCCATCACCCAACAGTGCTGGCGGGAGCTGTACTCTGCAAGACTGTACTGTAATCTGAATCGGGAGTGAAGTGCGTCAGCAGACAGCATATGGTATGTTTATTATTCTACACTTCACAACCCTGGCTGAAGGGAAGGGGAAATGTTGGGGTTTTAGGTCAACCGCTGGACCAACAGGTAGCAGTGATAAGTGATGTGTCGTCACTGCACATTACCACTGATCTATAGCTTAGAGAGAGGACTTGAGTCACCAGAAAGGTATACGCTTCAGCCACAAAAATGTTTTAGAGACATGCTGTGTTATATAAGAAGTTACTCAACATTATTAATCCATCAAACACTCTGCTTAATATTTAGGCCTATAAAACTCATTCAGGCCAAGCACACATAAAATACATGAATGTAGCAACCACGTTCAGTTATAATTTTTAGTAACAAGTCTTATTTCTATACTTAACTTTTGGTATGCCTGTGTATCTTAGAAGGGGTTGGGAAGATGGAGGATTCTTACTGGATCTACGTTTTATTACGCTCTTTACCACTTTGTGACCTGCTGATACATCCTGCTAACACAGTGATTCCTGGACCTATCAGCCTCGGGCAGCAATAAATACCAAGGAGTTAATCTGCCAAAGGCAACATCCCTCCCAAGATGGGCTGACTGCAGCTGAGACACCAGCACCATGCACCTGTGGGTATTGCCAGAGGTGTCTTGTAGGTGTCATGCCGCCCAGAGGCCAGAGGGAAGTCTGAGTGATCCCCTGTAGCCAAGGTGGCCAATGCCATGGGTGTGGTGGGCCCGTCTCTGCTTCACCAGGGAGCCACCGCTGCCCTTGCTGTCCCTGAGGTGAGGAGGACAGCTCTGTCCCCAGCCCTCTGGCAGCATTTGCACACTTGTGCTCTGCAGGTTAAAACCTGAAACTACCAACTTTCTAAACTGAGAGCGAGAGTCTTCTGATCTTGTTCATAACTCTCAAAATCGACTTTCTAAAGTGCTGCTGCTGTTGTGCTCTGCAAGGAAAACTGAACCAGAAACTCCTACGCTGGCCTGCATCTTCACGCAGACACTTGTGTTTTCATTTGCATGGCCGAAATCAGTGGCAGTCGTAAGTGGCTTCACTGGAGCACTCCTAAAACACCCAGCACCTCCTGATCACAGGGGTACTGCTGTGCTGAAAGCACTATTTTGCCCCTGAGGGCAAGGAGCGACAGGAGATCAGTGCCTGGTCTCTGCCACCTTTTGCCCCTCTGCCCGGATACGACCGTGCAGTTGGAAAATTGAAGACAGTTTTCATACACCCACCTTGTGCAGACTCATCCTGGGAGTCAGGCAGAGTTTGCTCCCTCCCACGCACCGCTGGTGCTGCTGTGCAGGCTTGGCCCTGGGTCCCCTTCACCCCTTACCCCCTTGGGCAGCATGTTTGGGGCCCCATGGGCTGCACCCTATGGCTCTCCCCTTGCTCACAGTGTGCCAATGGCTTGGTTGGGGTGTAAAACCCGAGCTCTGCTGAGGAGCCTCATGCTACACAGTGCTGCGAGCGGAAAGTACAGGAGCAACTCATTCAATAAACTAAAAGTTTGATTTAGTGTCATTATCTGTATTGACTTATAGGACAAAATATGCAGTAAAAAAAAAATAAAAATAAAAGATTGCCAAAGGATGAGAGCAGTGGGCTGGATAAGCTTGGCCCAGGCAGGAGCCTTGGAAGGGGTCCAGGGAGGCAGCAAAGATCCACGAGGAGCTTTCTGCAAAGAACCATTCAAAAAAATTGGGCAGAGGCAGTAAGCATGTGATGCCTGTGATGCTCTGCTTGGGTGGAGGGGGAGCCACAGCCTGGGAAAGCAGCCCAGTCTGGAGATTTGGAGCGGGGAGAAAAAAGAAGGTTCAGTTTGCATCAACCTGACCCAAAATAATATGTGGCTTGTATTTTCTAAGCAGGAAAAAAAGAAGGGTAGAAAAAAAAAGAGTTTATGTCAGACAAAATGTCATTTTTCTCATTAAAAAAAAAAACAAAACTGAAAAATCCCAAACCTTGCATTAAAAAAATCCTGCCAAACACTGACATATTTTCTGATGAGACCCAGAGAACTCTGCTCTCTCCCAGTACCATTAAACTGCTGTAACTGGGATGTCCCCTGCCTGATGGAGGCTGAATTTTGGGACCCCACCGTGAGCATCCTTGGCTGGTGAAGTTTCACACTCAGCATTGGGCCTCTGGCACCACGGGTGAGCAGACACCTCGGCGATAGGTATAGGGCACCTCCCAGCTGGGCAGGCTGAGGGTCAGCCCCTTGCTAGGACAGTTCTGTTCCTGACACTGCTGCCAGTCTTGGATTTATGCTGTTGTCAACCCAGAAGCCCTGGGCCAGCAGAGCTGGAAGCAGAATGAGGACAGGAGCTGTGGGTGTGAAATCAGTTCAAAAGGAGGGTTGGAAACCAATTGGAAAATGATGCTGATGGCATTTTTGGAAACTCTTTCCCCATGTTAGGAAAAAAAAAAAAAAAAAAAAAAGGGATTTCCTAAAATGACTGAAAATGAATTTGCCACATTTGCGAGGAGTAGCTTGTGGGTTGCTTATATCTGAAAACAGCTTGGAAGAGCTACAGTCAGCAGCTTTCTGATTTAAATGACAAAAGCCAATATCCCACAGGCTACAGCATGTGCTAGGTATACCACCAGTTGCCTTAAATCCCAAATACTCAACCAGTTAACCAGCTGAATTGTTAAAGCTGCATGAGTTTGCACAGTCCAGAAATACACTCTCTTTGGCCAGAAAAAAAAAAAAAAGAAGTTGGTTTTGGAATCAAAAATGGTTTGTAATTAAAGCCAACAGTATGAGAATCTGTAACTGATCTGCTCTGAACAAATTATTTGGCTACCTGAAGAGAATCAAAACCTTTTTATTTTTTTGGAAAAAGGCTCAAAAAAAAGTTAGAGAAGAAAAACATTGACTTGCTGAGAAAGAGGAAACAATGCAGGCAAATTAAATCAGGCAAATGCTTGACATCCTTGTTGGGCAAGTGTATGCAAAGATGGGGAAAATCAGTGATCGTGGCATAAAATCAGACCATTTGTTTAAAAAGAAAGTTACAGAAACTAAAGAGATCTTATGCCATTGCCCGTAACACTCCACAGTAATATACTTGAGGAGAAAGATTTTGTTTTACTGAGACAAATTCAATAGACTTACAATGATGAATGCAATAAAATTACACACATGGTAAAGGAAAGCTTAGCTTTAAGGCAGTATGGTTTTATCCAAGAAATTTAACTCCTTGAAATTTGCCATTTTCAGCTGTAAAGGAAAATCTCAAAGGCACAACTCCAGGAAGGATATTTATTCAAGCAGTACCAGATGGATGTGTGGGATTCACCTTATGTTTTGGTTATGAATGAAAGTAGTCAGCTAGGAGTTTGCTGCAAACTATTTTTGCTTAAAGAATTATGGTCAAGATACGGTTAACACAGCCATGCTCCGGTCTGCTGTGTTTTGACAAGGGGACTTGTAGAAATGAGAGGAAGCTCAGAGGAAGCCAGGTAGCACAATGACCAAAGTATGTTGCTCAAATGAATTCAATGTGTGACCAGACATTTTGATCTGGTATAAAATCATGCCACAGTCTCCAGAAGATATAAAGAATGTGTGACAATTTTCTGTGCTGTCAATTTTCCAGGAACCTCCCTGACAATATGGCTCACACTGTCCACATGAGGAGTAACATCAGTATTTCCACCCTGAAGACAGGAAGCAGAGACTGATCTCTAAAGAGCTGAGCTGTATCTGGGTTTTAATGGGTTTGGAGCATATGTCTCTCCTTAAATTGTGAGGGATTCATCAGCAAACTCTCAGAACCTAGGTGGGATAGAGTGAGCAATGTGTGTTGTCCTGTACTCACAGGAGGACAAATGCAAGGCAGGGAAAGGTCCTTATTCAACAAAGTTTTAAATATTTATGTCTTGTTCTTTCTGAGGATTTTTAAAAAATGTGTTCAAAAGCTTACCTAAATCAGGGCTGCTGTCATAAGCATGCTACTGTTTTTCATATACCTTGTAACTTGCCCTTGGTCAAGAAAAACTGCAGAAGCTCATTGTGATTTGGCCAATTAGGTGTCACATGTTGGTACATACAAATGCACCACTTGACGAAGTGATGAGGAACTCAGAGGTGCATTCAGCTCAGCTTTGACTGAGTCAACACCCTTCTGTTGCCCCTTCTTCTTTGGAGAGGAGGGGGACTCAGAGAGTAGCATTCATCACACCGATCATATTCATGTCATGGCAAGTCATCCCCTCTTGCACGTCTGTGGGCAGCCCTCCTGTTGCAGGGCTACAAAAGCCTCCAGACGAACAAAAATGTCTCTTGTATTCGCTGCGCTGAAGGCCACAGGTCCAAAGATTACCCTTAGCAATCCACACATTTCAGAAATAGTTCAAGGAAGAGCAAAAGACACTGTTGTCCAAGTGTCTTCTGCATCTATACAGATGCAAATACTCTGTTGCATGATTAATAAGTTACCTTGTTTTACCATCTAAAATTCATCCAAAGTGCTCTTTTTAACAGTCAGAATCATCCACGACAAAAGTATTTTTGACCATAGCTATAAGGGCTACGCTCAAGTTCAGAGTGTTGTGGCTTTTTTGTTTTGCTTTGTTTTCAAAAAAGGTCGATGAACACAATTTTCATAAACTGAGAGCAACAACCGTAACACACGTACAAAAACAAGATAGCAGTCTCATACGGGAAATATTTCTGCTTTCATTTTTATTTTATGAATACATATAACAGAGATGCATAATCTTCCATTATCCAGGCTTAAAAGTAACAGTTTTTTTTTTTTAATATAGCTTAAAGAGGAAAATAAAAATAAAGACGAAGGAGATGCAACATATCCAAACCATACAGTTGAAAACCTTGCTAGAGTTATTGCTGAAATGCAAACATTGTGTAGGGTGTGTCTGTGTGTGTGTGTTGTCTTGTATCGTAAAAGCCTCACCCAAGGTATTTATGCATGTGAATAAAAAATACTTTGGCATAACCATTCCTCCACACACACTTTGTTGACACTTCTCAAATACTGAGAGAATAAAATCTGATGATTATATCATATATCATTTTCTCTCCTTGGCAGCGATGTCTTTAAATGCAAGGGGGAATAAAGAAGAGTCTGTTGACAGGAGACTTTAATTCCATGCTAAGATGGTTATATTAGCAGGATGCAGCAGGATGCAAACAGCTTCAAATAGAAGAGATGGAGATATATATTTATATATATATGTATATAACGTAAAATTGCATATTTTATATGAGAAAGGAAGATTTGTCAAGATAACATAAAATGAACCACTCTAAGACTAGCTTCCAGCAAAACATTTTGCTTTATTGGATCTATTTTCTAGCTACAAGTAAAGCTGACATCTGTCAAGCTTTTTACTTTTCATATGGCAGTCTATAAGAAATGTTTCATGCAACGTCTACAATGCTAAATACAGGGTAAATAACTGGGAGTAAACAGGTGAGGAATAACAGACTATTATAAGGACGAATAACAGCATATTATGTACATATAGCCATATTATATTCTCATGTCTTCACAGTAATGTGCAAATGTGACAAATATGGCTTTCATTTTTTTTTCTAAAGAAAGTAAGACATAATTATACAGAGTAATGTTTTAAAATGCTTAGGAGGATTTCACCTTTTTGTGAAACCTGTTCAATCTTCATTGCATTATGGTTAACGAGTCACCCCAGCACCGAGGTGTAGTTCAGGTATATTTCCAGAAGGGGGCATAGATTCCTAAGGCACAATATTAATGTTAAACATTTTTAATTTAATTCATGCTATTTCATTTATTTTTGTTTTTATTTTTATTTTTTGGTTATATGAAATAGGTTGTTGCTAGTTATATAATAAGCAGTTGATTGTAAAAAATACAATGTTAGAGGTTACACTACATGCCTATCCGTAGCTCCAGAAACATTAGCTAATCTGAAAACACACTATACAGCGCTGCATATTAAACCTTCGTGGTTTTTTGGTAATATTCTTTTCATACATGTAGCAGAGAGTTATAAGGCTTCTGCGGAATAATAATATTATAACTGAACAAATATTTTACACTCTTCCATAATGGTATTTACAGTTACTTTAACTAATAATTTGCCATTTGGTAAATAACATGTATCTTGTATGCATCCTTCTTGCCTATCTAAAGTGCTTGCTTAACTGCATGAGGAAAGAAAATGCATACCTGCTTTAGTTTCAACAAACCCTCAAAAGAAGTAGCTGAAATATTTGTTGTGGATCTGAAATGCATTCTCAGAAGTTGAAATTATTGCTAAATTCAGTGCCCTCACTAGGCAATCATCTATATTATTTGTCATATATAAATATATGCATATATACTAGTATGTATGTACATGCATACACATTCATCTATCATGTAATAGATAGATTTCAATTTTTTGTCCATCAACCTTTTTTATTTTGTGCTATTCAACTCACTTGTGCTATGACTGAAGGCAGATTAAAATCAAAATCTTAACATGCTACTACTAACAATCCTATGATTCATTAGCACGTAATAAAGACAATGCAAAAGAAAGCTGAGATGATGACAAATGAAGAGGCTTTTGAAACACACTAAGAATAAGGCAATAGGCTGTACATTACAGCAAATAAAAGCTGAAGAAATTCTGGAATTCATAAGCACATCTTACTGGATAGGGATTTCACTCCCTACTTTGCTGCAGTCTTATGTTTTTGTTTCTTTTTTTCCAATATCATTCTCCAGAATGTAAGCTCTATAGTTTCTGCACCTACCAACACTTTTAATGGTAGCAAATTCAAAGCTTATTATAAATGCCCTGATGCCACAACCTGGTAAAATAAGGCACTTCCAGGGCTGTATTCCAGCAGTGCCATGGCAAAAAGATCAGCATTGGGAAGAAGCACTCAGATTTTGATGAGTTTCCTAGTTTTGTCCCACGAAATGCGTCATCTTTGAGTGTACTCCCTCCTCTTTCTTTTGAGATGATTTTCTTTAAAGAAGCTATTTCATCAGCTGAAGTTGAGGACCTACTTCTTTGTAAGCAAGAGGTAAATCTTCAGTTCCTGACATTCAGTAAGGTGGAAGATCGGAGTGGTCTTCAGTTTATTCGGTATCTCTGCACTCAAGCTGACATGCCATCTAAGTCAAAAGCGTGTGTGGATTTCATAAGAGGCCCATATTGAAAGCTATGAATGGACACTGGTACTGGAAAGGTCATTCCTTATAATTTCATTTACTGCAAAGAAAGAACACAAGAAAAAAGGAATCGATTAGCATCACACTGCTGCAGGAGGGTCTCTTCAGTACAGCCCCTCCCAAACCTGCATCGATTTGACAGTTTCAGTGCAGCTCTGAACATTAAGCATCATGAGATATCTAGTAAAGGCGGATCACAGTGCAAAACAGCAGGATTAACCATGGTTATTAACATGCTAAACATTATGTAAAACCAGACATCACAAGAACAGCAGCATCCCGGATCCTTGATTGCATCAAACATATTTAACATTTTCAGTCAGTTACAGATAAAACATTTCATTTACTCTAGTACTGGCTCTGAAATATAAAGTAAAGAGTACCACAGGAAATCTTAGAATAATCTACTCCTTCCATAAAAAGAGTCCTTTGGAAAGTATGTTAGCCATGGTATGTGTTAATGGCACAAAGCTGCCAGCCACTGAACTGGGTATTTGAAGCTGCAATGCCTAGATACAATACGATTTCACATGCTGATTTTTTTTCCACTGTAGGCTGAAATTGAGTGAGTGAGAGAGAGAGAGAGAGAGAGAGAGAGGGAGAAGAAACTGATGTGCACTTGCCCATTCTCCATAGCTGGTGACATGTATAAACACATACTCTCCTTTCATAGTGATCAACACACATGGACATGCAGTCTTTTTGCTCCTATCTGCACAGACAGGTGGGAGGGACAAGCAAGTGAAAACCCTCGGCAAGAGTCAGAGAAAAGAATAAACAAGGTCTGCTATCTCAGCATCAGCCAGTCAGACTGCATCTCCATTGATAAAGTGTTGTTTTCTTTATTCGTGAGTCTTCTTTCATTCTTTTCCCCCTCCCCTGTAGCTCATCAGGCAATACTGTTTCCCACACTCAAATTATGTCCATTTATCAGCTTGTGATTTTTGGCAGATGGACAGGAAATGACTGAACCTGGCAAAGGCCATCTACAGTAGGCTACACAACATCCCTTTTATTTCCACCCCACCTCCCTGCAGCAACCACCACCACCTGATTTACATGAAGATAGACAAAATACCATCAGTAGTGCTATCACCACTTCTGAGTGAGAGCTGCTGGGAGTGGGAAACACATGCCCACGTCATGGAAGTGCCATGGAAAAGCCCGAGTTTTCCTTTCCTTGTGGGCGGCTGTTCATAGCCATCCAGATAACTCCACGTGTTTACTGGAAAAGACCAAGACTGCCTAAAACCAACTTCCTGAAACAATTAAGTGTTATTTATTCATTTATTTTCTGTAGACCCATTGCCCATTTTGTAATTGTAGCACATGAATCAGTCAGGATTTGTGTCACAGGTCCTGGCCATGGCAACCACTTTTACCAGTGCCACACTTCAGAAAGGAAATACCAAGTGTATTTGTTACTACCTATTTATGGCAGCAAACTAAGAGCAGTAATGGAATTGAGATGTGAAGACAAAGCAGTTCTTTCTCTTAAGGGTGCTGTAGAGTTTATCTTTAATAATCCTGAAGAATGAAAACAAATTTAAGCAACAAGCCCTGCTCTACGACAAAGACTGCCTTGCATATATCTGAACATGGCATGAAATGCTACCCTATTTATGTGCTGCAAAACTTGAGACAGCTTCCTGAATTGAATCTCTACCTTGAATCCAAACAGTGCACTTCTTCTGTGGCATGATTCTTCTATGATGCTTTTGAAAAGATAGTTTATTTAATAAACTTCTCAAAGCAACATTGGGCATGCAGCAAAACACACAGTGATATCTTTGTGTTGAGTGTGACAATGAGGACAAATCCTCAGAGGGGCCAGCCAGTGTTCCAGTTTTGCTAACTTTGCCTCCAAGTTTCTCTTACACAAACAAAATTAAGACACTGCTCAAGGCAATCATCAGACTTTGTATATGCAGTGCTTAGAACATTAGATAATGAATCTTTATAGTGCTTCTGTACCATGTGAATATAGGCATCACCACTATTTCACAGATGGGGACAGGCAGATGGAAAAGCAGAGGAGCTTCCCATCACAGTCAGCTTTAGTACTCAGGTATCCCAGATCTCAGGCTAATGCTAAGTCATAAGCTGAGGTACTCTAACTTGATTTGTTCAGTAAAATTTCCAAATGTAACATCCCCCAGCCCAACAGCACAAGGTTCCCCCTATTAAAGCATTTAGCAAAAGTATTATCGAAGCAACTTGGTGGCATGAAGGTCTCAGATGAAAAGGTCCATCACCAAAATCAGCTTAGGAACTCAGAGGCAGTCTTCTCCAGCCCCACCAGGTACCCTCAGATGAATCCTCTGTCACTAAAGCACAGTAGGAAACATGACACACCCTAGAGATGATGTGACTTTTCTTTTCAGCTGGGAGCCCACCTGCCTTGGCTCAGCCATGTCCACCACAGTCCTTTGCTCATGCTCTCTCCAGCTCTGAGCAGTCTGACAAATCTGCCACCAGCTGAAATTGCTCACAATTATTGACTCCAACAGGACACAGGTTAGACCTTTGGCTTTATTGCTCACTTTTATTACGTGTTAATTCTTAACAGAGGTGGACTTCTGCTATCTTGATGAGTAACAGTCAACTTTGGTGTTCTCATGTAGCAACATCTGACAACTGTTCAACAGCAGTCACTACACAGTATCAGAACTGAGCCTCAACCAAGGTGCATCCATTGCCACCAAATCTCACAATCAAATGGGGTCAAAATAGCCAAGAGGATGCCAAACGTCTTTTTCACCCACAGTGGCTCACAGACAACATGGCTCAGACACAGGTTCCTATTTCACTGTTGTTTCTCCCACTCTACCTGCCACTACGGTGAAGATGCAAAAATTCCCAATAGGGCAGTGGGAAAAAGAATGACAGAGAGACAAGGTGCAAGAAGAAGTCCCAGGTGGGGCAATATGCATCCCAGCAAAGCAGCCGATATTGTAGAGGCAGACTGCTTTACAGAGAGTGCTGACTACGAGAGCTAAAAGGGGAAGTGCGCTGAGAGCGGGCTTTCCCGTGCTGCCCACCAAAGGCACCTGAAACTGGAAGGAAAACCCTCTGGCGGGTGGGAACTGACAGAAAGCGGACATCAGGCACACGTGGGCAAGGGCTGAGGTGAAGCGAGCTGTATGACACTTGCTGGGCTCAGCCAGAGACATGTGCCCAGCCCCATCCAGGTACAGCCAAGCATTCCCATGAAGACACTCCCCCCTCCTTCCAGGTCTGAGAAATGGACATGGGGTGGAAAATGCAGTTTTGGATCTGTCAAAATGACATGAAAACGTGGATTACATTTCTCAAATAGTACAGTATAGAGAAAGAAATGTCTTTAACATCAACATTTTTAATTTCAAATTTCTGGAAAATTTGCTTCTTTTCATATTCCAAAGCCTATTAACATTGCTGGATGTTAATGTTTTATTTTAGATCAAATGTAATGTTTTGTTTGACCTGAAACTTCTTTTTCTTTGCTTTCTTTGCTGTTTGCTGGAAAGAAAACATCGAATACTCTCGTAGTAGGTTGACCCAAGATTACCC
Organism: Cygnus atratus; assembly: GCF_013377495.2. Lineage (NCBI taxonomy): Eukaryota > Metazoa > Chordata > Aves > Anseriformes > Anatidae > Cygnus > Cygnus atratus. Next base: position 48,445,107 of record NC_066363.1, read on the forward strand.
TTCCCAAGAGCAAATTAGAAATCCTGTTATTGAAAGATAGCTCTGTTGAAAGGTCCTGTATAACCATCTGTGCCAGTGTCACATCTCTGACACCAGCAAGTAGACAACTCTTCAGGAAAGACCATAGGCACCAGGCAAACCTTCAGTGATGTTTTCTCTAGCACACCCTTTTATCTCCTGACTGCTGGAGGGCTTCATGAGCAAGAGGAGGTCTGAGTCCTTGTTTTTAGTGGACTTTGATGGACTTTCTTCCATGCAATTCTCTAGTAACCTTGAAAACCTGTTCTGGCCTTCATGGTTTCTGCAGCAATGGGCTCCATGGGTTCCAGTTGAAGGATGTGTTGGTGGAAACAGTACTTCATCTTCTTTTAAATTTGTTTCTTGATAGCTTCATTCACATGTCATGTGAACAAGTTGATTGCTCCCTGTTCAGCATTTCCTTTGCCATCCGTCACATCCCTTCCCCCTGGTATCCTTAGGGCTCTGCTTGGTCCTGTAGGACTGATGCAGAACACGGCAGAGAAGTAAAAGATACTGCTGATGTAAAGAAAATAATGAATATTTTTCTCTTATTTTTCTTCTTATTCTTATAATGAATAATCTTTCTCTTATTTTTCTCCCTAACAAAATATTTATTATTAATCGAGGTGAGTCAACTGATTGCTGTCTTGAATGGTCCGGTTTTGGCTTACAAATGTGTTACTACAACAGGATTGTGTGTATGGCAGAGAAGAGCGGTATTCAGTGCAAGCAGTATTTTGGCCTGGGTTTGAGTTTTATTTCTAAAACAAACGATGGTCTTTGGTTCAGTGGCTGCTTGGATACATGTCCATTCACATTTGTAATACTATTCTAGGAGTAGCCGTGTTTGGAATGAGTGTAATATTTTTCAAAGAAAGACTGCAGATGCTTTACACCCATCTTTAAAACAACACAAAATGAGTATTCATATAGACCTGTTTTATAGATAAGAAGATGAGACCCAAAGAATTACGTGACTCAGTGGAGTCCCTACATACAGCTTAGCAGCAGATCTGGAATAGCATGCAAAATGTTTAATTTTCGATGCCTAGATTAGCCTAACACGTCCCTTAAAAAAACAGGGTCATCCCTATCAGATCAAACAGCTGATTACAATGATTTACAGCAGTTTTGTCATCAGATTTTTTTTTCCTGTTTTTCTGCTGGCTTTGGGAAAGGGGGGCATTGTTGCTTTTATAGCTAACACCTACAGTTCCCCACAATGCCCTCCCTCAACTTATAATTTCCATCATCAAGTTCAGCTTTTCCACTGACATAAACTCAAGAAGTAATAGTGCTGAGAAATGCAGGTAACACGTGACCTCTCTACCTGTCAAGGCGTCTGAAAGCGGAACCTTTCCTTTGCTAAACAGCAGATGCCACAGTAGCAGGATGTGGTGAGCTGTTACACCACATTTTAGTTTAATAGGGAGTTTTTTTTTTCTTTCTTGTATTTAATTTTGCTTTAAGATGCCCTTTTGCAATGGAATTTTTTGCTTCATTAATTAGCAAAATCAGTGTCTTACCAATGCAACAGTTTGAGTTCCTGCATGAAACAGATATATTTGAACAAGTGCAGATTCCGTATATAGATGTGATCTTCATAGGAAATGGAATATTTTTAGTGTTTGGTGGCTACACAAGGATTCTATAAACTGGCAAAAGTTTAAATTTCTGCAGACTTCTGCTCTCCTTTTACCTGATGACTAATTAGAACATGGATAACATTACGGCCTTTTGTTTTAATAAAATAACTGTTCTTTTGAGACAAAGTTCTGCATTCCAGCTCAGATACTGATCCTACTCAAATCAAGAAATTTATCAGGTCAGAGGTGCAAGAAGTGAGGAGAAGGCACTGGTGAACTCTGGGGGCTACACAGAACCCCCAGGCCACACAGCTACAGGAGACTGGAAGACAGCTTCATAGCAATATTTCACTTCATATTCCTCAAGGCACATGTTCTCAAGAGTCTGAAAAAATGGGAGGTGAGCTGAGAGCCATGATCAAAACCACAATTGTAAAGAGCTGCATCTACAATTTTGGGAGGGAATGATGGCACTCTGAAAACACATCCTATTTCTGTGAACTTTGCTAACAGTGTCATCCCTCTACCTGCACTCTTGAGATTCTGCACTGTGAAACCACCAGCATTCTTACATGGAAACATACCTACTATGACAATGTCAGTGAGTTTGTCATGCCATGGACACTCTTTTACCACACTCCAGAGAAAAATGCTTGGGCACTGGCCTCTCCAGGAACTGGTCTAAAGGCATGGTCTCTGGTCCAGTGACACCTTTCTGCAGCTCTCATGGTGCCAGGCAGATTTAAACCCTATTTAGACAAGAAGCAAGCCCTCCACTGACTGTCTGATACACATTGCTCTCTATTCACATAAGCTTTTAATGCAAAACAACAGCACACCTTTTAATTAATGTTGAGAGGTTTCTGGAGAAGAGACTGATGCTAATATAGATCTTCCAGTTTCACCCATTACTTCTTCCTCCTTTTCTAATTAGGACCCTAATTTTGTCCCATTTAAGCCTGTCTCTTCACACATCACACACCAAAGTCTGTGGAAGTCAATGACCATCTTCCCACCAGCTTAAATCCTCTTTTGCAGTGTCCCAGAGAGGTCTGCTAAATGAGAATGAGTACTGGTGTTGTGAGTTGTATTTACTGTTGTGCTCCTTTTCAATGGCACACTTCACCTGTGTTCAAAATAAGTAAATAAAGTAAATGCACTGAGCTCTTTCTTGGGCAAGAAGCGTTTTTGTCAATGAAATCATCTGCATAAATATAAATAAGTGACAGACGCAGTATGAGAAACTAAATGAAGCTCCTGCGGTCTTCTTTTGTCTGCTCCAAATGAAGAAGTGAACTGATATTAATACAGTCCCATGTTAAGACATAACTGGATTGCCTCTACTCCCACAGTTCTCCAGCACTGCACAGATGTGTGCATTTCAAGTTACCTGCCCTGCCTCAAGCAAGCCATATGCACTGCCATCCTCACGTCTGTCTCCTGCCCACCCTGGCAGTGCTGTGTAGGAGTCACTGAGGGGCTGCCAGGTGACTGGGAGAAGTCCAACGGAGTTTTCCAGTGGAAAAGCCTGAAAGCTCATGTTGATCAGGAGAGTTTTACTATTCTCTGCTGCATTCTTCTTTAAGGACTGTGATAAAGCTGCAACAAAAATACACTGAAAGGTTTTGAGCAGAGCAAACATCTTGTGATTAATTGAACATGCATGTGTCCTTCTCCCTATATAAATAGCAATGGTGTCTGCTCAGTGCTGTGAAGGTATTCTTCACTCAGGATGGTTTTTGAGTTCCTTGATAGGAACAGCCACAGAGCATGTCCCAAGTCATCTATGTCTTCAGGTCCATGCCAATCCTTTTTTCACAACTGACTGACCAACCTTGTTACTTCTTGTCCACCTGTGACCACTACAGACCATTGTCTCTGTGATGCAGCTGAACTGAAGCAAAAAGTTCAGATGCTGTAATGCTCTCTCACCAAAAAGGAACAAAAGCAACCTGTTCTGACTGTTGCATGTGTCATGGAAAATACAAATAATACCAGCTGCATCTTTCAAGATGCATGTGTGAAAAGCCTGTGTGAATTTTGCTGTATCCTGATAATACTTTTCATCATTTAAGTGGGTATAACTATGCAAGCAACGTGGTGCCATGTTTGAACTCCATGGCCTGGCCCTGGCCAAACTACATGGCTGTGTGTCAAATCTGAGCAATTTTTAGAAAAGAGCAGAAGTCCTGAAAAAAAAAATTGATTCAGTTTTGCCCATCATTTTTGCTTTTCAACAGAATTCATTTGTACTCGTCAAGCCTTACATCTGTACAACTCCCAGGTCAGGGATCTCTCCATGTACATCACTACACAGTGTAGACATACCCCTAAGTGCCCTGAACGTCCATTACCTTCAGTAGGTCGTTGGCCACAAGCATCTCGGAGTGGGGACCATATTTTCCTCTCCATTTGGTACAACTCTGAACATGCTGTGACTATTCAGCATATGAATATTCAACATATATGGAAAAATAACTCTGTAGTGAGTTTAAGAGTTCGACACTAATACCACACTAACCTGCAGTAATACTTCATAGTATGATGCTCACTTTTCTGCCTGTAACTACTGCCCTCAGATTTTTCCACAAGTGATGGCACATCTTGTTCCATCAAGCTTCTGTGTTTTTGTACGCATTTTATTTCAGATTAAATGCCAGATATTAGCATACTGAAGAGGAATTCAAATTCACAAAAGAACCCAGAGGAAGTAGAAATACAGAAGGAAAAATGTTTTCCTTTATCTCCATGTATAGGTTTTATTTAAAGAAAAAATGGCTAAATACAGACCCATTTGCAGTGACAAAAGAAATGAAGCTCCTGAAGTTCCATCACACGAGTAAAATCCTACAGTTTTTATCTTGGTACCTACTTTCCCACTATTAATAAGATCACTTCCCTCTGACATATAAAAGATGCAGCAGACAACATACACGTATTACTTAAGTTATTGAAAAATGAGGGCTGGTTTAGAGAAATTCTTTTTTTTTTCAAAGCTAGTATTATGCTATGAATAAGAAAAGAAAGTAGTGATACAAATTCCTGAGATGCCAGTTGGTAATGCGAAACTATAGATCATATTAAAGCTTACTGAATCAAAAACCAAACAAAACAAGTCTTGTGAAGCAATGGAAAATATAACTTCACACGTTCCATAAAGGAGTCAGATCTTGTATTACCTCAGGTGTCCTGGATGTGTTAAAACCTTAAAATTATTTTTATCTGTTTAATCATAAAAAGCCACCACCACAGGGCATGCTATTTTTGGAGACAGTGAAGAGGACAGTGGAGCAAGTGAGTGACAACAAGTAGCAGGTTTTAATAAAACATGATCCTCCCATACAAATGTAGGCTTGGCAGGATGAAGGGTATTGTTGTGCATGACAGCCATTAACATGGAGTCATTTTCCTACCTGCTCTATCCTTTGCCTTATTTAGCTCAGTAACTCCAAAGTAATGCGAAATCTCCCAGAGTGGCTGCTCTGCAGAGAGCTAATAGGAAAGGTTCCTCACTGTAGTGTGATGACAGCACTGTGTGGCAGTAATTTAACTGGGGATCTTGACTAGGTGCCCAGACTAAATGAGTTCCATCCCACCACACCAGAACTAGGTTTGTATTTTTCATCCCTCCCATGTGCAACCCTGGGAATGTTCTGCATCTTCTTTTCTGCAGACGCTTAGGATTGAATCCCTGGCTGCTGAGAATTAATGCAGAAATCAGCAGAGCTGTGGTGATTCTGAACACTGTGAGGTCTAAGCCTTAGCTGGTTTTTATTTTAAGTCCAAGGATGACAGTGCTCACACAGTTTAGCTTTTATACCAAAGACTCAAAGAGTCAAGAGGGAATTTTCAGTAGCCCTCATTGAGGTGAACCTTGCCTGGAGCTGTTGTGATTTGGGCTGTGCAGAGGCTGCAGAACCTGCCTCAATATGATTCAAGCCAGATTTGATACGCACATACACACATCATGAAGGGAGGGCTGGGTAACATACAAATAAACCACATTTTAACCAAAATTATGTGTTTACGTTCCTAAGAGCTTCTGTAAGGGATGCCGAGCAGACATATTTTACGTTTTACACAAAATTTCCATACAACAGAAGAACTACACAAATACTACCTAAAGCAGCCAAAAACAGAGGTCAGTGTTGCTGGAAGCTTTGTGGGTACAAGTAAGGGAGGAATAAGGAAGAGCATGAACTGTTTTGCTAGAGACAACAGACATTTGCCCCCACCATATGAGATATAGTAATGCAAACTGATCATCACAATCAGCGTTACTTTCCAGTTTATTGCCCAACAGTAAAGTAGCGCTGTGAGACCCCAGTATGCAGCTCTGAGCCTCTTGCAGCAGGCTGCTAGCAGAGAGAGGCCTCCAACAGGCATGGACCAGCCCTTCTGGACAAAATCCAGCAATCCTCTTTTGACCCAGACCTATCCACAGGGGACAAATTGTTCAGCACCAGGGGACAGGGAGAGAAAGAAAGGGAAGAGTGATGGCAAGGAAGCCATTAGCAGACTAAGTCTGAACTAGAGGATTTTCCCCTACTTGCTGTATCCTGGGAAGTGGAACTCACCCCACAGCCTGGCCCGCATCCTCTTCACCCCTCTCTTACAAAAGGGTGGTGCTCAGCCTGGTGCTGGCCCCTGGCACACAGCTGCTCTGTGTCACCTTGCTCCTTGACAGAGAGGGCATCGGGCACACACAGCTTATGCCACAGCCTGAGAGAAGGAACAGGGCAGCTGAAGTAGTGAGACACTTGAAGGTACCTAGCTCGCCATTTCTGGGTTAATTTATAATCTCTAACATTTCCGTTTTACATCTTAGATTATGCACTGAGAAAGGTACTTTCAGTCTAGCTTATAGCACTTATCAAGAAATCTCCTGCCTCAGTGCTACAAAGACAGCTGAAGAGAGTAAGGCTGAGAAAAGAACTGATTTTTATTTCTAGGTTTCAGAAGGAAGGGGTTTCTCCACATGCAGGAGAACTGACAGAGTAGCTTTAGCAAAAAAATAACCTGGGGTTTCAGTAGGAAAATGGGGAGCAAGAGAGGATCCAAAATCCCTCTGATTTATTGATTTCAGAGTTTAAAAAAAGCCAAATAAGACTGAATTTCTATATCGATTATACAATTATTAATCTTTTTAGAAGCTCTTCCAACACTGCACATAATGAGCAATTCATCAAAGCATATTAGGTGCCACAGAAGTTGCATTCAATATAAAGGGGTCATTAAGTTTCTTGTAATTGCACATTACTGAAGCTGTTGTTAGTTCTAAATCAAATCAATGGGATGTGCATGTATGCTCTTTAATTGACTGCGTGTAATAATAGTGTGGCCACTAGTGATCATCTGGAATCCTCCAAAATGAGCCACTTTGCGCTACTGCTTAAAAAAAAGCACCACCAACAACAAAAGACAGAACAGCTCATGTGCAGCTAGGCATATCAAATAAAGCAAAGAAATAATAACTGGGTGGAAGAACGAAGCACCTCGGGGTCATGCATGAGCATTTGCTGAGCACCCTTTTCTTTCCACAGCAGAGAACAGACAAGATAGTCAGCTCTGCTTCCTCTGAATCAGCCCCAAATCTGATGGACATCAGTAAGTGGGAGTAGCATCGGGCCTCAACACTGGGAATGTCCTGGAGACAGGTTAAAAGATATAATGTGTTTATCTGACTGAGGAGGGTGTTTGGTTGTTGTGATTTTTTGTTTGTTTGTTTTTGTTTTTTGAACTGGACTCTACTTGCCCTAATATTGCCATCACCAACACCTCTTCCTTTATAACCCGTTTCATCAGCAAACCTCAAAATGCATGCAGAACAGAAAAGATCAATGCCAAGGTGAAAAGATCAACATCAAGATCATTATTCTTACCTTTTGGCAAAGAGGCCACCAATGCAGAGACAACACTGGCATGCCACTGTTTATATAATCTATGATGTGCCTATGTGCTGCTTTGGGGGGCAATGGGAAATGCCTTGAAACCAGATTGGGTCTCATTCCCACCTAGCCTGTGGCAAAGGCTGAGCTTTGTTTTTTAACCCCTAGCTCACAGGGCTTTTTGCTCAGGAAGATAAAATTATGGCTGCGAGATGACTCACTGAGCAGCCACAAACTGCTTGATGGAAGAGGAAGGCTGGGTGGAGCTGATGTAATTTTTAAGACAAAGACATGTTTGACGAGCTAGCTGGGGGAAATCCTCAGGTGAAGGAACACAGCTGCTTCTCCTCAGGGGTGGGCACAGAAGTAAGGGTCAGCTCTGTGAATCTGCAGGCGTGGCTACGAACAGGCTGCTAAAGAAATGAAGCAGGCAAATCGCCATGTGATAAATTTGTTTGTGGCCTTATGATCTGGCCACCACCATAACATGAGCTGTACATAATGCCACAGGTTTTTATTTTAACCATTGCAGCATCTGTTGCTGAAGAAAGCTACAGCTCAAAAAGGAACACCCATCCTTTCTGTCGTGGCTCTCTGGAGAAGAGCATTGGTGGTGTTTAATGCTACTCTTGCACCAGTTTTACACCTCACTAGTAACTCTAAGGTGAAGATCTTTTCTTGATAAAATTCCCGCCATTTTCCAGTTTGACTGGGAGGGTTTGACCCTAAGGTTGATTTAGTGGAGCTGTAGTCGAAACCCCTCAACGAAAGTGGGGCCTGGGGCAGCCCCAGACAGTTCTAAGCCACAGTGGGGAAACCACCAGCTGGTGTTATTAGGTGTTCTCCTCAGCACACGAGATGTAGCTCTGAAAAGTACCACAACCAGGCAGCTGCTGGACTCCCATACTCCTTGGATGCTAAAACCACCTATAGCAAGTGGCTCAAATTAGAGCAGCTGGAAGAATACTCCTATTTGCACATGCTCCTAATGTGACAGAGCTGCAAACATGGCAAAATATCTCTTCCTCTCCTCCCCTCTCTCCACATGCTGCAGACTGGCTCCTTAGACTGGACTGACAGAGCAACATCAGCAGAAAAAGCACCAGACATGGCTGCAAAAGTACAGTAAGAACTGCAGATAGGTTCCCAGGGAAGAAGAAACTTTGCCCTTTGCAACTTAACACTTGATACAAAAAACCGTGCAGACCTCAGTGCTCTCCACTAGAGAGGAAATTTGTTCTGCCCCAAGAATGAAGTGCACAAAACCCATGGCCCAGGGACTGGCGCTGCCTAAGCGGGAGAAAGGCACCTAAGAAAGGTATGTTGAGAGCTCTCACTTCACTCTCGAGCACTTGTAAGGACATCAAGTTTTATTTGACATGCTTGTATTGCATTTTCTGAACAACCACTTGCAATGCGTGATGGACTTCTTTTCTGCCTCTTTTTGAGTACTTGGACTCTAAAAACCTTGCTTCTTGATAGCTGGGAGGTGACAGCACTCCACAGGCCAGGGCTGCGATCTGGCAGCACATCAGAACTTCAGCAGGAGTTTGGCCTGCACTTTGAGAGGTGCTCCAGGCAACAATATGAGCAGATGAGCTTTAATTTAAGAGTAGCTTAAAAAATTGATTAATGCTACAATGGAGAAAGCTAGCTGCTTACATCAGAATGTTAATTCCGTTCAGGTGAAAGACCAGGAGCTGAATGCATGGAGCCTCTGCAAGGCCCAGACAACTGACTACACATGGCTCAGACAGACAGGCTGCTCCCTGGGGGAGTTCAGCCACAACATGCGGACGCCGAGACTTAGCTGTGGGCATGCAGATGTGTACAATTTGGCTGAGTATTCAGACACAACCTGGTGACAGGAGCCAGGAAGGTCCTGAGCGTGCTCATTTCTCACTGAAGTCTCTGGGAATGCAACACTTCCGAGGTTGGTGCCCTAGGACAGTCAAGGACATTTCACCAATGAAGTGAAAGAAAAAAAAGTTAACTGCAAAAAGGTTTTGATGAAAGGCTGCACGAGCTGATCATTGTTTGCTCCACACAACAGCCTTTCTAGCACACCACACCTTTTGTAAAACAGTTACATGAAACAAATTATTATCTCCAGTAGCTTCCGTCTACACACATTTCTGAAATACTTTCATTCCAAACTGTTTCGAGTTAAAAGAATGGAATTTCCATTATAAAGAATGGAAACCTGGCATTTAATCGGATGGAAACCTCTGTTTCCATTTTACACAATAGGAAAAAAAATATATAGAAAGAATATCCAACATTAACTGCTAAGTAGGGAGATAAAAGATAACTAGAGGCTTGCAACTGGGAGCACTCATATGCTGCATGCATTTACCTGCATTTGGACAAGCTTCTGAAGGGTGGGTCAGACCTGTATTTGCTGTTCTCATTCGAAACCACATAAACACCTAGTTAGGAACCGGATTTTGACAGATGAAAATTCTATTTTCTTAAAAACTCACAAAATAAATACGTTGATTTTTTTTTCTTTTTTCCAAAGCATGGACGAAAGGCTCTTCTGGTCAAGACACAGAGCAAATATTTACAGGTGCTGGGGAGACACCATTTCCTCCCTTTAGGCTTCAACCTAGTGTCTGCCACATAATTTTATCCATTCAATGATTTTTTTTTCCAGCCATCTGCCAAGAGGAAATAACTTTGCTGTATTGGGAGTCTGGGAATCCTAGAAAACAATCTTAAATCCATAAAATAATTGAAGTGCAGTTTTACTGAGCTGTTCAGTTCGATTCTGATTTTTATTACAATGTCAACAAGAGTTTAATTTGTTTTAAAGTTTAGGTTCTTAAATCTGAGTGATATACGGTAGTTTACAGCTTGCTGGCAACAGCTACTGTGGAAAAAAAAATGGAAAGTGCATATAAAGGCGGTTCTAAGTTTGACATTGTGAAAGCAGGGAGCAGTGCCAAGAGCAGCAAACAGCATGGCTTTCCCAATCCTGGCTGGCTTTAGGGACTGCTTGCTATTGACATCAGTCACTATGGGATACATTTCCCTGCTCTAACAAATCCAATCTGGAGACTGTAATTAAAAATGAAATGTCTCAAAGTGTAATTTCTTTCCCTAAAACATTTACAGATGTTAACTAGATTGCTAATGGTGTGAGATGTCTGTGGGCGGACATCTTCCTCTTTATCTGCTGTGTCAAAGAGGAAGATTTCTTTATTAAAACCAGTTCTAAAGGTAGCATCTTTTCCATGTATGTCTTTACGTGTGGGGTGGTGATGGCAGTGCTGTCTTTTTTTCTAAACCACTTGCTGAACTGAAAGGTTTGGAGGTGTTTTTCATTTATTGTTTCTTCTTCTGTTTTTCTTTTGGAAGTAGTCTTCAGAGTTACCCTGACTGAAAAGTGAAGGTATTCAAAGCATCTAGAAATGACATCGCTTAGCAGTTAAGAAATATCCCATCTGAGCTTTACAATTATACTACTACTACTACCTACTACTAGTAATAATAATAGTAGTAGTGATGTAAGTTTTTTGCTCTAGTGACTTTCCATCGGTATCTTTGGCTGGCGCTCTTTCCTAAGTGCTGCTAAAAGCATTTATGGGAGCATGCTGGATGAAGGGGTAAACCGATCTGCTTTATGTGCACATGGGACGTGAGCAGGGAGAACACAGAAACAGCCAAGGTTTTAGAAATGTGAGTCCCTGGAGAGGCAAGAGAGGGTTCTCTGCTGGCGGAGGAGGGTGCTGGCAACAACGCTGGTGGGCACAGGACCGCCCACGTGCCAGCTCCACTTCTGCAGCACTAGCCAGGTGCAACACTGCTGCCGGCAAGCACCTCGTGAGCTGCACAGCCAGGTCGTGTACCAGCACCCTGCAGAAGGTGATGGCTAAAACATTCGTTTCTGGCACAGGCAGTCCAGACACGGTTGTCTGCATGGGCCTTCCCCCCACACCTCTTTGCCCTTTTTTTTTTTTTTTTTTTGTAACTGGCTTTGATTGGAGCCAGAGCCTTGGGTAAATCAGAGGAATTTCTATATTTTTTCTGAGTGCTGTGAGCCCTTGCTGTTTTCCGGTACCTACTTCCTGCCATATCTAAAATAACAGCAGCTGCATGGGCCTGATAGAGAAGAGCTCCAGGGGACAAATTCTCACAAATGGGGTGGGAAAGAAGAAAAAAATAAAAAAAAGACAGTTATTGGGGAGCTGATAACACACACAGCCAGCATCAGATTCATTGTTAAGAGTCGATAGTACTGTAGGCTGTGGATGTTGTTGTCAGAACAAAACAAACCCTGTAAAACAGCCATGGGAATGATAAGTCTCCATGTCCACTGGGATAACAGAGGTAGCTTTACAGCACTTGTCCTATTGTATGGAGTATCGTGCCTCGATTAGCTAATGTCTCTGAGGGCCAGATAAGTAAGGATGAATGTCCTGCACTAGAAGCTTTCATGCTTTCTCTTTGTCATGGCTATCTATGTATAGTTGCAATAGAAAGCCTTGAACACATAAAGAAGGCCCTCACAGCAGAAAGAAACATTACAGAAAATGGAAAATTGTTGAAGTTAACCCATTTTCCATGGAGAACGCATGGTGCAGTGTTGTCGTTGTTTCATTATGGACTGCAACACAAATGAGTACAGCAAGTCAAGAGACCTCCGAAATAGCACAAATAGACCTGTGCTACAATGAACAGATGAAAACAGGACTCCTGGCCTCAGCAACACTGCAAAAGCTTGGGCAGAACTATTAAATTATTTGCCAGACATTGTTGTGAAACAACTGCTTAGTAACTAGTTACTCCAGGAGAGAAATTTCTTTTTCATACTGGTATAATGTGGGATACAAACACATGCGGTGGATTCACCCAAAATATACTTCTCTGCATTCAGTTTGTGAGAGCATAGTGCTCCTTGAGATCCCTTTGGCCTACACCATGTAACCAACACAAACATTGCTTTAAATATTAGCACACCCAAACAACCAGAGGAGCTCAGTGGGGGTTCTTTGAATCTCTGCAAGTCGGTCACACTGCATAAACAATACTGATAGCATTTCAAATTACTGTATGTATTGTTAACCTTTACATATTAATTTAACAAAATCTTTTATCATCACTCTGGAAACTATAACTTGTGTCCACATCAACTTCGGGGCCCATAAATTTTCACCAAGTATTAGAGATTTTCATGAATATACATATATTTTTTTCTGCATAGGACTTTTTTAAGAGCATTAAGTGAAAAGTTCTATTGACCGAAAAAAGGAATCTGATCAAAAAAGCACAGAAGAATTCCTACTGAATTTAATGGGCATTGCATCAAGTTCTTACTAAACACAGGCAGCTATGTGAAGCACATCTACAAAAATACAGTGAACAGGTCTGATGGGTTGGCAGGAAAGAATCAGTCACTGTACTGAAAACAAGCTATATTGCTGATTATCCCCTAACCATTATTTAAAATATTTTCATTTTGATGTACAAAAAAGGCAAGTAGATCTGTTCTATTCATTTATCATAAATTTTAAAGCATATACAGTTTCTCTGGTATCAGGAGACTTCTAACTCTCAGAAGACTACCACAGGGAGACAACATTTCTGTATTTACTGCAGTGTTTTGGTTTTAATGCATATGTGTGCTGGTACAGTTTGATCCCAGAACCCTAGCCTGTTCCTAAGTAATAGTGAAAAAACACACATAAGGTTTTAGTAGCATGTGTTTTTTCTTTTTGTAGTTCCTATATCATGTCTCTAGGCCTCAAAATCCTTCATCCACTTGCTTAGGTTGAGTACACAGCTCAACTGCCAATTCTAATTTGTTCAAACAAGATGATGTTAAGCTACATGATTCTTCCTATCCCTGCAAGAGGCTCCTTAAAACACGAATCGTTCCTGGTTCATCTTCAGGTAATAATAACTGGAATTATATAAAGTGGCCAAGTTTAGACAGACTAAAGAACATTCTAGCCTAAACTCGTAAAACCTAAAGCATTTAAAAATATTTTTTTTCAAAAAATAAATAAATCACTCAACAATACAAGAAAGGGAATTTGTATTTCTTTCTACCAAAGTAGAAGAAGTTAAAAAACACGATGTACCGCCTAATCCTGTTTTAAACACTTTTACAGCTATGCTATATTACAAATGCTTACGTGGTAGTATATTTATGGTAAACTTAAGGAATTTTGGAGTATGATTCATATAGACTATACTAGGTCAGATCACAGAAAGAGATAATCTGTTATCATTCTCAGCTTTTGTTCAAGAAAGGGCAACCACAGTGAAGGTCAGAGACAGACTCAAGAGCTGCATTACAATTATTTACTGATGTGACACTGGAAAGAACATCACATAGCTACATGTAACACAGCTTGGACTTTAGACACAGGAAAGAATAGTTCATTTTATGCCACTGATCACAGCCAATGATTAAAATATTTTGGAAAAGCCCTACTGTTTCTTATTCTGCAAACCATGTTTTCATTATTGGTATACCATGAAATTTATGAAGTCCATTCATACAAATCAATTTCCTTTACTGATTTCCACTGGCATGTGAGATACAGATACATAATACAAATACAAGTCTGTAAAGGAAGAGAAAAAGATATACAGAAATGTTTGCTTGTACTTAAAAGTGGAGTAATCTCAAGTGAGGATGTAGCTTGAAGAATTATCTCTACATTCATTCTTAAATAAAAGAGTTTAGGTTCTGAACACGTAGAAATCAGTGCAGATGCACTACATCACAATGAATCTATGCTTATTTACTGTAGTAGTCTCTGTCAAGAATAACTGAAAGTTCTCCCACTCTAAGATTTTCATTTTGCAGCAGCAATGTACAATCTAGACATCCTTTTCATGTTACAAGAAATAGTCATACATAGACATCTTAAGGAATTCTTGCAACCATTTTAGTGTGTTAAACTGTGGGGTTTTCTACCTATAGTGGTGCTTCCCCTCAATAAAAGGTTTTCATATGAAATTTAAATCTGTCTTTGGACAACTTTCTGAACACTGACATTTCAGAAAAGAGTTACAAGGAGGCAGTGGCCGAGATAGCTCAGGGGACCATGCACAACTGAAAGCACGACACAGCCACATTTGAAATCAGATGAATCTGCCAGCTCCTCCATGAAACGAGCTCTTAACTAACAGCACAGAAAGTATGTTGATTGCTGAAGAAAGCCAGATTTCATCATCAGGGAAACCACAGATTTAGCCCCTGAAACATCAGATATATGGCTGGCTGACATCTAATTGTCTGACTGAAAGTTTTTAAGGTTACAACTCACACAATCTGACATAGGTAGTCCTATATCTGAAGTCCTACAACCTTCCTGATTAAAATACAAGAGACTAAGTTTCTGTTTCCAATTTCAAAAGCAGTTATTTTCTGAATATTCATAGAATCGTAGAATCATTCAGGTTGGAAAAGACCTCTAAGATCACCTAGTCCAACCCTAATTTAACAACTAAAGAAATGGTTCATCCATTTGTAGTTTCCTTAAAAGAAAATCCTGCAGCCCTATCAAAAGTCTATTTACTTTTCATACTCAATTTTGTGTTGAGTGCTTGAATTCATAATATTCTTTAAAATAATAAACTCTATCCTCCTAGCTAATCTGTTATACAAGGGCAGGCCCTGTTGCAGCAAACTAGTGGGGAAAGAGGGTGCATTTTGCAGCAGCCAGATGGACAGAGACCTCAGGTACTAGATCTTAACAATCAACAAAACACTTCTGGATCAACAGTTGCATTTTGTTGCTTCTCTGGTTAAAAATTGTGATATTCCCCAAAGTGAAACTCAATGCTAGAGAAGAGCTGAGAGAGGAGTTTTCTTTTTCAGTTGAGCAGATGATTTTATTTTTTTTAAGTATATGAGTGATTTTGGTCTGGAAACACTTACAAATTTTTGATGAGACACCATTCAGTCCAGGTGTTTTTCCCAAGTTAATATTAAATATAGCTTTGGAAACTTCAGCAGATGTTCATTTTTTTTTTCTAGTTACAACTCTTTTTTGTTTTTGCTACTACTTGGTTAACTAGCTGACTCTAATTGATTCTTTCATACTGTGATTCATAATGTGTTATGAATCTTCTGTTAATTTGTTACTCTCTTATTATTATTTCCCCTGATTTAACACATCCTGTTTTAGAACATCCATTGAAGATGATGGAAAAATTTTTCATGGCATTTGGATCACGTCCTGAATGTAATTTGAATGCCATCTTTCCAAAGTTGCAAAGTAAGGGGATCTCCTGTTTTATTCTTCAATCATATAACCTTGAAAACGAACCTTTCAAAATCCTTCTGTGCCTTATCAAAGGCCAATACTTCTACTCCTTCCTGCAATATTACTTTTTCTGCATAATTTCTATTGGGGAAGAGCCAATGAACAATCTCAGTTTTTCTCTTATTTTTAATGAATGCCCTGTTATATTGTAAGAGAAGTCTTAAACTGATACAAAAAATTCTCACTGAGTTCAGGTGATGCGACTCCATTTACTCAAGTAGTACTCCCCCCCACCTTCTATTTCACCTTATTTCTGACTTTTTGGGGGCTCCCTACAGGAGCTCTCTCCATTCATTGGTAATGTTGAAGCCCTTTCCCTACTCCTTAGAAAATATGGCAATACAGCGTAGAAGTAACTCCCAAGGAAATGCTGCCCCAGTGGAGATGGGCCACTGAAACCTCCCATCTCTATGCAGTGCAGTAGTCTCACTGCAGATCAATATGGACAAACAGATTGGCTGTTCTAACTTGAGCAGTAACAGATACACGCTCTCCTCAGCCAGATGAACAGGCAAGTTAATCTACTTTTAAAATGTACACATTTACCATTATTGTAGGATTATTAGTCCCCATTGCATAAATTTAGCAGGACCAAGGCAAAGGTGATTCGTGTTTATCCTTGGGTACATCAATTAACGATTCATGAAAGCTCTTTTATTTAGGTTTCATTTAACCTTCCTGAAGCTAATGAGCACATTGCTTATTTCATCTTCTCCTTACATTTTTCTCTACAGGTAAACTATTTTGAGGCAAAATGGACTATTCTTTAGATATACTTTCCTGTGGCAGTCAAATCCTGGGCTAACTACTACTCATTTGTACTATTTCAGTTTTAGACAAACTCTTCTCTCTCACACCCACACTCACCTTTTCCCCTCTTCTTCCAAAATTCATCTTTTTTTTTTTTTTTTTTTTTTTTAATGGGGATGTTATATTTAACCTTTCTCTCATTTCTCTTTTTCTCAAGCCTTCTTTCGTTCTAGTTACACCACCAGGTAGTTTCACAGTCATCCTCTAAGTCTGAAACTTTCAAAAGTGTGCTAACCGTGCTACAGCATGAGAAAGCTTCCATATTTTTAGTATGTTCCCCAAGTAGAGAAAAATTATATACACACATTGCACATGTCACAAAGGGCCTCAGTCACCTAACTGTGCTAAGTCCCTGTCCCAAAGCAGCCCCATGCAGAGCCCCCACCTTGACTGCGAGTCCTGGAGTCTCGTCGTACAGATCTGACTCGGCCAGCAAGCATGAACCTACTCAGTGATTTCACATCAGAAAACAAGCAATCAACAGAAGCAGCTGAGAGTTGCAGGGTTGCAGCTATTTCTGGATTTGTAAACTAGCTATTAAAATAATGCAAAAAGATGCTGTCACATTAGCATGTTTTCTGGTAAACCTTATTCCTCAATTTCAGCACTACTGGTTCTACTTTAGTATTTTACTTTATCATTACTTACTGTGAAATATTTGGGATACTGGATTGCAAAAATGTAAGTCTAAACCTTCTGCAAAGGAGACAGTCACCTTTACCTCCATAATTCTGGCTATATGCTGAATAGAGCAGAAATCAGCCCAGCTTCTCTGACAACAATGGAGCTTTGCAGGTTCATGCCAAGTGGTGATCTGACACAGTATGTCCAGGTTTTAGTCTATGGTTTAAATAGACTGTAGCAGTTGTTTGTCTGGCCTGCAAAAGTGTAACCTGGGTTTCTGGAAACAGTGGGAGACCTCCTTGAGATTTTTTTGAAGCAGTTATTGCTGCCTTGTTCGTCCAGTGATACAAAAAGCGTAGTCTTGCACTGCATCGCACTTTCTGCCCTGGAATCAGTTTTGCTTCTTTTTCCTTTATTGTGAGTTCTTTACCTAGTAATTAAGAGACTGGAGTGGTAGCAGTGATCTCCATTTCTGGTGATCCCTCTGGAGCCCACTTTATAAGAGACTCTGTGCAGTGCCTGGGTGAAGAACACCGAATCAGAGTTTAGACTTGCTAGAACTTTCTGCAAAGCCCAGTATTAGGCCGCATCAATTCTTGCAACTTCAGGAAGGCCTTTGATTAGCAGGACCCAAAGGAAAACTGTATAGTCTGTATTAACAGTATTAATAACTGTATTAACAGTTAATAAATTGGGGGAATTTCTCAAAAGAAACAAAGAAGCAAGATTGAAAAAAAAAATCAGGACCAGTTTCTCTGCTAACCTCTTTCTATATGACAATTTCACATATAGATGTTTTAGATTGAGAAGCATATTTGAGCCTCCCAGTACCACTAATCCAAAGACATATGACTGTAGATAAGTTGTTAATGGCTAATGCAGACACAAGAAGGTGAAAGCCCTCAAGTGAACAACTGAATCCAAGTGCAGTCTGGAACATGGTGGAATACAAGAGTTGTCACAGCTAGGACTGGAAAAAAAAAAGCCACCTAAGAGAGAAGAGATCACCTTTTTCAGTTCCTTCAATTTTCCAAAAGAATAGCCAGATAAATGTTCAGATGCGTGAAAATCATTCAGCAACAGTGACAACTGCAGCTCAGAGGCATGCAACAGAACGGAGCCAGATTTCAGAGCTGCAACAGGCATTTCTGTAAAGGAACTGAGCACAACTGAAGACCCACAGGATGGGCTTCTCCACTTAACCTCATGTTTCTAGGAAGTTTATCTCAACAGACACCTGCAGGATTTTCAAAGAATTCAGTCATGAGTAGAAGTGATTTACCATGACTCTCACCCACCACAACTTCAAATATGCAAAAGAACTAGTGTACTAAATCTTACATCTCATTACATATATTGGTGTGTGCATATTTGCACACACATATATATATACACACACAGTCATGTACTTTATGTGTTTATTGACTTGCATATATAGGATAGAAATGAAAGTTTAAATAACTACTTCGCAGTTTTGCATTTTGGGAGGCTTCACTTGTGACCCAAAATAGCATTTTTTCTACCTCTTAAGTAATTTGCAGAAGATTTTACTCACAAGGTAGCAACGAAACGCATATATTTTTCCAGAAACAGTAGAAATAGAGCTGACTGCTGGTTCCAGGGCATCAAAATCAATTAGTAATATGTACTGCAATATCTATTCTGTAATTAGAAAGATATCACAACACTTAGAAATGGAACAAATCTTTACCCTTAGCTCCCACAGAAAGCTAACATCAAGAGAAACTTGAACAGCATTGACATGAAGAGTGAAATCTTGTCCTCTTCATTCTCATATGACTGCTGAAGGGCTAAAACTAAATAGAGAAATCATACTTCAGTGGTGCAAAGGCAAGACAAGAGAGGAATGTTCTTCTCCATACATGATGCTTGGAAACACAATTTAAAACTACATAAGAACCAAAGAATCGAATCCACTAATTCTGGGCTTTGATAGCCTGTAGAGTTGCTTTCCAAGACTTTTCAAATGCTCATATTGTAATTCATGTGGTTAGGGACAATACAGTCTGGGAATTTTGATATACATTCAGCATCATCTCACTTTCTGGTATTTGTCTAGCAGTAGGCTTAGAAATATGGAAAACGTAGAAGACCTACTAACAAAGCCAAGCCTGTAGAGCCTGTTTGGACCAGCTCTCTGGTTCGCAGGCAAACCCACCCAGGCTAGGCAACAAGGATTAGGCCCATGGTTTCCCTACACTATTTCTTACTTACTATTTCCAGGTATTTTAAAAAATTAGACTCTGCAGGTTTTCTCAGTTACAGAGGAGGAGGGGAACATTTTGAGCCCCCCCCACCTTTTTTTTTTATTTTTTTTTTTTCAGAGATAAGCCTTGTGTGGAAAGCATGTTTCCCCTGCAATCAGCATTAGCTCCTCAGGGAGGAGAAAGATCAGAAGTAGGGTTATCAAATAGTCCATTCTCAACAGCAACGGTCAAGCCACTATCAGGCCTGCGACTGAGCCCCCCAGTTTTCCAGCAGACGTAGACGGGACAATCAACTGTGCTGCGCATAAACCTCCCAGAAAAGACTCCTTCTCTGTGTGTCTATCAATGACTAGATTGCAATGAATGCAGCTATTATGCATTTTAACTACCAGCCATACGCCTGGTGCTGTTTCCAATGAACCCAAAGGGAATGGTGTTATTGACTTAAGTGGGAGCAGAGGCTGGCCCTCTGCTACTTTGCGATCTAGCAACATTACAGCTTGCTAATGCTTAGCCAAGTGCACTGTACGTGAAGTCAGTGAATTTACTAATGAACGCGATTCCTCTGACACATATGTGTTGCTGGGCTGGTTGCTTCAGTCTAACTCTTCCTGGATGTATCAGGGGTCTGTATGATACTCCTCCCTGTGGAGAAGAGGGATTTTTATAAAACAACTTCCCCGGAAATGATTTGCCAGGAGGGGTTCAGGACACGAAAGCACAGAGTCCATACATGAGCCACACAGCCACACCTGACCAGCTAACACTGCACGGCTCAGCAGAAACGTTTCAAACAAACATATTCCTAAAATGAATTGCATCGGAACAAAGCTTTCTCACGAAGCTTGTGCTTCTGCAAGCCACATATTTTCCTTGGCACTGTTCCAGGCTTAAGAGCAAATGTAAATGTTACAAAGGCTCAGATACAGCAACTTCTTCTTCCCTGATCGCCAAGGAAAACTTAAAGAAAATAACCCACAAAACCTTTACCATTTGAAACAGCAATGCCAACAGCCATCATTATGGAAATAGGAGAATGAATCAGACATGGAAGTGAGGTGCAATTTCTTCTCCAGCTAATTGCACAATGACTACCAGGGCTGCAGTGTGAAGCTGGCATTCAGTTGAAAAGAGGTAGTATAATGTGGCTTCAGCTGTATACCAAATGACTTGAAATGCTTAGTATGAAGGTGTGTGTGCAGAGCACATTAAGCAAAGGCTGGGTTTTGTACACTAAAAATACTCTGGGTTATCAAAACATTGCAGAGCACAGCCTGCGGATTTCTACGGCTTTCCCATCATTTGACACGCTCCTGCTCCCAACACCAGTGCCCCCTTATGTGTCTGCCATCACTGAATGAAGGTGGAGGCATTCAGGTCTTCTCTGAAGGAACTGGACACTTTCTTGAAAGCTCAAGACTCGAGGACTTCCCTGGACATCTGTGTGTGGATGATAGACGAAGGCAAAGTTCATTGCTAGATGAACGGCATACTGCAGCTAAGAGGTAGGAAGGTCTGCTTTGTTGGTCAACTGGGACTGGAGAAAATCGGGAAGTGACACCTAGTCTGGCCATTTACTCTTTTGGGAGCTTTCTTCTAGTGAGCCTCCAGGAAGACTTGGTTCATCTAAACCTGCTAGAAACAGCAAAAACCCATCCCTGATCCTGAGGGTGTGTGGCTTTATGTAACAGGACACCCCTCAAACCCAGACATGCAAGTCCACCAAAGGTCTGACACTAACAAATTACTTCAGTCCTCCCTTACTCATCGCGTACAACTGAAGTCCCAAATGTTAACGACTCAGCATGTTTTATCACAGTAGCTTGTACACTTTCAATCATCATTAGAAACGAGGAGGGTCTAGACACAGGCACCAAGCCAGATTAAGTAAAACTTTCCATGAGGAAAGCTATTTGTTTTCTCCTAGAACTGCTACGCTAGGCCAAGAGGGAGGGAGGGAAAAGCTCACACAAGACAGACCAAAGTGTAGACAGCGTTAGTGAACTTTGCAGACTACCTGCATGTTGTTCTAATGACATCTGGACTACTGGAAATCACAAAATGCACTCAGGAGTTTTCAAAAGCATAATTGTGGCAGCAGCAGACTAAACTTAATGCCTCAAGAGCCAATCACTTTAATCATGAAGCTGAGATGTATGAAAAAGGATACATTTCAGCAAAAGAATAATTCTGTCTGCTATGGTTCCTGTTCAAATAAACTATATCACCAAACCACGTGCATTTGAAGAATACAGAGGAATAATAATAAAAAAGAACATATGGTTTAGAGGCAAAAAAAAACTTTCATATATACAGAATAGGAGATATATGGACTTGTCAGACATCTAACAGTTCAACACTGTAAGCAATTCATGGGAATGACATTAGCAATAGCTCATGTTACATCCAGGAGTTACAGCTTTTACTGCAAAAGTTATTTTTAAAAGAGCCATGTTTAAAATGAAATGGCTGGCAGGGCTGCAGCTTTCAGTAACACTTTACCTGTGGTTTTGCCACTTTTACATACTTATTGGGGGCTTAATGCTCCCAATTTACCTTTTCAGAGTAAAATAAAAGTTGCAATGAGTGCATTCATTGGCATGGTACTATAAAACTCACAGCTGTACAAAGACAATCACAAGAACAAAAGCCTCCTTGTTTTAAAAAGGATGATGATGTGGTTTTGATACTTTCTGCTAGCCATGTATCTAAACATCAGATAACTTTGTTTATGGTTTATGTATTTTCATCTTACTACATAAAGATTTATAGCTCAGATCAAGTTAAGATCAGAACAGAAACCTTTATGAAAGTGTCTGTGTGGAGATGAGGAGGCTGAATTAATACACAAAACTTCAGACAAGAGATCTGTCTTTCAGATACTGTTAATCCAGTTCTGGCACCTACAAATGACTTGGGGCATTCTGGAAAACAGTTTTTTAAATTGAGGTTGAAATTCTGGCCCCATGCAGTCAATAGGAGCTTGCTGCTGCCTTCAGCGTGGCTGTGACTTCATCACAAAAGTCTAGATTAGAAAAAAAAAAATTGTGAAGAAACCGAGGTCTTCTTCAGCTTCTTAACTGAAGTGTAGTTTTATTAAAGAATCTTCCAGAGTGCTATTTTGCTTTTCATTACAAAATGCTTTTGTAAAGTTTTATGTACTAATACAACAAGTTGGGATCATAGTGTGTAAAATACACCTTGAAACCTGCTGAGAATATAAATCATAAGCCTTTTTCCTGTTGGTACCAATGTCTTTCTCCCTTGCTTTTTAGAAACAGCTTAATTTTGATCCGTAATGAAAACAAATTTCTTTGGTGTTTCTAATGGCAGGAAATAATTTCACAACTGAATGTCACGCTGCTGCAGGTAAAAATGCAACAGCTTTGGTTTCAGGTTACAACCTGAAAAGTTTCTTGGCATTAGCATGCCTAATTGTACTCTCTCTATCCTGGTGAAATAAAAAGATTTGGAGATTCTGTGTTCCACCCAGACTACAATAGGTCCAGGAAAAGGAAATGGGGATGAGGAAGGTAATTTCAAGTCACCTTTAGCATCTCCTGTTGTGAGCCTGGCTCACAACTTCCTGAAAGCTGTGTGAAAGTAACTCCATCAACTATGGCTTGGGGTTTCTTCTACCACTAAGAAAAGCAGTCAAAATTTGGAAAAATTATCTGAGCTGCCCTGGTCAACTGAAAAGGATTCTTTCAAGAAGAGACTACCACAGCTTTTGACCCAGGTCCCAGTTAGAAGGCAGGAGAGAAGAGCATATTCATAAGTGAGATAGAAATTAAGGTAAATTTTCATATCCCCTTGAGATAATGACTGGTTCAAAGGACTAGTAAGAGTTCTCATCAGCTCATAGATTGTCCAAACCAGCCATCTTTTTGGGCAACACTAATTCCACTTTATCCCTCAAAGGGCTGTACAGCACATTAGACTCACTGCTCCCCAAATAAAATGTTTAGTCTTAAAAGCAACTATCTGCATGGACTTGCACTGAAGATGTCCCTCAAGCTGATAAATCAGCCTTCCTGTTTGCCTATTTAAGGATTTTCCATGCACCCCACCACTTTAGCACCCTGCACTACTCCCAAGTTAGATCTGCAAGGGGAAAGTCATGTAACCTTTGCTGTCTAGGGCAGGGATAGCACAGGTACAGGAAGCCAGCATTAGCCCTGGAATGATCTGCCAGGGTGCCCCAATGTGCCGCATGTTGCTGTAAGAGCTTCTGGCAATAAGGACAGGAGACACCCCCTCTTCTGCTGCAAAGAACCATGGGTTCCCATAGGGGACCAAAACCAGGCATAAATGTCACATTTCAACTACTTTGTTGATACCGTTCTTTTAAACAGCACATCAAATCTTGCTCTGAACACAGCAGAGGGAGTCAGCCATAATCTTTGTTTGGAGGTTGAACTCGTAATTGCTTGAAATGAGTGCTGGTATACAAGCCAGATTGTTTTCAATATCAAGAGCATAGCCATAATATATCAGGTATCACTTTACAGGGTGAGTTTGAAATATGTTATACATTTTGAATCATATATGCACATACTGAAATGGACAGGACATTTAATGAGTAACCCAGGTGGCTACTGCAGATTTTGACTTAAAACAAGATTGCCAAGACCAAAACTTATTTGCCAAAATGGAAATCTCTTCGGGTGCTCCCTTTATATCAGTTCAGCTGCCCACCATTACAGAAGCAGAGAAATGTCATGTACAGGATATATATTTATATATACTCACTGACTATTTTTTTCCATCTATACTCTGTAGTATAGATGGACTATATTTGGAGATATTCCAGACCAAAAGGAATGAATATTGCTTTGGTCCCATAAACTGAAACCAAAAAAATTCTGTTTATACTTGGTCCAAGATTGCTACATGTATATTAGATACATAAATCATATCTCCCCAAAATGGAAAACAATCAACCAAAACTTTACCAAATATCATCTGGCGTAACTAGTTAGGTATTTTATTTTTCCAGTAGTCCCATAAGTATGTTAGAGGTCCATACTTCACACTTTTCAAATGTACCTTCAGGTAAAACTGGCAGTATTAAACAGTTACAAGACCCTGTGAAGATACTCTTTTTTATGGAATGATGCTTTGAGAATTTAAATTTTCATGTCATTAAAATAATGCATTACTTTTGAACTACTTTAGGGATGGCGGAAAGAGCTGATGTATTTAGAGTAGTAGGGAAGGAAAGCAGTTAAGTACATCTGACCTCTCTCTGGCTTTCATATTGTTCATTGGTACAATTTTTAAAAAAAATTTAAATTATGCTGTATGAATGGATCTGAACTGAATCAGCAAAACAACAAATTATAAAGAAGTGGAGCAGCAATCTATTAAAAAAAGAATAACTGTCTTTGTTCACCAGTATGATTTTAATTCTGATTTTCAGAATATAGTTCCAAATCGTATATGTTCCACTTTCCCAACAAGGAAAACGTTTAAAGATGGATACAACATTAACAAGAAACACTGGTGATTGCTTAAAACTCCTATTCCAAAAAATAAATAAATCAAGCACATGAAAAATAAGTTGTTCCTATTCAGAACTACTCTGTAAAAAGCATTCTCCCTCTAGGCTCCGCCTTATTCTATTTACCAGAGGTCTGAATGAGACTGCTCCAGGCACAATGACACTGCATACGTGGAGTATGTATCTCAGTGAATGGCATCTACCGGGACACCAGGATCCATTATGCTGTTTTCTAGGCAGTCACTGTTGTCGTCAAACTGCCCTTTGAGACTGTGCCAGCTCCCATTTGACATCTTAGCTCCCCATAAGTAACAGGTAAACATGAGATGAGGATTTTTACTGAGACAGGATGAGTTGATTAGATAGTTGCTGGGGAGGATAAGATGGTATCAGGTGTGGCTTCAAGTCATGCTTACTCTGGTCTATGGGTGGATTGCTTGCCACCCAGCGTGGCCCCCACTGCACTACCTGACCCACAACAAAAGGCTTGCTTCCCCTTCTGTGGGCTGGATCCACCTATTGGACCCACGGGATGTGGTTCCATGAGCTGACCCAGGGGAAATCTATGTAGGTTTTGCTATTTTTGGCAGGTTAATTTTCCATTAGCCTGCGTTGCCACGTCATAATCAATTGATATTACTCAAAGGAAGCATCAAGAGCATGTGGCTAAGCACAAGATGGATTGAGGCCACCCCTTCTATGGAGAGCCTACAGTTCCATCAGATGAAATTTTGTGAAACTATTGTCTGCGCTGGTATTTTAAGGTTGCCTCTATGAATGCCTATAGCATGGGATGTAAACTGGCTTCCACTCTGACCTGCAGTTTTGTGCTTCTGTTCTGTGTCTCTGAGGTATGACAGGGATGTGCATGGTTTGAACAGAGGGTCTTGGCCATTACATATCTCATGAGCTGTGGTTACTACCTTCAGCTCCCCTGTTGCACACTTCCTCTCTCTGCCCAAATACAGAGAAAAATAAAAAGATGGCAGTAGTCTTTTCTTGACTTCTACAAGGTCTTCATTTTGTCAATGCAAGGCACAGGGTAGATGGCCTTTTCTGTAGGCAGTGAGATAGGGCATAGATAGGTAATGACAGCCCATGTGGATTGGGCTGCATCAGTCGGAAACAAACCTAAATATCAGTTTAGACACAGAAGAAGGACTTCCTCTCGTGACCATTTCTGATTACCCTTAGAGAAAACTGCCATTGTTTAATTTTTTGGAATTACATTTTTTTTTTCCTATTACATATTGTTACCATGACTGTTATGTCTATGAATTTTTTCTTGGTCTATAGTTCTTGTGGTCAGCCACAAAAGGAGTCTGATAGCCTGCTCAGTGCCAAAGGGAAATATATCTCGATTTGGCTAGCTGGAAAGATCTTCAAAGTCAACTCTAAGTATCAGTGCAGATGTACACAGTGGCTTCTACAATTACTTTTGATTATCCATCGGAGGACTGGTGTGCACATGCGTCCAGAAGAAGGAATGGAAGAAAAATGGTTAAGGACTAAAGCATTTCCGCTTTGTCAGAGAGAATGAGCAATGCTGAAAAAATTAAAACCCGTGTCCCAAACTATACTGCAGCAAATTCAGGAGAAACCTGAAGTAGACATAGTTGAGGAGCTTCATCCTCCACCTCTGATCTGCAGTCCCATCTCTCCAGCAGAGACCAAACAAAGGTAGCTTTGGTAGTGCTGTGAGAGAAATGGTTGATGGATTTTGGAGAGATAAGGCCACTCTGATCGACCATTTTTTGTGCTTTTCTAGAAAGACAGCCATAGACTAGGTTTAGATTCTAACTGTAATTTCTTCCAGCCACACACAACTTCTGGTTTCTTTCAAAACCAAAATTTGGGCATGTTTCTTTATTTTGGTTTGTGTACATTTCTTGTTTGGTTTGTTGAAAATCTTGTTCCTCAAAACACACATGTGGTAAAAATGCACATTATATGAGGGAAACCTTGTCACAAAAGATGTGTTGTGCATAACTTTAGTGAACTGAACTCCTAATTAGGAAAGTTCCTTTTGACCTTTCTATCATGCAATGAATAATAACTTCTGTTGAGAAAAATAATTTTCCCAGAGTTGAAAAGCAAAAGGCTGCAGCTCAAGCTCCAAAACATTCATTTGTACTCCTAATTCAGTGAGTATCATGCTCTTTAAAATAGAATGACTAAAAATTCTTTTTTAAAAAAAAAAAAACAGTGCCATGAACTGTCTTTAAATTCTCCCTAAAAGACAATCACATTCAGATGTTCCTTGGCACCAATTAGTTTCAATGCAGCCATTTCAAAGGCTTTTTTTTTTTTAAATAGCATGGTATACTATATAGTTATACGGCAATTGGAAGGGAACTCACGTACTGCATTAAGGTGAGGGTTCAGAATACTACTGGGACACTTAGCAGCAAGTGCTAAATCACAGCTCAGTGAGGTCACATAATCAAATTCCAGAGTACCCCTTTTATTATGTTCAGCTAATAAATCTTTGGCAGCTGGCATCTGACAAGTTCATCACAGCATTTTAACATTTCAGTGGTGCGTGTAGAATATATATGCATAGAAAATCTTACAAAGAAAAAGAAAAAAAAATCAGCAGCAAGAGCACAATAAGAACAGAAGAAAAAGTAGTCTTAATGTCGGATACCACCAGACTGAAAAGTTACACTGAAAGATGTGCCTCCATTTTTAATTTGAACTTTCTCAACTGAAGGAGAGCAGTTTATCATTTAGTTCCAGTGAGCAGATTTGTGTATCAGAAGTTTCACTGCATTATGGATGGGACAATGTTAAATATGTTTTCACTGCAGTTCCACAGGTCACTGGCATGGGCATAAGCCAAGACCATACGGTTAATATTATTGCAATATAGCTATTGGTCATGCAGCTAGCTCTACAGTAATGAACAACACTTACGGTTTAGATAATATGGTTTCATTATTGCAAGTGAAATTAAATAACCTTTTTCCATACAGAAAGAAACCAAGCAAAACTCTCCATCACTCCACCAGGCTGTTAATTAAACTTTTTCCACCAGGTTTCAAAAGGAGGAGGGGGTTAAAGGAACTCACTGATACAGAAACATGGTTGAACGCAAACCTCTGCGCTGTCGAAGACTTACCATCATCCAGGTACATCTGGTCCAATTCCTCAGGTTCTCGCTTGATCGTTACAGGAATAGGGGCCAAATTATGATTACTTTCCTCATGCAACTCTGGCAATGACAGTGGTTGGGTTGTTGGAGACTCATTTCTGTGAACCTTCGGCAGTTGCTGCTGCTGTTGACCCATTATGGATGAGTGAGTTGGACTGCAGGACTGCAAATAGGTTGGCTCTTGGGTAACAGATGGAACTGGAGAAGAGGGACTGTTGGGATAGAGTGTTTGTTGATAACCAAGGGGACAGCTACTGCTCAGATGTTGACTCACCTGCGGCTGCAGCATGATGTGAGATGATTGCTCGGGGGAGCTTGGGTGCACAACTATAGACCTTGGCACTTCCTGTATGGTGGGGACACCTCCAGCGGGCTGCTGAAGTCCGAGGTGACCGTGGCCTGGGTTGGGGATGCACTTATAAGGAGAGGATGAAAGGTCGTGCAGCTTGGGGCTTGCGTTGGGAGAGGGTGACATCACTGCATTTCTCTGCTGACAGGAGGCGAAGCCAGCCACAAGGCATGAACCAGGATCCGGGGGCATCATGATCTGCTGGCTGTAGTATGGTTTAGAGAGAGGGCTTAAGCCTTGGTTCATTGGTCCACAGGTTTGAGCAGGCTCATAGTCATCTGTGGGTTCTGTTTTTATAATTGGAACTGTTAAAAGAAAAAAGTTTTAAATAAACATGAGCTGCATATTGGTATGATCAAGTTGGCTTGTGGCTAGGATACCCTTTGCAAAACAAACAATGTCTTGAATAAGACTCTGTGTGTCTTTTGCCTAGTTCTCCCACCCTATAAAAAAAATGAATGAGTCATCAGCACAAGAAAGTCACAGCTGGTTCTAATATTGAACAGGACTATTTTCTTTGGACTCTCCTCCAGCACTAATGTGCTATAAAAATCTATTTGCAAATAGCTAAGCTTCAGTGGAAGCTTTGGACCCAAGGGCTCCATGGATTTGTAGTAATCAAAGCAAGAATTTTAACTTGGATATACTACTGCATTTCTACAGCTACTGATGGCCCATTTGATAAATGTCTGCACATTTGGTAAACTGGAGCATAATAAGGTAGAGATGGGGCTTTCAGAGTTCAGTGAAAGCAAAATTGCAAAGATAAATGACAAACTACTATGTACAAGAAGTTTTCAATTATGAGGATATTTTTGAAAGAGTAGGATTTGGTTTATTTAGTTTTTACATGATTGTGTTTAATCTTATTAACCAACCAATAGGTGTAAAATATTCAAGAAGTCACATCCAACTCTCCATGATTCTAAGTTGGATCCAAGCTGCAATGCCAGCTCCTAAATGGTGTTAACTCACTCTCTTACTACCAAGAAATATTGATTACTATTCTACACCTCTGCTTGTTCCACCTGTTTTCCCAAAAGAGGTCCTAATATTAAGATGTCAAACCATGTCTCTAAATACTACCAGCTGATGGACAAAATGACTGTCTATGAGCATCAACCCAGTCTTGAAAAATATAGAGCAGCATTCTCAAATCAGAGAAAAGATCCTTACTCAAATCAAAGCGCCCTTTTCCTATCAGCTTTCTCTCTCAAATCAGAGAGAGTGCCTTTCCTGGTTCCCCCACAGACACATGCATTTCACTGGTAAAAGATACCCACTTTCTCTATCAGGAAAATTATTAATACGCCAAGCCAGTATGTAGATGCATTTCTTCTAGCCAGATCCAATTGTAATCCATACAACAATTATACAATTGAGTTCGGATGCTTGGTGGCATTTATGTTCTTTCTCAAAATGAGATCCACAGAACAGCCACAGCTTGAAGGCATTGTAGGAAATTTATGGTGAGACCACAGTATATCTGTTAGAATATCATTATAACCAACCTGTTGTGGCACAAATTAGTGAAGCATCTTACACAACTCAGCTTGGAGCACATGCTCATCACATAAGGGTCTCTGTGTTTTTATTTGCATGTGTTTTACAAATACCCTTACACATTTTCCAGCCATTTATTACTATGTTCATGTATGAGTCCTTTGAACCCCTAGAAATGCATGTGTGTGCATATGTACATATAAAACTTCTTTTAAAACTAACAAATTTTGCTGCTGGTGAATGTACTTCGCTACCCTTGTTTTACAGCCCCCTAGCCTCTTGTTAACTTTGCTCTCTTTATGTTCTTTTACATATAGATGCTTGCAACACTTGTTTCAAGATTTCTAGCACCCCTAGCAAAAATATGTCTATATATGTAACAGAGGCACAGGTGCTGCTCAGGATGAATGTGCAAAGGATAACAGACTGTCATTGGATTCCTCATAATCTTATTTTCACCTGCTAGAGTGCTGCACACTGGTTAGCATGGCTACTAATGCACTTGGTTGCAGAGAAGCAGATTCCAGGTTCAGCAACAGCTTTATAAAACCAATATCACACCTTTATGAAAATGCAAGACCAAAGAAACACACCTAGATAAACATAGCCGCTTAGATATTGTAAGAAAATACCTTTAACAAGTTCCTGAGCTAGCAAATATTCTCACATGTTTTATATTAAGTTCACTGTACTAGCACTAACCACAGCACAGCTGGAAATATGATGGTTGTTGAACACTGAATTTTCCCAATATATCACTGTTATAGAACACCTGTGCTAAATAATTCCAAGCTCAACCACTGTCAATTCAGCTGCAATAAACCCTGGAGTTGTCTGACTTGTTATAACCTATGGAAGGATTACAGCCGTGGTGGCACAGAGGGCTGGAGGGAGGAAGCTTTATGATTCCTGATCTCAGGCTGATTTTTTGTTGTAGCTCTTCTATGGCACATCTTTGCTACTTGGCTTACCAGACACTTTTTTGTCACTTCACTTTTTTTTTTTTCTTTATAAAGACATTGCCATGGGGTCAGATTAGTGGCCATGAACATCATCAATCTGTAAATTAAGTTTTTTTAATCTCATTGTTCTGAAATAACACCTGCAGCAACTAATAGACCATGACCAGTAAGTCCTGCTCTGCACTGAACAACGGAGCAGTGCGCAGCAGGAATATCCTGGATTTGTGTGTTGGTTTTACTCAGCTGGGCAGCTGAGCTCCAACACAGCCAGTATCTCACCCTCCCTTCTCGAAAGAAGGGGGAGAAAATATGATGAAAAGGGTTCAAGGGTTGAGATAAGGACAGGGAGATCACTCAGCAATTATCATCATGGGCAAAACAGACTCAGCATAGGGAGATTAATGTAATTACCTATTACTAGCAAGCTAGAGCAGTGAGAAAGTAAACACAAACTAAAACCACCTCCCCCCATCCGCCCTCTTCCACCTCCTCCTCCAGAAGGCACAGGGGAACAAGGAATGGGGGCTGCGGTCAGTCCCTAATGCTTCATCCCCACCACTCCCTCACAGTCACTCCCTGCCCCTGCTCCACGTGGGGTCCCTCCCAGGGGATGCCGTCCTTCCCGAACTGATCCCGCAGGGGCTGCCCACAGGCAGCAGCTCTCCAAGAACTGCTCCCACATGGCTCCGTACCACGGGGTCCATCCCCCAGGAGCAAACTGCTCCAGCACGGGTCCCCCACGGGCGGCAGCTCCCCCCAGACCCCCTGCTCCTGTGTGGGCTCCTCTCCACGGGCTGCAGCTCTGGCCCGGGGCCTGCTCCTGCGGGGGCTCTCCATGGGCCACAGCCTCCTCCAGGCCACATCCACCTGCTCCACCGGGGGCTCCTCCACCCATGGGCTGCAGCGTGGAGATCTGCTCCATGTGGGACCCATGGGCTGCAGGGGGACAGCCTGCTCCACCAGGGGCCTCTCCACAGGCCGCAGGGGAACTGCTGCTGCCTGCCTGGAGCACCTCCTGCCCTCCTGCTGCACTGACCTTTGGGTGATGATCTGGAATCAAACCTTTGAAGCTTAGTATGTCAGCAGAAATGTAAGATGCTAACACTGCTATTTCTGACCAGACTTCAACTTTCGTATTTTACATGAATAACTATATTACTTGCCTTGCAGAGGACAAACATGCCACTATTCCCTGCCTCATTCCCTTTTTGGTGGCTGAGAACCTTAGCTGGGGTGAACAGTTGTAACTGACTTAGAGCAGCTGAGGACACAAACCTTACAAGTCCACCTGCACTATCATGTTATCTTCTTCTTAGGGAGAAATTGGTGGGTTCCTTCAGAGCAGTTAGGGACAATCACCAACCAGCACTGGATTAGCATTGCTACTTTTCTACTGACTCATATTTGACTGACTGCAAATCTTTACAAACCTAAGTTAGAAAAAATGTCTGCATTCTCAAATACATCCTTGTAGAGGCACAGTTAGCTGACTGACATAAAGCATATGCATTTCCACTGTCACTCACCTGCAGAAGTGAGTATTTCACACATGGAGATGCGATGTGATATAAAGCATGCCATTAATTTTCTCAGTATTAGAATTTAATAGAGAACATATTAGCCTGACTAACTTCTAGCTCAAATATTTCAAATTAGCCATCGTTTTAAATAACGTGCTAAAAGCCTTCCAGCTCAAAGAAACACTCGTAGTCACACAGCAGGCCTGGACTGGCCTACAGCTGTTCCAAATCTGCAAGTACTTTTAACAGAAACTTGACTATTTCTTAAATTCAGTAGAGCCATATCAAATGGCAATGAGCATTCTGTGTTAAAGTAAGCCTGTGCTGCTGAGATAACACCCAGTTCTGCAGACTTTCAGCTGCCTAGAATGAAAAAAATGTGACTAAATTTGCCATACACTATTTGCCAATAATCAATTTCAGCAATGATGTCAGAATTTGTAAAATTGTAAATAGATAAGACAATGCACAGTTTCTACATAAACTCATGCTCAAAAGTAATGTCATTTATTTAAGAGACCCTATTCTGCTGAAGGATCAGCCCCTTGCTATAAAGGAAAAAGTATAAGTTTGGTTAGTACAGTTAAGTTTTAAATGCTTGTTACTTCATAATGCATAAGGTCAGACAACAGATGATTTTAAACTGTCCTCAATTTTGAATATTAAAATATGACAGAACTCAAAGTTCTAAATTAGTCTGATAAGCAACTTAATATGTGCTAATTAGTTTAAAATGGTTTGACGATGCCTTCTTAGACTATGGACTTGTGTCATTATGTCATCTAATTTAATACAAACTTCTGAGAACTGTGTGTTGGCAGCAGCCCCAGCTATAAATCAAAGCTACCTCCAATTCTTACTCAGAGAGACCAGGTTTATGACATCATACTGAGGCAACTGGACTGAAGACAATGGCCCTCTGTGTAGGTCTGAATGTGGGAGAAATATTTCAGCCAGTTCTGCAAGCCCACATTTAAATGAAAGGCTTTTCTAGAAGGTAAAATGTTAATATATCAAGCCTTGAAGAAAAATAATAAATCATCGACATCCAGTAAAGGGAGTCAGAAAGCGCTTAAATATAAATTATATATATTTTTGATAATTGTAACAAGTCTGTTTGCTTTTATACTTTGGCAATCCAGACGTGTTTTTGAATTTTTTTTTTTGAGGTGCTATTAAAATATGTGAACTGACAAAATATAACCATGTAAATTAAACAGATGTTTATCCTGATTAACGTTAAACTAACAAACTCCCATTTCCATGTAGTATTATTGATGCAGACATTTATGGCACTATAATATATTTATCTTGCCCTTCGTTTGATTGAACCTATCATACAAAACAGTCACCTTTCACGCTGCAGACTACTATGTAGCTCTCCGGCACCAACATATAGATTTTGGTTAGCATATGAAAATCAAAACACTACTTTTTTTCATTGCGTGCACACATATTTCTTCAAAATCTTGAATAAACATAAGTGGTAAAAATTTGGGATGAGACTTTCAAAGAGTGTCAAGAAATTAGGTGGCCCAAATCTCCATTACTGAGCTGAGGTCTGAAATACCATTTGCGCCTCTAAAAACCTCCCCTCTAAGTCAGTTTTGAGCCAGGCAGCACACCCTCTTCACCATGAAACAGACGTTCCTTCAGAAGGTGTTGCCCAGGTCATCCCAACTGCTACTGCTCCCCTGCTGCTGGCTGATCAGAGACATGGTTAGGAAGGTAGACACATCTTCCCGTGCAACTTAACCACTCTGGATTCATGCAAGGACAATATCCTGGCCGTTGTGGCAGCACTGGCTGGATCTAGCAGGCTGAGTGGAGCGAGGACCTCACCCCACATTATGATTCTGGAGTGGTCTGGTGTTGGGGAGAGGCAATGGGCTGGCTGCCCTCAGAAAATATAATCCTGCTGTTCTGTAACATCAGAGCAGCTGTGGGCAGGCGAGGCTTTCTGTAATGCCCTGCCAATGTATGTGCAGCACTGGCAATCTCAGTGATGGGCACTCAACCCCAGGGATCTGAGACAGTCGTTACAGATACTGTTCATGAACTGGATGCTTTTCCCTGGGCACCAATTCAACCAAAATGTTTTTTAAAGGTCAAGCTACTATCAAGACCTTTGCTGTTCAGTAAATAAAAAAAGAGCACAGTGACTCAGAAACAAAGGGAGCCCAACACTATCAAGAAGCTGTATGCAGCACACGTGTGCAATTGAAACTTTTATCTACCTAAGTGACTGAACTCATTCACCCTCTTCTGATAGTATATGAACAGAGTATCCCACGGACTTTTTCCTAGTTATCACTGCAGTATCTCACTGAGACAGAGAACTGCCATATTCATCCCATTGTGGTAGACTCGTCCCCTGTGTGTGCCTGTGGGGCAATAGAAGTCCACCTGGGTAATCTTAGCATTTCAATCTCTTTGCTAGTGCTGGAGCACCTCCTGCCTCTCCAGAAGAGCATTGACCAAGCCATGTTTCTGTTATCCCTGTTGGGAATACATGAGATGGGTGTCTTGTCTTACCTTGCCTAACCAAGACAGTGTTTTCTATGAGGCCAAATGAACGATTTTCAAAACGTTCCCATTAAAATATATCTATTTTTTCAAGTGTACATTCTTCTATCTAGCACAAGAAAGAAGTTTAGAAAGTCCCCTAAAGAAGTGTTGCGGGAAATAAGAGAAAGAAGGATTTATTTATTTATTTTTTTTTAGTATGTGTTGTTTGTTTAATCTTCTATGCTATTTGACAGAAAGGTGCTCCTCTCAGCAAGCTAGGAGGCACTTGTAAAAGCTGCCTGTGCACAGGAAACACTGAGCTCCTCTGCAGCCTGACAGTACCCACTGTCCCACCTGCTTCTACCTTTCTCTATGCCAAGGTGGGTCATGAGGATGCAGCAGTTCAGCATTAGCACGGTGCACCCAGTAAGGCCCACTGGGGGCAGGCTCCAGCCCTGACGTTGCTGCAGGGCAGGTGGGCTGACCGGTGGTGGGAGCAGATGTGCTCACGAGTGAGGCCATGGAGCAGGAGCACAGAGGCGTGCTGCTGCTGCCACAGGCAAAATGTGAGGTAATGTCACTGCAGGGCAGGGGTCCTGCCGTGCGTCCCCATCACACAGTGCTGTTCCCAGAACCGCTGGACAGCCGTAGGGAAAGAGTAAGCACTGCCTCACAAGCTGACGAGCTTTACCAGTGCTCGTTGGGAAGGCTACCTCTAACACATGCCTGCCTGTCCTCTTTGGTTTTAGATGTATATATTTTTACAGGATCAGATGCATATGTACACTTTTGTACAAGAACAGTATCTGGGTAGATGGGAGCCTTGTGCATACATCTCAGCCGGTAATCTTGGACAGTGCCATTATCCGATTAGAAAGTGCTTTCCTGGTAACCCAATTACTAAATGCTTCTCAACAGCTGCTGATCTCTTAGTTTGCTCAATGCCTATTTATGAGACAGAAGATTATATATGGTAGCTTGGTGTATACGCTGTTAAACCACAGTGGGGAGGAGAGGAGGGTGGGTGGAGAGCATTTGGTTTGTGTGTTAGTACAAAAGACAAAATATGCATTAGATTTCTTTCAAGAGAAAAGGGAAAAATTCTTAAAAGGAACAACTCCTTTTCTATCATAAGACCTTATTAAACTCTACAATGTTGAAAAGGATAGATCAAGTCAAATTATTTTTTCTCCTCTAAGGAAAATGCAAGACCTGTGAAACAAGTTACAACTTTACTTGCTACCTCTTTTTTAAAGACAAAGCACTGCTGTTTTCAAATCTCTTCGGTCTCCTTGCCTGTGTGAACCTGCTACCGTCAAGACAGTATGGCTGGAGATGCTGGGATGCTGCTTGAAACCCCAGAGTTTAAACCAGGTGCCTGCCTGAACTGGATTAATCTTTTAGGTGTAAAATGGGATTTCTCTTCTAAAGATTTCTTATCTCCTTATGACAAATATTCCTCCCTGATGCAGGAGGAAGATTATTTGGCTTAATAAGGAGTGACGACCAATACCAGTGGCTTTCACCTGAGGTATTCCTGCAGGTGGGTGCTCCAGTTCTCCCGTGTTATGCTCACCTGGACTGCTCTACTGCTGTTCCCCCAGCACAATACCTAGCTTCATGCACTGTCTTAAGCTGGACGCACCCTACCTGGCCAAGGAGTTTTATAGTCATTTCTGTCAGGTCTGTTAAAATTCACTGGGGTAAGGTCTTTTCAGCTTGACAATATGGCATGACATTACACTACCAGTGCTGATGTTGCTCCTGCTCTCCCGATGAGGGGAGGAGAATGGGAGGGTGGAGGCTGTGGGCAGAGGTCCCTTAAGGAGGCAATGTGGGGGCAGCCGGATATTCCCACAGCTCTGGTCACCAACAATCATGTGGGAAGCACTGCAGGGATGGGCTGGCAGGAGGACACCCTTACTGCTCAAGTCCTATCCCTGGATCACAGTCACAGTAACAGATCTGCAGTGGTAGAGGCAGAGGGACTAACTGGTTAACTAGCTCACCAAATTAACTTTGTTTGCTATGAATATTTAGGCAGAACATGTATGCCCACCTCCTCTGGGCTCTCCTTTTCTCCCAGGCTTGGCAGCATGAGCTGGCAGGCAGCAGTACAAGCCTGCCGCAGTGTGCTACGGCAAAGGGCTCACCAGGAGGGACTTCTGCCTCCCTCCTCCCCTTTTCTCCCCAAGCTCACACAACACTCTCTGGCCAAAGGACCATCTCTCACCCCACATGCTGCATTCCCACTCTCTCTGGAGAGTGGTTTGGACCTGGCTGATCTCAGCCATCTTGGCTCTGACATGCTCTTTGTCTTCAGGGAGTGAGGCAGTCCCTCCCACAGCCAGCTAAACACATCCTCTCCTGCATATTTCACCTACAACAATCACCAGGACCACTTCCCCCTTAGGGTCAATCACTGGGCTAGACTAATTATGATGATCAGCCACTTGAAGAGAACAAAAATAGCCATCTCCTGTAATCCAGCCCATGTAATTCTAAACCCTGTTCTCCCTTACATCAGTTTTATCTTTTGGCTTTTAAGCTAATTGGAAGATCCTGAAGACCCACAAGGAAACTAACATGTGCATGTGAAATCACTAGGAAGTAAGGGAGGGAGTTCTCAAAATGTCCATGCAGAGTGATTTAGTGATCAAAACTACACGCTGGGTTTTGTCATCTGATGGGGAATATTTGAAAAGGGAGGTACTACCAGAGGACAAATTCATATTCTGGAAGTTAACTGTTATCAGTGATTATTGCAGCTGTAACAGAGCTTGCTGGTCATACATATCCAGGGGCATCAATACAGTGCGTGCCCACCCCTGCACTTAGCAGGGCTATCACGGCAGGTAATGCTTCTTGGTCGTCCAGATGAAGATGGAGCACTGTACATGGAAGCATAGTTCATGTCCAATCAAGAAAACTACATCTGCAGGTCAGATGTACCTGGCTAGGCTCCGGCCAGTGGCCAGGACAGGCAGTCATTTGGATACAGTGTGGGCAATTCCAGTGGGGATCAAACAACTCAGAGGAAAAGTACTCGATGGTGTAATGCTGGAGGGAAATGTGAACGTCTTTCCTACACTGCCACCACGGACCTCACTCTACTGTGGGAATGGAACAGCAGGGCTGATGATGAATTTAGTGATCCTCTTAAATGGAAACAGGACTCTGACAAAATCTTGCCTGCTTTTTGTTACCATGTTAAATGTCAAAAGTAGCAATCAGCCACCTAGCAGCCAAAATGAAATAAACTGTAACAGCACATACTATAAAAAATGAGCAACCATGATTCATATTTTCATCTAAAAAAAAAAAAATCCCCTGTGGCCAACCTCCTCTTCCCTCCTGTTGCCCTGCCCTGCTCTGCGCGCAGGCTTTGCAGTGATCCAGCTGCTTCCTGGGCTCGACAGAAAGACTTGCAGCAGGTCTGAGGCTTCAGGCCTGGCTCCACTGCACTTGGTCCTCTCATACTAACTCGAAATGGGTCTGTGTGTAAGGAACACCTACACATTTCCATGCCTCCTCCTCCCTCCAGCCCCCCAGGATGGCTGTGTCGTGCTCCCCGCTGCAGCACTGCTGCCTGCAAGCTGGGCAGGTTCTGCGCCTGTGCTGCTCGGGGTCCTTGGTGGTGGGTGCTTGCTCCTCCTCACCAAGATCTGCACGGGGTATTTCCTTCCCCATCAGCCCCATGTCCTCAGACCTCCCACGCTCCTGGCCAGTCAGCAGCATTGCTCCATACCCCTTCCCACCTTGCTCCTCAGTGCCGGGTGCTTTAGCCTGTCTTATCGCCCATGTCCAGCACGGAACTGCTCCTTCTTGCAGTGACTGTGTTGCATACACTGCAGTTTGGGATCCTTTTACAACCCAGCCCCACTTCCCCCACTCCACCCCCAGCCACCCTTTCTTGCAATAATTTTGTAGACGCGGTTAGGTTAATAGGTTTGCCAGCCTTGACTTGACAATTTAGCAAATATTCAGGGTTGGGATGTGTCAGGAGATGATCATTAAAAGCTGTGTTCAGTGTCACGTTAGAGCAGCAACACTTTGCATCTTCATTTTATTGTTTTCTGCTAATGTGACTGACACGGTTTTAACTTAGAAAGTGAAGTGTGGGCGGAAGAAGTGAGGTGAAACAGAGGCACGTCTGCTAAATGTAATCACTAGAAAACTGCTGATTATACTCATCCATAGCACACTCAAGACATAATTTTAGAGCTGAGGCAGGAAGTTAGTAAGATGCTGACAAAAACGTACAGTGGGCACTGCTCACCATTTTCAGAAGCACACTAAGAACTTTCTTCACTTTCGCACTGCTGGGCTGCAAACAATAATAAGGCATGGCTAGAAACCACGGGCAGGTTCTTGGCACAGCCTAGCACCCACAGACCCAAAGGACCTCTGTTCCTACCAAGCCCCTCATGTAGGTGGCCAGATTTTCATACACAAGCCCCCCTGCCCTGGCTTATGGAGGTGCCTGCATGGAAGCAAAGACATTTCAGAAAAACTCGCTGTACAAGTGAAGGCTGTACACTTAAAAATCTGCCCCTAGAGATGGTTAAACACGTCTCAAAATAAGAATCGCTCAGCACAGCAACACCATTTTAATAAATACTAAACGTAGTGGATTGATTTTTTAATAATGCTTTGAAAATTAAGAAGCCTGACAGAAACAGAAACCGGAAATGCTTTATCGTCAACTCTTTGCAAAAGCATATTTTTCATTCCAGTAAATGAAACACATCAACTTTCTTTTTTTCCATCTAATTAAATATTTCCTGGACAAACTAGACTGTCTTTGCCTTGTCAAATATCACTACTTGTCTACATAAAATTCAAAGAAAAACATTTCTATGTTCACTATTCTTGACACCAGTATTTGTCAGATAACAGAAATCATAGACAGCATTAGATCCTATCTGCAAAAAGTAAGTTCTTGAACAGGTTTCCTCTATTTTGATGCATCTACTAAGAAGAAATCTGAAAAAACAGTAATCTAACCATTATCATTCACTGAGTTATTTAAAGTCTTCTGCACTCTTGCCTCTGAGCTGGAGAACTCTTTCAGCTTTCTCAGCAGATGAAAGCACAGGATTTTGAACCACAGAATACGTATCAGGTTGTTTGTGTGCTTCTTCATTCTCTCCAGATTAGGTTATACTTCAAATGTTACTGCTTAAGTCTAGTGATTTCAGAAGTCTATTCCTCCTGTTTGAAAGGCATATATATGCCAATGGTGTAATAAAGTCATAGAAGCAAAATTATACACAGTCATAAATATGAATGAAAAAACAGCATTTTTCTAGAGGGTAGGGTTCACAAACGCGGGGTTCAACAATGGTATTCCAAAACGTTCTGCTGCACATAATGGAGCCAACAGAGAACTGCTGCACAGAGCTACAGTACTGAAGGGATTTGAAAGGCAGAATATCCAAGTGTCCGTGCACTGTGCTTTGTATAGACTCCTGACTGCAGTGTCTGGTGCTGGGCCTTGCTCCTGATATTCTAATGGGATGTGGCAATGCAAAGCGCATTAGTACTTACCATATGATCTGGGGGGATTCACCTATGCCAGAATGGTAAGGAAACTACTTATATTTCTGTGTTGGGCATGTCTAGAGAGTAGTCTGAAGAGCCTACATCTTGCAGGCTTCATGACAAAACTGATATGCACTTGCTCAGTGATAATAATATTGAAGCAATACTTAAAAAAAAAAAAGCCATTGCAGCCATTTATGTACAATACAGACAAATACAGGATTGGGGATAGTTCAAATTCAGCAGAACTGGACCAGTAATTCAAAATTTTAATTAAAACTAGATTATGAGAACTTAGGTTTATAGTCTGTCCCCAGCCAAAGACAGGCTGGCTCCTTTTCCAGACCTAGTCTCCCATTTTTGAAGCCTCTACTTTTTTTTGTTTATTTGGTTTGGTTTGTTGCTTGTTTGTTTGTTTTGTTTTTGAAACTTTTCATTTATAGAGCAGTAAGATTTTCATTTATACAGTATTTCTTTTCTTTCTGAGGCAGGAACTCTTCACCAAGTAAGCCCCTGCTCTACAAAACACTTGAGCTAACACAGAGGAAAAGTACAATCCTGCCACATCTCTGCAGCACAGTAGAAGCCTTATGGTGGTGAAACTGTGACAATCTGCTGGAGTGGACAGTTTGTGTCAGCTGCATGTCACAGAGCTGTACTCCATGGAGACGCTATAGGACCATCCACTGGAGGTGGGATGAGTGAGGCCACGTGTCCCTGGATCCACTGGCTGTTTTCCCCTAGGGAATGAGGAGAAACAGGAGCTACAGGAAAAAAAAACACCTATTGTACTGTGGTCTGGGTGGCAGCCACGCAGTGCTGCCACATGCGACTGTCCCACTGGTTGCACCGTGTGTGTGCGCACATACCCACCCCAGGAGCACAGCCACAGTGCTCGTGCAGTATTTGGGCTTTAGCCCATACACGGTATTTTCCTTTGGCACAGTCTAGTTGGGCTGTAAAATATGTCTAATGTGTGTCATGCAGCTTTAAAAAAAAACCCCGATGGAGACAAACCTGCAAAATTACGGTAGGCAATGAAATGCTAACATTTTGACTAGTCCTAAGACAGAATGAAAAGCTTACAGGACAACGTATCTGATACATGTAAACCCACTCTTCATACTTGGTGATCCACTTTGACATTTGCTTGACAAAAAAATACACCTTCT
Source organism: Cygnus atratus (assembly GCF_013377495.2). Lineage (NCBI taxonomy): Eukaryota > Metazoa > Chordata > Aves > Anseriformes > Anatidae > Cygnus > Cygnus atratus. Next base: position 48,486,764 of record NC_066363.1, read on the forward strand.
GTATTTGTGGAATTTATTTAGACAAAAGACGAAGTGTTACCTGGACCAAAATACTGCTTACCTCCTTTAATTTTTTGTACCTAGATCACACAGTGGTAACTCAACTGTTTTTTTCCTGATGAGCTAAACTTTTGCTTTTATAATGCCTTGAAACATTAAAAGAACATTGTGACTGAAATCAAATAAAGTGCAACATCCTAAAATGGACTCCTAGAAACACAGTGGCTTAAAAGACTGATTCAGTTGTTGTGACTGATTCCTGAATATGTAGTCAAGCTGGTGATATCTATCTTTAAAAGGCACAAAGGAAACAACCAGCAACATAGGGCAAAACCTTTCAGTTGCAACACAGACATAATAAATAGATAATTATTATTATATTATTAATCCTGATGATTACAGAAACATATTCATGCTTACCACTGTTATGAGAGTTTGAAAAGAACTTTTTTTTTAATTACCTACATGTACATATTCACATATAAAAAGAAAATCTGAGTGGAGAACCAAACAGGAACGGGGGAGGCATATTTACTATTCAATACCAGCTTCCATTTCCCCTACTCTGGTTTTACATTTGTTCTTTCAGGTTCCCCTACACTGAAACAAAAAGATTTCACAGGAATTCAAATCAGTACAGCAGACTAAACATGACTCCCAATGTTTTCAACAATTACCATAATTAAAGATGTCTTTGCAGAATAAAGTCTAGGCTGGTTCTCTGTTGCCTGTCACTAGGTAGCTATCCCCATTGTTTCCCATCAGTTGAAACATTACGCGTTTCAACCTCAGAATGGTGATATCATAAACTGACTTAGCAACAGTGAGTATTATTCCCATGGTTTAGAATAATGTTAAAAAAAAGGGCCTATGTAAATGCTGGAGAGGAAAGATGCTGCTTAATAAACAGCAATTTTCAACAGATGTATATTTGAAATACTTATGATGGGACTATACTTGGATGGCAAGGCAATACCTTTTGACCTTTAAAACAGATTTCTGTTCTTGAAAAGAGTTCTGCAAGAGAATAACAACTCTTTTCAATTTAAGAAATGAGCAGTCTTTAAATATACACAGACATATCCACTGGGGATCAAGTTTGCATAAGTATGCTGATTCAGTGAGGCAAAACTACTCAGCACATATGCAGTAAGCATTCTGTTGCCCATGTCAGGTTTCTTGTACTTTTATTTTAAATTAAGGTCCTGATAAAAGTCTGCAGTGCACAAAAGCTAACAAGGTGAAATTTCAACCATGTATTTTACGGGATTTCACCTGCAAAAAGGTGGCAGGGCTCTTCAAGTCATGTGGCATGACCCAAAGACTGCTTTGTGGATACTACCCTCGGAAAGACTACTTTCACTTGTAAAGTCTACAAAAAGCATGAACCTAATCATTTTTTTTAATTCCACTTATTTCCAAAACATCAAAAACAAAACAAACCCCCCTTTTTCCCAAAAAAGTGTTCCTAGCAAAAGAGCCATTCCAGATTAAAAGAAATAATCTAAATTTGCTTAATACTAGGATCTTCATACAAGCCTGCTTGGAATTCAGCTAGCATGAATATTTTATTATCACTTTGTAGTTACCAATATACACTTTCAAAAATAAATTGGCGCACTTGTTTTTAAACATTTCTAAATAAACATTTATAAATTCTAAGTGTTTTTAAATACTCTGATCTTCATACCCATCAGAATTTTCATTACAGCCCAAGAGTAGGACCAATGTGGAGCACTGTTTCTACCCTGACAGAGACAGCAAGGTGAAGGATGACTGGAAGCAGAATCCCCACACCACCCCCAGCAGAGCCCCGCACACTACAGTGTTGTGGTGAGAATTCAGAAGCAGTATTCAAATCCAGTGTACCCTCTGGGGCCAAAAAGTCACACTGAGGGTTGACAGCAAACGAGCAGGGATTTCAGCAGGTTCACAATTTGTGAGTACACGTCAATTTGTGCAGGAGCAAGTCAACTCCCCAAAGCAAAAAAAGCCCTTGTTCCAACAGGTCTCTGTCACCAATACAAAATAAAATAATTTGCAGAGAAGGCCTCTTGTGTGGGCAGCAGAGAGAAAGGCAACCCTTGTGGTTTCTTTCTCACTCTCATTTTACAGCACCGGGCATGCCTGCAAGTTACTCAGGTTACTAAAGAATTATCAGTGCCATATATCTTTCTAAGCTGCCATCATTATCTCTCATTTTTACTAGCAGAGATAAGAAACATATTTTGTTACCATTAGCTGGAAGATAGGTGAAAAGCTGGTACTGGCTTCTCTTTCTCTTTCCGTTGCAGACATAAAAGTTGACCTGAACAGGGCTGGTAATTCTCTGATTGCGGAAAGGTGGTATCTCAACCACCAACGAATTCTGCAAAAACAAACAAATCAGAAGGTCAGGGCATGACTGGGGCAGAAGAGTGTACAAACATATTTATATGTTAACCCTGGGAAGGAGAAGACTCATCTCCTAAGGAAGAATGTACTCTCTACATGGAACTGTGGGGTTTCATTGGCAGGGATTGTCTCCTGCAGCCTGCAGTGTCCTGTGTGTCGGGCAATCCCTACAACTCCTTCCAGCTTTAAGCCATTTCAGCACAGGCATGGTATGCTGGTGAGCAGGATGGGTACTCCTGCTTTATACATGGGGTTGAGAGGCTGAGAAGGGCTTGGATTTGGAGATGGGCACTGCAGAGCCAAGTAGAAGGGAGCACATTTAACAGCGTGCCTGTTTTCAGAAAGTCCTGAGGCTCTCCTCTGCCTTCTTATCCAAGGCTGTCAAGCTTGTTTCAGTGGAGGGACAGCAATGTGGATGAGGCACTGAGTAGGTTCTGTTAGGATGCCTTTGCTATATACAGAATAGCACACAGGAGGTCACCTGGGACATCTGTCTGAACAGCCAACAACTGGCACACTTCTGGAGCAGAGCTGTGAAGAGCCTCACACGTGAGACTAAGCAGCCCAAAACCAGTGGAACAAAACAGGACCTGGAGGAAAAGATTCCTTAACGGGGAAAATGAGATTTTAGCATGGCTCACGTCTTTACAGATTCATTAGTCTTCAGCTATTCGCTTTGGACAGCAAGTACAATATTGTGTATAGATAATGCTTTCTCCCTTCTGCCTCTGACAAGAACCTGGAGCTATAATCAAACTGTGGCCAACAACTTGGCAGTAGAAAGCACAACCACTCAGCTGGCAGGTTGTCCCCAATACATCCTGCCCTAATATAACTTCCTTTGAAAGGAGAATTAGGACCGGAATATGATTATTCAAGTATCTCCACTTTCCAAAATTTATTTATCTAGTTAGTTATTAGCATAACAACTAAGGAAGTTTTAAGCATGCTAATTTCTGTGGATGGGAGATCTTGCAAGGATATCTAGTTCTACAGGTTGGAGTTCTGGAGATCGCGCAAATGGTGTTCCACTGACAGATAACAAATGCTCTAGCATGGGGCTAAGGAAAGACTTGGCTGCTAGGGCATCAGCCTCCATTAATGCACAGTGAAATCTGCTGTGACCATCAAAACTTCCCTTGGTACTCTGAAAGAATAAAGGGGAATGTTAAACTTAACATTTGGCTTGTTTTCAGCTGAGGTCTTTAAATTGGTTGTCTGCATGTCTCCAGCAAGTTCACAGCTAGAAGACCATTGCTTATTGCTACAGAAGTAAAATAGTTGCCATATTTCCCACTTACAGTCATAGTTGAGTAAACCACAGTTCTTCAACACTGGGTTTGATCTCCTGTGAGAGGACTCACATTTCCTCTGCTGAAGGTACACGAAAGCCAGGGAAAATGCTCAGAAATTGTTTTGGGAGCAGAGGCAAGAAACAACCCAGCAAGACAGAAGATGAGCAGACAGGGCTGGCCCATCCTGGACAATGAAAAAATATTTTCCAAATGGTCTCTTCTACTTTCGGGATATATTCCGATGAAGGTTTTTTACCCCATGCTCCCATTAAAGAAAGATTTCCAGGAGGGGAGGCCTAAGTACTTGTTCTGTTTCAGTGGGAAGACACAGTGCCAAAGGCTTGGAAATCCCTCTTTAGTAATAGTGCTAGAGAAGGCAGTATATATTTTTCATCTTGATGTTAAAATATTTAAGGCAGACTTACTGGCTTGCACATTTCTTTGTCAGTTTTGGCTTCCATTTCCCACACATGGTGACCATCTAAAAGACAAAAGAAAAAGATATCTAGTTCTGTCCTTTTTTCCTCTCCCAAGCCTACAAAAGAGTGACTTTTGAAAAAAATAATAATAATTAAAAAAATCTCTTTAATGGAAGAAGCATTGCATATATGAAAAACAACTCTCAAAACCCATTTCCAAAGCTTTGCCCAACCAGGAAGCCAGCTGGGTAACCTGCTACAGAAGCCCATTTAACATTCTTTCAGGGGAGAACCACAGTCCAGAGTACAATATACTGTGATGGAGGAATGCCACCAGTATTTTATTCTGCCACTAATTTAAACAGAACATACAAGTGTTCTACACATTAGTTTTCCAAATGTTCAGACAAAAAAAAATGCTACCTGTAAGTCCCTTTGATCTCTACCTATGCAGTCAGTCATGCTCAACATTAATATTAAACAAAGCAAAACAAAAAAGTAGCATTAAGGAAGCTCCTCAGCCATGCAGTGTTTCCTTTTAATATACTCTTAGTCTGGCTTTTCATATTTCTGCTACTTGGATCAAAAGGCAAGACAATATGCTGGGATATGTAGCTTCTGTGAATCACGACTCCATTTCAAAATTGTTTTAACTCAGCTACAGTGGTCCAACCAACAATTTTCTGGAGCTGCTTCTAGTAGCGTGTTGTGTCCTCCCAATTCACTGTATTTCTATTTTCAAATAAAAAGGGATTTAAGCCACAACTATCAGGTTTTTTTTGTTGTTGTTTTGTTTTGTTTTCGGGGGACTTGTCTTTTGGAAGAAATTGGTTTTGTCTGGTCACTTTTTCTGTGTCTCACTGACACAGAAGTAACTGGTCAATAACAGTTGTTTTTTTAACTTCCTTGTGGCTTCAAAATACAACTGCAGAGAAATTAGGAAAAAAAATGCAAAAAGTAGGGTTTCCATTCTGCAGGCCTAGAAAAACACAAACATATATGAAAGGCCACAAGCAGAGTGCTGTCTAAGTTCAGCAACAGGGACACTTGCAGCTTAAGGAGTCCCACCACAGTCAGATGTCACTGGAATGAATGGGGAAATTCAACTTTATGTCACCTCTTTTGTATATCTATTGCAGCATCGGGACATACAAATGCAAATATTAGTTACTTTGAACTTCATCACATAGACTTGGGCCTGCCTTAGAAAAACAGCTCTCAGCAAGGTAAAAAAGTGAATGCACTTTTTCTTCTCTCTTCACTTTCATGGACAGGATAGAGGTGACGCATTTAGAACTGTCTGATTTATTACAAATGGCTGTAAATAATATTTTTGTGTACAGCTGTCCTACTGTGAAAGGAATGTTGTTCAGGAACTAGCACTGGCAATTGCTTAAATGTTCAAAACCATTTCTTTTTAACGTATGGAAAAAAGTGCAATGTGAAAGCTGCAACACAAACAGCACAGTGGATTTGGCAGGTCTTTATGTAGGAAACAATTAGCAGATCTACCCTTAGTTTCTTCCTACATTTTAAATTGTGACACTGGAAAAAGAATCCCTTTAATCGGTACTGCCACATTCGGGTGGGGAAAGAGAAGGATCAGCCAGTTCACGCTCAAATCTCCTACGCAATGCCTTTTAAGAGCGCCAGCATTGAAACAGACTTCTCTGGAGGATGAGTGATCGCTTCACAATTTATCTAACAGATGCTTCCCCCTAAGCTGTCAGTAAAAAAAAAAAAAAAAAAGCTGACAAGATTCTGCAAGTCAGGTCATATCTGTTGTCTGGAAGTAGCCACCTCTGTTTTCCATCCCTTTCCTACAGAGCCCTTGTAGCTACCTCCTCCTCTCTTCCACACCAGTTAATTCAATCAGCTGTAAAGGTGACACAACACTGACACTATCACACATTTTGCAAACTGTAGAAACTTCTGCTTTGTAAAGGTTTTTGGTGTTTTTTTTTTTTTTTCCTCTCTAAAATCTAAAGACATCCAGACTAGTAGTTAACATGTGTTCAATCTGCCTTTGTAAATGGATTACCAGAAATTCATTTTTTTTCTGTGTTTAATTTCTGCTTTGTGAGGTGAATGATCTGATTCAGGTTTCTGTTTTGTATTTCTTGTCAATACCTCAGTAAAATTCAAAATGACTCAATCTATGGCTAATACTTCAATTGCTTCACGTAGCACTGCCTTTACGCACTTTTGAAATTTTTATGATGACAAAGAGAGTTTGTTCAGAAATATTTTAAATGTTGTAATCTAAACTATTAGGAAAATAAATATCCAGAGCCATAGTTTGTCTCTGGAAGCTAATCAGAACAATACGGACTTTACTCCAAGAAATTCTCTTGAGACTGTCCAGACCATTGCTGCTCAGCAACTGAGGGGAAAGGGAAGAGAGGAAAGAAGTAGGGAATAGACAACTCATTAACAGCTAGTGACATTTCATTTAACAAAAACACAAGGAGGAAAAGTTGTTATGAAGCAGAGACAAAAAAAAAAAAAAAAGACAATTCCTCATATTACGTCTAGTGAACCAAGAGGGAAATCTCAACGCCCACGGACTGGGACCAGCTCCAGGAGGGAAACCTTAGACCACTACGTCAACCTCTTACAGTAAACATGTTTTGCAGGTTTATACAGTTCAGCTGAAATCTTAAAAAAAGGAGAAAGGAATAATAGCTCTGGAATGGTTTGTGGGGGCTCAAACCCTCATGAAAATCTGCCTACACCAGAGAAAACTGTTTTGCCCCCAGTGCCACATATGCTGGGGACCCTCAGAAGCAAGCGGGATACCATCTCCTGTCAGAGTGTGCTCGAGGAGCGAGGACTGCTCAACCACAAAAGTTTCCATTGTATGCCTGCCACATCTGCAGCAGCCTGGTTCAGAGCCCAAGGCAACTCCCTCCTGGCCTCCAGCCAACCAAAGTACACCAGAGCAATTTATACCTTTCCAAAATGCAAATAATTCAAATTACAGACATAACACAAAGCTGAAGCAGACACATTTCAGGCATTCCCGTTAAAGTTTACTCTCTGGAATTACCGTACCCAAATGGGCAGTTGTTATATGAGGAAGGGGGGTAGAAGAAGGCAGAAAAGGAAGAAGAGGAGGAGGCAGGGAGGAAAAGAGAGAAGGAAGAAAAAGGCTTTTCCAAAGGTCTTATTTCATTCCTTTTCATTTTGCTATTTACTTTTACCAAGTAATAAGAAGAGCCTTCTCCAAACCAAATGTCTGGCTTTATTTTGGTGTTTTAAGATTTATACTGCAATGTTTTGAACAGAAAGACATCCCTTTATATAGCTAAAAATTTGTGTCAAAGTATTATATTGTTGTGTTGTGTTTTGTTTCATTTTTTTCTTTTCTTTTCTTTTTTTTTTTTTTTTCACAAAAGGTAATGAGAAACAAAACAGCTGCACACAGAACCGCAGGGAAAAAGCCCTACAGAGTCACCAGCTGAGAGCCCCACTCCTCTGATGCCAAAAGCACTTGACTTGACAAAGCCAAGACTTCAACAGGGACTCCTGCCATGGGCTTCAAGGAGCTCTGAATCCCTCCTCTTCCACAGAAGCAGCATAAGGAGCACAGCAGTGTCACGGGCATGAGAAATCCCCTGTTTGACAAGAGCTCTCTAACTGTGCCCACCTGACCTGGGCTCAGCATGGTGCTGTGTTTCATTGGTAAGTGCCCATCAACACTGTCATGAGCCAAAGACGATGGGTTTTGTCAGGAAGTCTGACATTTAAAGACCGATCACTGCTCTGTGCTGATATTTATAGCATTCTCTGTTTTGGGTGCACTTCATCATGGTCCGCTTCAGCTTTTTTTTCAGACCCAGAGCATCTGGGTTTACTAATGATGAAAATACCACAAATACCATGAATGAAAATACCGTGTTGCTTGGGGTGGATTTTTCAGCTCTGCAAAATATAAACACCCAATTTTAAGATGGAGCAGTTTAACAGTGAATGGGTCTTTAAAGTCTGTCCTTATCAACCACTCACTCCAGTGTTAAAGGAAACTGCGCACAAGTCCAGAAGTAAAAATACTCTAATTCATTAGGGAATTCCCTGCAGTATGAGTCACTGAACGGCTTCCCCACCACACCCAGCTAAAAGATTTCCACATAAAAAGGCACTGTAGAGGCCTGTTTTAACACAGAAGCAGCACTAAAAAAGTAGTTGTGTAAATCTAGCAGCATCAGCTATTCACACATAAAGCCTAGCAGACCACAACATATGTATTTTCTTCACAGAAGAGCAACCCAGCCAAAGAGCTGTAAAGACTTTCCTAAGAATTTTTCTCCTGTCTTCTACTTCTCATTGTCCATCAAGAAAGATTCACAAGGGTGTGCAGAACTGGGTTTATCTTGTGCACTCCAGAGGACTGTAAGTATAATGCCATAGGTCTGTAGGCTTACAAGAGTCAAACCAACAGTGCAACTTTCATTACAGGCTGATGGATGACAGAAAGGGAAAACCATATATAGAACAACAACAACAAAACCCTAAGCCTGGAAACTTGTGAAAGTGTAACTTGTGCATCTGGCAACCACTTAAATCCTGCCTCAATGAAACAGACATAATAGGAGAGTTCAGATATATTTAAGTGATCTTACTTCACTACAACAGGTTAAAACAGTCTATATTCTGTAGTAGCCCTTTGTTCACTTGAGATACAAAAATAATAGACATTATCTAGGATTTCACTGCCTATACATAGTGTATATTTTATATTCTTCCAGCCTGGGACTCAACAGACTGCACTGGCTGGGCTGTAAATCTGTATTTACATTCATACATTACAAGTTAGCCAGTGACATTAACTCTAACCCTCCAAAAGAACCCACTACTTGATTAATGTGTTGTGAGGTATCCCTGAACAATAGTGCCTATATTACATCCAAGATTTCTTTAACATGTTCACAACAGGTAGGGCACAGCTGCTATGCAGAATGTTTATAGAGTGTAATTTTGAGGTGCTCTGCAAAGGTTGTCTACCTTCCTATTCAACTATGTTAATGTATATTCAGCTCCTTTAGGACTTTAGGATTCAAAAGCTTTTAATTTGCACACTAACCCCTTTTTCCCTGGGAAGTACATTCTGGCACTGAGACGACTGATCTGCGTATATGTCCAGAAGGAAAGGATGGGCTTCCAGCAAGAGAAGAGGATGAATATCAATTAAAAGCCCTGTCATTCAGGCATACAGTCATTCGGCTTCGTGCAGAGATGCTATCAGCTTCCATGCACATGCCAGGTCTGTGCTTGGGCTGAGAATTAGAGGCAAAGAGGCAGCTCTGCTTGCTTGGAGGAGAGCACTCCCCCGCCCCAGTCCTGGGCACAACCCACTGATGCTGTCTCACCTGCCAGCTGAAACACAAAGGCACCAGCCTATTAGTGCCAGATTTCCCTTTAGAGGCAACAGCCTTCTAGACCTGAGTATAATAACATCAGGAGCCGTGTCACTTTTCTAGGCTGGTCTGTACATAGTGAAGGTGTTTTGCTGTGAAGAACACTTTCCCAGCTGAACACCAGCAAGCCCAATACTCTGCGGGTGGAGTTAATCCCTGTGTTTACACACCAGTGTATGTTTCAAAAGACATTACAAAGGACAAGTTATAAGGATGAACTGACAGCAGCCAAGCAGCCTACTGTGGGATGTGTGGTAAAGATGGGACAGAAAGAGAGCAAGAATACAGACAGAAATGTGGATGCTGCAGAGAATAAAGACCTGCAATGTAAGCAGCCAGGACCTTCCTCTTGACCGCCTCTATGGCATTTCAGTACCCTGAGATCTACTGCCTTTTAGGTCTCTGCAAGGAGGAAAAGGCCTTAGGTTGTATGCCTGTCTAGAGCCAGCTGCTGAGCAGCTCCACCTCCTTACGCCACCCCTGCTGGTGCCATCAGCTGCCTGCTGCCTGCCATCTCGGCCTCAGCTGCCTCTCCAGCCACCCCTCATCTCTCCTTTGCTCTTGCATTTTTTTTGCTACAAGACTACAAGACTACAGGACCACTCTGTTTTCCACCTACTTTATTTCCCTCTTCCTTGCCAGGAAGATCCCAGATAACCCCTGCTCTCCTCTCAGCCTACTGTCCCTCTACAGACACTTCCTGACGTAGTTTTGTTCCCTGACCCTGGCACGCATCAGTCCATGTGAAGCAGGGTTCATGAGTAACTGGCTTAATCGCATTTCCACATCAAAGCTGCTGCATTTGTTTGTGTCTCCTCATAAGCACCGTTGCAGCATATGGATTTTGTACATATTCCTTCAGCTATACATTTTTGTAATCTTGAAATTATGTATGAATATTATATATACGTACTTACGTCTGTCATGCATACAATACTTTCAAGTTACTTTTTGTCTCTTTTCTACCTTAACAATAAAAATGTCATGCAGCAACCAGGTGATAAAAATGCAGCACAAACTGTATCTTACAGTACATTGGCATCTGTGCCAGACATGAACTTCCACTCTGGTTGCTCAGCTGGGCAAGTCAAAAGCTGAGGGACTCACATTGTCTAAATTGCAAGCTTTTTGCTGCTTTTAACACAGTGTGTCTAACAGATCTAATTATTCTGAGTTCAAGTGCTTTGAAATCAACTGTAATTTTAGTCCAGGTACTTAAGGAAGGTGGTGTGCTGAAAACTAACTGATCAGGGCTCATTTTGAATCCAAACCATCTGGAAGGACCTGCCAGTTCCAGCAGAATGGAACTCCTTATGCAATTTGTGCTCTTTGGCACCTCCCCCTATTCAAATTACCCCTGGTCTGAGAATTTTATTTTAACAATTCTCAGTAATTTCAGGTCTAAGACACTCAACTTACCAGTAAAACTGCATCTTGATATCCCTGAAAAATCTCTCTAGAGCAGGCAGGGTGAACTGAGCAAACCAGCATAGCCACCCATCAGCAGTCATGACAATACTTAATTCTGTCTTCAGCTACATTTCTGTGATCTTCTTGTTTTCACAACTTTACTTTCCTCTGGGAACCTCTAGTAGGCTGACTTGGGTCCTAGCAGCTGAAACCAAGTAAAATAATTTTGCTCCAAAAATCTTCAATCTTCTGTCTTGTATTTTCTCAGAGACTGTTGGAGTAACAAAACCTCAAAGCCAGTTTAAGCCAAATTCCAAATTTTCCTTCCAACAATTTTCTTCCACTTCTGTGTTTGATGCCAACACCACCACTTGCACCATGGCTCTCAGGCATGTAACACTTGAAGTTACCTTCCACTACTACTCACTCATCTTAGATACAAGTTTGATCCAAACATTTTCAATTCTTCCCTCTTGATTATTTTTAAGACACAAACTCTACACTTTATCTATGTGGCTACAACTACTCATCTTCCAGAGACACCTCATTATGGCAACTCATTGTGACTTTTTAGCGGAGTCCAAACAGTAAACTTTTGAACGGCATTTTGATTTTTCCATCTCATTGTCCCCCTTCTTTGGTTCCTCTTGTCCAAAAAGGTCAGGCTCAATCTTAGAGGTCAGAGAGTGTAATAACTGTGGAGAATTTGTGTTGCTGTAATGTGGTGAAGGGATGAGGGGTGGAATGTGTGTAAATTGTCCACTGTTGTCAGTGTTGTGATGATGTTACGCTGATTTTGGTGTGGGCAAATTTTTGTTAATGTAAGTGAAGTTTGTGAAGATTGCGTGATGAATGTATGAGAGCTGGGGTTGTTCAGCCTGGAGAAGAGAAGGCGCTGTGGAGACCTTATAGCAACCTTCCAGTACTTAAAGGAGAGATAGGGAGGGACTCTTTGTCAGGGAGTGTAGTGATAGGACAAGGGGTAATGGCTTTAAACTAAAAGAGGGTAGGTTTATATTAGATATAAGGAAGACATTTTTTAATCTGAGGGTGGTGAGGCACTGGCACGAGTTGCCCAGAGAAGCTGTGGATGCCCCATCCCTGGAGATGTTCAAGGCCACGATGGATGGGGCTTTGGGCAGTGTGATCTAGTGGAAGGTGTCCCTGCCCATAGAAGAAGAGCTGGAACTAGATGATCTTTAAGGTCCCTTCCAACCCAAACCATTCTATGATTCTAAGGTTTAATATACATAATAATCCCTGATTATCTGCCTTGACATCAGCTTCCTTGCAGCAAGGCACATCTTGGAAATGTCTTATCTCTATTCCTCTCTTAAATGTCATTGTACTTTTTTCCACATTGCTCTTGAAGGTGTAATCTTACTCCTTCAGCAGACCAAAAAGGGACATGCTACTCTTCCTTCACTTCTCTTCCCTGTTCTTCCTGTGATGCCCACGCAAGACTTGAAACAACTTTTGACAAGCAGTCAGGAAAGGAACAGGACAGAATAAATAGTTCTTTAGCAAAAGTTGTAGACAATCTCTACAAAAACTAGGCATTTTGTACATATCACCTTGTGCTGGGGTTATAAGGCAAGGTGTTGGCAGTGGAGCAATGCAGTGGTGGCCTCTGTGGGAAATGGCCAGGGGCTGTCCCACGTGGACACAGCCAGTTCAAGCTGGCTCTGCAATGGACCCATTGCTGGCCAAAGCTGAGCCAGTCAGCAACACTGATGGTGCCTTGACGATAACATTGAAGAAAGGATGAAAAACACTGCACAGCAGCTTTGAGAAAAAGGAGTGAGGAAAATTTGAGAGAAACAACCCTGAAGACACCAAATCCAGAGAATAAGGAAGGGGAAGAGGTGATCCAGGTGCCAGAGGAGAGATTTCTTTGCAGTGCATGGAGGAGATGATGGTGAAGCAGGTTGTCCGATTCTCTTGTTGCAGCCCATGAAAGATCACAGCAGAGCAGACACCCACACTGTGGATTTGCCCTGCAAGCCCATGGACAGCCAATGCAGGAAAAACATCCTGGCAAGACCTGCAGCCTGTGCTGGAGTAGTCTTTCCTTTAAAGACTGTACCCTGTAGAAAGGACCCATGCTGGAACAGATCTTGAAGAACTGCAGTACATGGGAAATACCCATGTTGCGGCAGTTTGTGAAGGACTGTATCCTGTGGGAGTGAATCCATGCTGAAGCAAAGGAAAAGTGTGAGGAGGAAGGAGCAGCAAAGATGAAGTGTTATGGCCTGACAGCAACTACCATTCCCCATCCCCCTGTGCTGCTCAAGAGGGGAAGATGGGGGAAGGTGTTTTTCAGTTCTGTCTTTGTTTCTTATTATCCTATTTTACTTTTAATTGGCAATAAATTAAATGAAATTAATTCTCACCAAAGTGAGTTTGTTTTTCCGGTAACTGGTTAGTGAACTCCCTGTCTTTATCCTGACCCACAAACTTTTTCATCTTATTTTCTCCCCCTGTCCTTTTGAGGAGTAGGAGGAGTGAGAGAGCAGCACGGTGGGTGCCTGGCAGCCAGCCAAGGTTAACACCCCAGCCACACTCCTTTCCTCTATTATCTTTAGGCAGACTCTGAGCTTTCTGGGTAAGGGTTGTGAATTCCTGTGTGTTTGGACAGAGGGTCCTACTGGAACTGTAACAACTATCTGAAATCTTGTGGTAGTTATAAATGTTCAGAGACAGCTTTGATTGCACAGATGCAGCTGCTTGAAGCCACTTAATTTGGCAAACACATGAAAGAATAAACTTCAAGCAGCTGTAGGTTCTGTAATAATTGAAAATTCACAGGATTACTCAGACAAATTACTTTTACCTAGAGATCTTATGCTTATTCCTTATTTCTCTGTTGTCCACGGTAAGTATCTGTGATTGACTGATCTTGTCCCTAACTATGAGAACAACACCCAGGATGAGGCATGCTGCCGCTGATACCATCTCATGCGTATGGCTGCAGTCCCACTCTGTCGTCGCCATTCCTTAGACTAAACAGCCAGGAAAAACTGAAACGTGCTAACATTTCCTACAAGCTACATCATTGCTTCTGCGTGCGCGTGAAAGGGTTCCACCATCAAGTGACTCTGCCATTTGATGATACTATTCACCCAAGGCTATCTATTTCTGGGCAATGGCCAGAAACCCTTTCAGCTATCAATACATCTCTAGGAAATAGGTTCAAATGACCTTCACATGAACTCCATGCTCCCAACTCGTATGCCTTTGAAGTTTCCAGTTTATCTAGTTTCCAGAATTTTTAACCTCGCTGCACATGAGTCAGTGCATAACTGCTCACTGCCAACTGGAACATGTGTCCTGAACTTGGAAAAACAGACAGATAAAGACAAAATTATGTAGTATCTGTCCATCTGACTAAAGGGGAAAGGGAGTTTTGCCACTTGCTTATTTATTATGTGAGCTACAGTATGATTACCAGTGTGAAACTTGACCCCTTTTGGCCAGTTGCCCCCCAAACTGTGACTGCTACTGGCAATGGAAAGAGCAATGGAAAGATCTCTGAGAATGTAAGATCTTTTACCAAATGGAGTTCTGCCAAGACTCAGGTCACCCGTCTCCCCATCACATCACATCACGTCAAAACAGACTCTAAGCCCTGAGTTCCAAAGTACAGCTGAGTCAAACCAAAAAGCCCACATGCTTCCCCAACACATCCGTTCCATCCACATGCCACTCAAGTGTTTCGGAACATACTATTTTCCAGAACTTTTTGTAAGTTCTCTGGAACTTAAAATACTGCACTTGAGGATCTACCATGCAACAGAGTAACTTTTGCTCCCACAACATACAGGAACTAGAATTGAATTTCTCAGCTGTGCTCCAAGACTCCAAACTGACATTTGTACCTTAAAGCAGCAACTGATTGATCACCATCTTTGACAGAGACAGTGAAATTTCAGAGGAACAAAAAACCTGTGAAATGCTTGAGTTGACACTTAAATTCATCTGGCTTTTTTCTTTTCCATATTACATTTACTTTGTGCAAATATTTGGCTGACCAAACTTGACCACTTCTAACGGGGGAAACTTCAAGTTTTCCTATCTGAAATACTTACAGAGAAGAATGATTTCCTTTGGCATACATACCAAAAATTGGGTGATTTCACCCAGCTATCTCTCATCTATTCCAGCATAATTATTACCATGCTACATCAGCATCTTTATGTTCTAAGAGCAAAACCTGTTCCAGCAGGGAAGATTAATAGTTTTGATAGAAAAATCCATTTAACAAAAATAAAAATGACAGCAGAATGAACAATTTGAAGCAATAACTAAATCTGAAAATCTGTTTAGCTTTTTGAAAATACCCATAAACAGGGAGAAAATTACTGGTGGAAATGTTGTTTAGGTGCTGTTTACTTCTCTGTCTTTCATGACATTGAGTTTCAAATGCTTTGGGTGCAATAGCTGGGATATTATGCAATTAGGTTAGAGGTGGTAGGATCACTGTTGATTTGAAGGGTGAGTAATTAGCAACATGTTCAAAGCCACTGAAGTCTATAAGCCAGGAGTTATTCACGGATACAACATTAAAAAATAGTGAAATCTATTAACGCCCATCAAAATGAGTGATGCATCTTCAAGGAGTGACATTTGTCATGAGGACTTTCAAATGCATCCGCTTTGACCAGGACAAAATGGCCATCAACATTAACAACACAGAAACAGAATTTCAAAGCCAGTGTTATTAGAGAAACTAAACCTGTAGTGAAGTCGGGTGTTACATTTCTACCTTTTTGCTCTTTAAAACTCCTGCACTGAGCTCTGGTCACTAATTACAAAACCCAAGTGGGTGTGGTGCTCTAATTTAACAAGTGGAAGCTCAATTGAATGATAGCTAATAATAGTATACCAAATAATCATTTCTTTCCATAGATCACAATTTGCTAATAATGAAGATTGCAGTCATTTTAACTTGATCTCTTAGGTATGTCTTGACTTGGCCAAATCAGCGAAGTCCAGAAATACTTGAGCTAGCTCTAGTGCTAAAATAATTCTAGCTATAAGAACAAAGAGCGACTTTTAAGCTAACTGGGTAAGTTAACCCCTTCAGATCTTAGTGTGAGACTAAGATCTAAATCCCAAAGTACCTTGGGCAACACTACAATGTCCTAGAAGGAAGGACATGGGTATGTGCCCGGAAGATATACCCGTAATTTCACTGTGCTTTGGTGCTTGGGATACTTGCTTTGTGTCTCATTAATCAATTTATATTTGTCAATTACAAGAAGCATTTTATTGTGAACTGAAATAAAGACAAACTGTGATTTTTCCACTGCACTTAGTTTTATAGATCACTAATCATAATCTGATACACTAGGAGCTAGCAGTCTGGTTACTTCTATCAGTATTTTTTTTCTGCTTTATGTTCAATAACTAAAGTTACTTTTCAAAAATACATTTGAAAACAGATAGATAATATATGTAGAAGTTGTTACAACAACAACAAAAGGTAACTGCCAGATACATAGTCCTTAAAACATAGTCTTCAAACATCTTTGCATTTTTTTTTATCTTCCCTTAAGATTTATGTTGCCTGATACATCTAGAACCTAGAAATTACATAAAAAGCTTTGAAAAGATAGGTAAATAAAACTGTGTCATTTATAATAACCCCAGATCATGATCTGTGCTTTTTCAGGTGAGTGTGTTGGGCAGAAAACACTTTGTTGCTCCTACCCAAACACCTCCTCCCATAGCTGACAAACATCAAATTCGTTGCATTCATTTTTGTAACCAAAATGCACACCTTGCCTCAGAGCAAATACCAGCATACAGACATCAAGGGTCTTTGTTATTAGTATGCTGCAGATGTGTATTTTTGTATTTCAGAAAGTGCTAATGCTTCTGATGACAAACAGATTTCTATTGCATGTCCTACATCTAGCACCCAACAACTGTGACACACAGACTCACAAGACACTTGAAAATTAGGAAGAGAAAAGCAAAGTGAGACAGAAACTGAAAGAAGATAACAATTATTAGTGTAATTTGCAAGAGACAAGGTCATTGTGGGATTCTCCTCAGTCTAAGGAGATTCTGTATTTAAAAGTGCAGATCTCTTAAAGTACACTCAGCATTTACATCTTCACTATCACTAGGTTTCTTGGAGGGTTGTTTTATACCATCGTTCATCACTGGAAAATACGGCCTGATGTGCAAACAGTAAAACATTGACCAAAATCATCCTGTAAAATAAGGACTCATTTCAACACATGAGAATTCCTTTACAGTACTGCAAGAAGCTTAAGCAAATTTTAGTCTACTTCTGAAAAGACTCATTACTTGCCCAGATGTGTGTCCTCTGCCTCAGCACTGTACTACATTATGAGGGGTTCTCCTTTCAGAGGAGTTCCTCACAGCTCGCCTTTCACTGTCCTTTCAGAACACCTTCACCTTGCAGCTGCCTAGTTTCTGCTCTGTGTGACACGGTGTTGCACTGATGGAAAGTATATTTCACCTTTTCACTTCTTCGCTGAGAAGAAGCCGGTAAGGGGTTAAACTGAAAGTACTATGTCCTGCCTCCGCAGCTCAAGGATTAATTTGATCATTCTTCAGGGATTCCCTCTTGTATGAGTCACTGTTAAGACAGACTCCCCACTCAAGGAGGCCAGGATAATGCCATTCCTCCAGAGATTACAACAGCTGAGGGCCTGCCCTGAAGACTGAGAGCTTGGGACTCATGCTTGGAAAAACATTCAGCATACCACAATGCGCTCAGCAGACTTAAAGAAATTATTCAGACAGAAGGAAAAAAAAAAAAGGAACCAAAAGCCAAACAAAAAGTGTTCTCAAGCTCTCTGCATTAACCAATTAAGTATGCAGACTAGCATGAATTAGACGAGCTCACAGAGACTTGCCTCCTAGCTTGGGGACTCTGCCTAAATAAGGACTGAAGACATGAGATCTTGTAGTATAGTGCTTACATTTTCTATAAAGGATATTTTCTCCTTATGAGTGCAATTATTCCTGTGATCCTTTACTTTGTAATAGCTGTATTTGGCTGTTACCCACTAGGAACGTGATTAACATTTCGAATTCAAAAACAAAAGCAGCAACAGAGGCAAAACTAATGAATGTCTCCAGCTAATCACAGAAGTTCATAACCAGCTTTCTAAAAGAAAGAGGAACTATGCTGCTGTTCCTTCTCTAGGCCTATTTTCATAGACATGGAATAGCTGAAGGGGAAAGAAACACTCTTGCATTTTCAGAAGTGAAGGTTGGTAATGCTTTTTCATTTCTCATTAGGGTAACTCTGCCCCGAAATTGAGCTGGAGCTTTCTCTCACTCAGACAATGATGCACCATGCTTGTTTGTTTCAAATGCATCAAGCTGTGTTAGGCAATGTAGCAGACAACTCATCACAGAGGCCCTAGAAATTGCTCAGTTGGGATTCACCAGCGAAATTCCTTTTTGAGCCATTCCTCGTGACACAATTGCTTTATGAATCAGTAGCTGGGCAGCTGGGAGACTTATGTAGGCTGAGCAGTTCCTGAAGATGCTTTCAACTATAAAGGCTCAGCCTCTGTCAGTGTACTTCCATGCAGCAGGCACCACCCTGCAACTGCACCAAATCTGCTGTGATACCACTAAAACTAGGCAGGCACAGCTTCAGATCAGATCCGTACTAGTGACTTAATGATAGTGTTTACTCTCCACTGACTGGCTCCTGCAGTGTTTCCAACCACTTCATGTCCAGGGTCAGGGGGAAGCATCCAAGGAGATCTCCGACAATGCTTTCGTGTAGAGGAGACACTCCTGCATGGGTCCATCATATGACCCCGTGCACCCAAGCAGTTCACCCCCTGGGTTTTTGAGAGCGATGGGCAAAGCCTTTGATCATTTCCTTCCTCATCAGCACACCCAGAATGCAACTACACACTTCATTTACATACAACCGGCATTTCTCACAATTTTTAAAAAATGTTGCATGTATGTGTATGTTTCCTCTATCTGCATGCTGCCTTTGTGCAGTCTCACATTCCTTTTCTTGAGGGAGATACGATACCAAGTCAGGACCCTGCCGGGAAACTCCGCTCGTTCCCCGGGAGCTGAGTGGGCACCCTGGGAGAGGGTCTCTGCTCGCAGGGAGGCCCGACAGGGCGCGCTGTCACGGCCGGAGGAGCGCCCAAGACGCTTTAAAGTTCAGGGCGGGTTTTCAGCCAGCAGCTGAGGAATCCACGGTGTGAGCCAGCGCCACGGAAACCCTTTCCAAAACAAGACTCAAAACTGCCCTTAACTATCTCATTTCAGAGCCTGACTCAGGCTCGCAGCCTGCACCCCGCTGCAGGGGTGCACACACGAGTGACGGCGTGTGACACACACACCTCTGGCCCGAACCTGCGTGACAGCCCGGGGGGGTCCCGAGGGGGACCCGGCTGCCCAAGGCTGCCACCACCCTGCCGGGGGTCCCACCGGGGGTCCTGACAGCCCACGACTGTCTGCCTGCCACTGCACCTGCTGCAGAGTGGGTGAAACATTCAGAAGAAAATGTGACCACAGCGATGATGCTGTCCCCATTTGGCTGAGATTTTAAAACGGGGGGAAAAAAAGGGAGATGCGAATCTAGTTTGAAAAGGCATACCTGGTGCTTTCTCCACAAAGATGACTTTGGAGTCTTGCAGAAAGTTATGGCCGGTCAGGATCATTTTTTTCCCTCCAATAACAGGAAAGCTGTCGGTGCTTTGCTTCTCCACCAGAGGCAGTTCTTGGGCAGATCTCTGAGCTGGAAAGTTATAAGAAAAAAAAAAAAAAGGCAACCACAAACACAAACACACACACAAAAAATTAAATACTGCATCAGTGAGAGCCTTAATGCTTACAATCCTTACCCTTGTAAGATAAACTGAGTTTGATATAGAAAAGGTTTGCAGGAAACACGTTTGGTTTTCAAGCACCTTGGTCATAAGCTGTCAAATATAGAAGTACAATTCAAAAGGCTGACAAAAAAAACCCACAAACAACCAAAAAAAACCCAACAAGCTGTTTAAAACTTACCTTGATCTGTACTGTACCAAAAAGCATATTTTTTGTTTTTGTTTATTTATTTTTATTTTTAATTAATTTATTTTTTAAAATATTTGTTTAAAATTATTTATTTTAAAATAAACACTTTATTTAAAATAAATTTTAAAATAAATAAATAAAATTTAAAATTCTGTCTCTGAGACATAAAATAATGCTTTGTCTATCACATATACGCCATGTGCTTACAAGGCACGAGAACAAGACCATCCATGTCCAAAATGCATTTCAGTCACTACAACTGTGTTTTCAATTCTTCAAATTGTCTTTCACTGGAAACCATGGGCCTCACAGTACAGCAAAAGTTCACAGCTTAGAAAGCCTATTTCACCCCCAACTGCAACACAGAGTGAACATGGCTGTACTTCAAGGGATGACGTGACATTTTATCCAGCTTACATGGTTCCTCCCGGTGTCACATGCACTAAGAGATGCATGAAAATTTTGGCACCAGCTTATTCCACATTCTGCACTGGAAATAACACTAGCACTTTTTTTTTTTTCTTTCTCCTTTTTTTCTGCTCCTTTGAGGAGGCATGTACCATACTTTTGCTCATTACACAGTCCTCAAAACTTCAAGTCACTGATACAAATCCAATCATCTTTATATTTATCAGCCTCCTGAGCTTGGCATATTTGGATGGGCAGTTCAGGGTGTATTCAAACTTAGCCTTATCCTGCTATATAATAGTTGAAAAAGTCTGATGAGCTTCAACAGCAGCAGGATGAAACCATGACCCCTCTTTTTTTTTTTTTTTTTTTGCTTTGCTTGTTAACCCAGAACTTGCCCTTGAATAAGAGTTTAGCTTGAAAATGAAAAAAAGGGAAAATTATTCATCTCATACATATCCTGGTCAGAAGACAGAGCTTTATGCCTGTCTACGTGTTACAGGTATGGAGGCTTTAGTATTCTTCAGAATAACATTATAATATTTTAATGTATGATAAGATATAAGATCCCTTCCCACCAACAACACTCATTTGTCCGTTTAAATGAATGACTGTGAAGGAGGGAAACTATAACTGTTGATATAACAGCACTATCCTTTCCTACATTTGACTCTCTTGCAGAATTGGACTACTGGAGTGGCAGCAGTGCTACCACACACAAAAGGATGGAGTACTGTCACTGATCTGAAAGTCACTGTCTTTGCTAGAGGAATGCAGAGATGCTCTTTCCTGTAGCTTCTCTATTAACAATCCATGAAAAAGCACCATGCTTCCAAGAGACCAAATTTTGACATGCTCCAAGACTATCCAGACACATCATATGGGATTCCAGCCTGGCAACGATGCAGGGACAAGCATGGGTATAGCCCCCCAGCATCTGCTGAGCTGAGGGATGGTTGAGCTTTCTTCCCCATCCCCTGCACTCCCAGTCCCCAGAGCTCACCTCCAACATACCTCCTGGACACGAAGTTGTTCCCTGCCCTGGCTGCATCAGAAAGATCCACTTCATCAAAATCAACTCCCCATAGGGCAGAAAGCAACTGGAGGTGCGTCAAGGATAGTAGCCTGAGGGAGGACGGCCTTCCCTCAAGGGGAAGTGAGGAGCAGCCAGGGGCTGGCATGCACTGCAGTTCATACCCCTCGGGATGTGCATGGAGTGGGAGGACTGCTACAAATTGCATGCTGGTTTAGTGGGACAAACGGATGTAGCCAGGGAGGGCTATACCAATGAATAAGCATCTGGCCTTTTGTCTCCTAATCTGAATCAAAAAAAATTAAAAACCTTTGTCTGTCCATCCAGGTGACCAAAACAGCAATGGCAGATAGATTGAAATTCAGTTTTCACCACTTATGCAGGAGTGTTAAAACTACACGAAGCTAATTGATTTTGTTTTGTGTATGCACACGTGGCAGGCTGAGGAGGCTTACGGACCAAGAATGGTATAGGTGTCTTTGGAGCATGCACCAGTGTATCTGATAAAAAGCAGTCTGGTCAATCAAAGAGACCCCAGTACGGAAACTTGCTTTCTGGAGGTTTTCTGAAGCCACAGGCAGCTTGTACCAATGTGTCAGCTGTAGTGTATTGCTAGCTCCTCATCAAAGAGTTAGGGTTTTGTTTGCTGTTTTTTTGCTTTATGTTTGGGAGAGAGAGAGTGACTAGGACATGATAGCTGTTTTCCAGAACTACAAGTCCTGTCAGGTCTACCGTTAGTTGAACAGCACTCTATTTTTGTTTCAAGTGCATTCTTCCCTATAAAAAGATAAATGCACAAAGCGACACATTTTTTCTAAGACAAAGGTATCTTGTTTTCAATATAAAATATGTGGTTTTGAAAAGCAGAGCAAGGTCCACCGATTAGACAGGTACAGCAAAACCAATGTTTTGCATGTCGGTGGACAAAGGCTGCATGTTGGGTGGCGCAATAGCTGGCAGGAGAAAGATGTCTGTTGTTACTTACAGCACTCGATGGGGTTGGAAGCTACTTGCAGAGAGAGGGTCCTCCCATTGGACTGCGGGATGTGAACTCGGAAGACCAACCGCACGCGTGTGTTCTTCCGCCCAATGTCTGTTTCTCCCTTCCGCAGCTCAATGTCAGAGTTTCTGAGCTTTAATATTCCAGCACAGTCGATGCTATCCAAAAGGAAACACAGAGCAATTCAATTCATTTCAAGCAGACTTCAGAAAGACACAAGCGTGCAGTTTCCTCCTCTCCTGTACATCTTTCTTAAAATTATGTGCCAGACACAGCCCCATGACCAGGCTAAAGGGAGCAGACTTCATGAAGTCCAGTACTTACATCCAGAAGTAGCTTAGTTCAGGTTATCAACATTAATGCATACTAGCTGCAGTTAAGCACACAAATTTAGGATGTTACTTCAATTGCCAAATGAAATAATCTAAAAGATCCTCCCTCCCCAACACACCCTGTAAGGATGGAGCTTACAGATTAACTGAAGACCAAAGAAATAGCGAGATTAAGGAAGTCCATGGGATGCGACAGTAGTACACAAAGCGTTACTAACCTAGAATGCAGGCATACTTACCTGTTACAGCTAATTTGGATAAAAATATCCCATGATTTTTATTCTAGGGCAAAGTCCTGAAAACGCTTATTAATGAGCATAGCTCTCACTGAGTCTGTCCTACTGTCAACATGTTTGTATTTGAATGAACTGGAAGGACTCCCAAGCTGAGCATGGAGCTGAAGCTCTGAATGAAAAAAACTAAATCCAGGGTTCTCTCTCCACATTAGGAAACCCTCTTTTTTTTTTTTTGTCATCGAGAACTGTTACTATTTAAGACCTCTCTTGCTCCTATTTTTTAGTTTTGGTTTTCTTGTGGATGAGTCAGAATTTTTGTCAAAGCAAATTCCAATAGAAGAAGTTCACAGAACAAAAGATATATAAACACACACACTCAAAAACCCACTGCAAAAATACGTCTGCTTTGGCCACGGCTACAAAGCCCACATGGCAACTTCTTCTGGGTACTGGTCTCTGGCATGCATTTTATTGCATTGAATATGCATAGTTTAATTTCATTTTGCATTCAAAGAGTTTAACTCCCCCTCTAGACCTTTGAAGCTCTGTTCTAAAGTAAACTGCAAACAAGAACTATGGTAGCCTGGTTTTGATGTGCATTTTTTCTAAAGTATGGATCTCAGAGTAACAAAAAGGTCCTTGCTGATACGATCATAGGAACTAATAAATGTATTAAAGCTTCTCAATATTAGCAGAGGAAGCCAGAAGAATTATGAAATATTTGTACATATGTCAAAATTCTACACATATTAGTTCAGACTCTATAAGGTTCAGAAGAGACAAAGCACGTAAATTTAGACTTGCAAGGTCATGGATATTAAAATCTGAAATCAATAGGAGTAGTTAAATATGCAAAAGTTAAAATGTTCTGATGAGCTTCAGTGTTTTGCTGAATCAAGGCCTAAATACACAAAGTATCTGTGAGAAAAGTCCTTGGCTCTAAATTTCGATTCATTGTTAGCACTACATGAGGTTTCAGACTACTGACATGTAAGGCGTATATATGCCAAAGCATTGTTTGTGGTTCTTGAGAGAACTCTACTATGATCTGGCATGCGTGTCATAAAAATATTCAGCTTGGCTCCGGAATTGGGTGACTCCAGAACTGTGTGACTACCTTTACTCTACAGAGAAGATGATAGAAACAATAATAATGTTCCCAGGCGGCCAAAAATATTATTCACTCCGGATAAAAAAAAAGGCCAAATAAATTTTTTGTGGGTACAAATTGGTGAAATTTCAATAACCTCAATGGATCTGTGCCAACTTACAATGACAGAAAATGAGGCCAATTATTTTGCTGGTTTGTCATGACTTTAAACACAATGAAGTGACAGAGGTCCTCAGTTCTTGAGTGATCACCCTAATTCTGGCTGGGAAAGCAGTTAACCACATTCTAGCTCTTCTATTTACATGATGAACTCTAGTGCATGTTGTACATGACACTGCAAACTAGCTTCTAATAACTGCTACGTGCAGAATGGCTTCAGGTGTATGATACCATTTTTCACTACATTAAGATGCAGAAAACTGTATGAATAACAAGGAGTGAAACCGTGGTTTTAGAAAGCTCCCTGGGATTTTCCCATGGTCTTTGTTGTGGTGGGGCCAGATTTCCGGCTTGCTTTCTGTCTGTTTACCTACCTATCTTTCTACCTGCCTATAAATACACACAAACATGCATGCATCTCTATATAAATCTGCATATACACACATTTATGCACACACCAATAGATGAACATGCACACAAGCACATACAAATTCCTCCCACAGCAGGTAACACAGAGAAGGGTTACAATCATTTGAATGAGGGGTGGAGAGGGGAGGAGATGAAATCATATGGAGCGTCTCATGTATGTTACATATGCAGCAGGATATTTGACACTTTATTCACAATCTTATAATAAAATTTACCTGTGTGGAATGGACCTATGGGTCACTTAATGAACACTCAGACTCCTATTAATTCAGTTCTTAGATGGAGGTGTTTGCTTTCCTGCACAGGACTAAACCAGTTTAGTAACTGCAATCTGTAAGTTTATTCACCTTTCCTCCTTTTTTTGAAAGTTTTGCTTCTAAACAAATGCCATTGACAAATGCTGATTTTTATTACATAAGAAATAAGAATAGTTTTATTTGTCTTGAAAAAGGTTAGGTTACTTGGAAATGGCCTCTAAGAGATTCCATTGACATCCAAAGATAAATTTTAATAGGCCCTGTTCCTTGTGCTAGCACGTACAGGAGTAAGAGGTGTCATATTTAGAAACTAAATGCAGGAGCTGAGGTAGGAGATATTTAGAGCTTGGTAACTGAGATACTTATTTTAAATGGCAAATAAGCACATTGGCTGAAACTCTAGAATGAAAGCAATCAGTTGTCATAAATATTTGCGAAGTTCATTTTGTTGTTAAGCTGATGAGGGGCAGTTTGTCCTGGCAAAGCTATGAAAACCTACTACTACTGAGAGAAATTAAAAAAAAAAAAAGACTGGACAAGAAAAATAGTGTATTTAAAAAAAAAACAGAACTAACCAACCAACCAACCAAAAAAAAACAAACAAACACAAAACAAAACAGAAGAAAATAAGTGGGGAGACCAGGAGGAAACTGCTAAGCTGTCAGATACAGTATCTGGGTCTTACATTGCTCTCATGTTGTTCTCTGGAAGAAGTGGAATTTCCAAGACTTTGGTGTTTGAAAGTATTGTTTCGTGGCTGGTGGTGGAAACGGTCTTCCCGTGATTCGGTGAACTTGGTAGAAAGCATGGGGTCGCAGCAGGCGGTCGTCTGCAGTCCCAATGAACAGCTGTAGCGTGAGCGGCTCGCTTTCTAAGTAACCATGTAGCTGGCAAGAGAACAGAAAACGCCCACTGAGCACCATGCACATAAACTGCTAGGAATCAATTAAATTTTTATAAGCAGGAGAGCCTAATTCAAGGAGAGAACTTGTGACAGGTGCTATGTGTTAAGCTCCCCCCTTCAATTTTTCCTGTAACGTAATATTGGTACAATAAAAAGGTGCACTCAGAAAATGTCTCATTATCCTAGAAGACCTGAGGCACTTTAGATGGGGTGAACTTGTGAGCACTCCTGCTACGTCCACAGAAAACTTCGCATAAATTCTGTTGCAGAGTTTGGCAAAAAAAACCAACAATGAAGTCAATGTTCCCCCACAGTACGGAGAGAGGGTGGCAAAGCCAATGGAGTTTGCAAGTGGAAAGGAGCAAAACTCATACACCTATGAGCTTCCTGGGTTGTCCCACATGCAGAGCAGGCTGCTGCTCAGGACACCTTCGCTCATTAACTGTTTTTCACGCTGGTAAATACTGCCTGGAACAGAATGGAGACAGATCGTGCGTACACGAATCGTTGCACCGTGTGTGTCAAATACTTGTTATAATCACACAGAAATCTCATTGAAGCTACAGGGCCTAACTTGAACCTCATGCACGTTAGTTACAGTGACTGCTCTGATGCCAACAAGAGTTATTCCTGCTACATGCCAAAGCAGAAGCAGGGCCTGACCTCATCCTGCCCCCTGTCAGTTTGCTGCCCTGAAGAAGCCACTCTGGGTTTACACTGGTGCAAAGGAGGCCACAGCCCAATGTGTGTCTGGGGACAGCAGACAGGCACCAGAGTGAGCCCTGCACATCCTGCTCCTTTGTCATTAGCATCTGGCTGCAGTAAAGCCCAGGACATGAAAGCTCATGGAGCCTGTCAGACTGGCAGATGAGGAGGGTACAGAATGGGAGGAAGCTCCCAATTGCATACACCTGCTCCAGCACCTGGCTAAAACTGACAGGCACGTGGCAAGCCAGAGCTGGTGATGGCTCATGCCACCATGCTGTGCCAGGGGAGCCTGCCACTGCATACAGAACGTGCCCCAGGCAGGCAAAGAGGTTTTATGCCTTCCTCTCACTCAGGCCTCTGGCCTACCCTTGCTGCTGCCCAAGGCAGGCCTGCCATGCCTCTGCTCCAGCTAGC
Source organism: Cygnus atratus (assembly GCF_013377495.2). Classification (NCBI taxonomy): domain Eukaryota; kingdom Metazoa; phylum Chordata; class Aves; order Anseriformes; family Anatidae; genus Cygnus; species Cygnus atratus. The sequence goes on from NC_066363.1 coordinate 48,513,729, forward strand.
TGGGCCTGGCAGCTCCAGCCTTTGCAGCAAGCCATGGTGCTGGCAGCCATGACACAGAGCTCACAGCACCCAGGAGCCACAGCCCTCAACCTCCTCTGTCACCGGCACTTGTACACAAGTCCAAAGCTACATAAAGCTGAAAGCCAGTGGTGAAACCCGTATCAAATGTTGCTGATATTTGTATTCTGCTTGCTTTCACTCTCCTTAAATCTTAAGAGGTCATTTGTATCTTCATAATAATGTAAGATCTATCTCTCCAGGGTATTTTAACACCTGGAGACATTTTAACACGTTTTAGTATCTGGCAATGGGGATTCTATTAAGGACAAAGATCTCAAATCATTTATACTCCTTGAGCATGGCAAGATTCTGGCGGGTCCAAGCACAAGCACAAAGCCTTCATGCTGCTATCAAATAAGCTGACAGCAACAGGAATGCACAATGGTAATTTTTCAGATGCTAAGGAGACTAATATGAGAGCAAGGAGGGACACTGTGACTATGAACATCTTCCCATCACCAGTCAGGTGTATTGCAGATTTTTCACCCCATGCTTTGGCCAGAATAGCCAAAAGGAAAACAGAAATGCTTTGTTTAACTTGATGTAACAATTTTTACGTTCTTATCCAAAATGTGGATGCCAGAAGGGCATGGACAGGAGGGGACTCGCTTCCAGCTCTACAGTACTTTATCAGATCTGCATTGTTCAGACCATGCAAACCCAGCTTGCAGCAGGGGTGGGCAGGCTGCGCTCCATTTTCCATATCAGCATTGTCAAATTGAAAACACATTAGTGGTAGTTTGAAAATCTGACTTTTCAACTTGCTCCTGTGTCATTCCCTTCCCCCAGCTTTCTATTTATTTTTCCACTGAGGGTTTGCTGCCTGAGATTCTCCCATCAACCTAGATCAAGCAAGACGGTCTGTGGCCATTCCTTTAATGCACGTAGCTCATTGCGGAGGAGGCTGGAGGCTATACTGCTTTCATTAACTCCTCCACACCTCTGCCCTTTCCCCAGAACAGAGCACTGCAGTATCATCAAAATGGCAGAGAGAAGAAAGCAGACCTCAGCCTAAGTGCTCACTTCAAGGAGGTGCCATGGGCCAGGTCTTTCAGTTCAGTTACCAGGCTCAGAGACAGGAGCAGCAGGGGAAAGGCTGCTTCTCCGCCGGGTCACAAACAAACAGTGGCAGCAACTTTCTAATTTGCTGCTTGAGTAACTGCAGGAAGCTGCTTTTCCAAGGTTTCAGCAGGAGACCTTAACAAAAGTTTTTTTTTCCTTTTATTTTTTTTCCCAGCAGGAGTTTTAAATATGCTTGCCATGAGGTTGAGCTTCATTGTACTTCAGCAATCCCCAACCCTCCCGTCTCTGACCCCACTGTCAGTTGTCTGTGCAGCCACTGCCCGAACCAATATGATGTGCTTCCAGTGCAAAAACAGGGTAGCCCCCAAAACACCCAGCTCCTACAACCGGCAGCAGAAAGACCCTCAAGATGATTTGTGCTGTGCTGCAAAAATAGGATTTTCAGGCTCTAACTCCCCGTATGCAGAGATGCAGCCCAAGCCGCTGGCAAGCAATCACAAGTGTGTTCCCAGCACAGCCAGTGACCATGGGGAAGCCACTGTCTTACTCAGCACAGCTCTGTCCCCACGTGCCTCATGGCCATAGCTGTTTACTACCACCACCAGCGTGAGCAGGGGTAGCAGAGTGACCTGGATTCAGCCTGGACTGATCTCACGCCATGTCAACATTTCCAAAGCCTCGACATTGAGGCCGTGGTGACGGAGACATGGGGTACTGCTGGGTATTTTTGATCGCAAGCAGCACACAGGTTCGCAAGGGAAAAATGTAATGCAGTGTGACACACAAACCGATTAAATTTCTACAGGAAGCTGCTGGAAGAAAAAGTTACGTAGTTATGTGTTACCACTGGTGACTTCTCTAACGTGTTATGGAGGGTGCTTTTTATGGAGAGTGTAAAATTAAAACAAACTCATATTGAATTACAAGGCTGCTTAAAAAGTAAAAATAGAGCAGCGAGTAACTCATACCTCAATTCAGCAAAAGCAAAATCACACACTGAGGCACCCATATGTTTTACTGAATCAGGGCAAATGGGTCAAAAAATGTTAGTCTTGGATTAAGTTCTGCTATTTCAGGGTTTATCTTCAAATCGGAACTCAGCTGCTGCCATATCTCATAACCTACTTGTGAGTCTCGGCTTGTGCTTTTCCCACAGGTTTTGTACCAGAAGTCAACCTAAAACCCCAAGTCCTCAGCTTTGCATACTCATCCTCACCCAAGAAGCATTCAAATGCTGGAAAGTAACTACTAAGATCTCAAATGCATGCTTTGCACTATTTTTCAAAGCCTGTGATCTTCAAACTAGATTTCTGACTTCTTATTTTATTTTAAGGCCCTGTTGTAGAGCCCTGCTGGGCTTTGCTAAGCCACGAGCTCTTGCTGGATCCATCATGCACCGTTATTCATCCAGCCTCTGGGAGCTCTTCCCCAACTGTTAGTTCTGAACCTGAAGACAAACAGTGCTTAGTTTGCTGAATAAACATGATTTTTCAAGAGATGGAAAGTGTCAAAAATATTCAGAAAGATTAGTTTGCTAATCCAGTCTCTGTACAGTTGATTTTTGCTGCCCTCAACACAAGCGAAATCCTCACTCTCACTTAACTCTAAGTTTTATGTTCTGCAGTAGGAGGCAACTGATCTCACATATGTATCTCCCTTTGAGTTTTACCCATTGCATCATATTGTTTACTTTTATATTATGTCACATAATCTTGTATGCCAACAGAAGCAATAAAAAAAAAAGATGCAAGGATTAACATTCGAAGGGGCACATACTGTGGATGACTAATTTTAGATCATGCACCCAAAGCACAATTTCTGTGACAGACAGCATTGAGTTTGGGAGAGTTTTTAGCATGCTGCATATGTCTGGAAAATGGGCATGATTTTACTTACTCTTAGTTGGGCACAGCAAGAATAATCTGTGGCTCCCTTAAAATATAGAAGAGTGACATTACTGTCACATCATTCAGCAGAATGAAGACGGGAGCGGTGGTAGTAAAGGCAGAGCTGCGGGCTGCTATATTTGTCAACAGGTAAAGGGAATACCAAGTAAGATGAATGTAAAATGGGTAAGGGAAAAGGGGGGCTGAATATTTCTGTTGGTTAGGAAAGATTTCACACATTCACTACATAGATATTTTCCACGCATGCTCTGGAATACTGTAGTCGGTATAACGATTCTGTTTCCTGGCGTGCGACATGGGATGCATGCGTCAGACACCCTATTTTTATCTTTTTCTCTGTGTAACACAGTCCCAAAGCTGAAGCTCTTCTCTTAATACCTCAGCAGCTGAGTAGGGGTGAAAAAGGCTGGTCTCAGCTACAGGATTCGTAAAAAAGGATGTGCCTTTCCTATCAGACGTGCTTTGCTTGACGATACCTAGATCCAAGTGGAAACAGCCGTACATTTCCCCGCTGTGAAACTGTAAAGGGCCTTAGCCCCACATAAGGATCAGATGTACAATGCTTTGAATGAGTTTTCCTTCCCAAATAAAGGTGAGGATACAGCAGTCACCTGTTTTAATACAAAGTAAAGATGCAGGAAAACTGAAGTAGATAAGACCCCTGTGGTCAATGTTATTGGTTTTGAAGTGAAAGTAGGTCATAGTCTCCTGTTTTGACTGACCACTGACTAATCTGCTCTTTTCCTTTTTGAACAACATTGTAAAAAAATATTTGAACTAGTCTCCAATGATATTTGCATTTACACTGTCTGAAACTGCTCAGATCAAAATCAGAGTTAATTGTGGGCCTGCTTCACACTCATCTCATTCTATCAAAAGCAGTGCAGTCACCAGTAATTAACACTTAAAACAGGACTGATCACAATTAAGCTCTTCGTCACCTTACATCATCTTATGCAAGAGCAAGAGAAAGACTGCACCGCCTGGGTGACTGCCCCACCACACCAAGCTTTCTCTGGAATTCCTAAACCTCTCTGTCATCTCTTTCACAACATCCTCTCCCACCAACACCTCTTGACTCTCACTAGTAAATTGCTACTCATCTTGGTGCACGGTGCCAAAGCAAATCCCAGCCTTTCCCCTGGAGTGCACACCATGGAACAGGCCTTACTGTTCTAGCACGTCCAGTAACCGTGGTTTTAAATGCCAGAAGGTCTTCCTTTGACAGCCAGCAAAGCACAAGGAAAATAGCACTATTTCACCCCAGCATTGAATATCTGACTGCGAGGTAGTACCTGACTTAGTCCGGTATCAATCATAAACCAAGGCTTATCGCAGACATGAGATGAGCACACCAGATCATAGGGCGTACCTATCTTTTCGATACACCGAAAGATATGCCTGGTATGTATCTAAAAAATTCGGCAATCGGAATTGAGCAGACTTGTAAAACAGCAAGCAGAAGAAGCTGAGGTACTCTTAACAAGAACATTAGAAACACAAACAAAACTTCTCCAAACCTCACTGCAGCTACTGAATTTTGAGGAATTTTTTTTTGCAAATGTGCCCCATCTAGTATCTCAAATGCTATTTCAGAAATTATGCCTATTTTAGAGACTGCAAGGAAAAATTCTATTATTTAAGCTGGGACATTTATTTTAAGAAAGGCAGTTGAAATATTCTGCAAGCTTCCTTCCAAGTGCTTTATGCTTTTGGCATGCTGAAGTATCTGTTGAAATGCTCAGAAAACTACCTGTCATAACAATGAGCTCTCTGTGCCTGTAAAGGCTCCTGGAGGCCACTGAAAGAATGGTCCCATTTTGACGGGAGCCGGGGGGGCAGCCATGGCTAGACACACCAGCCAGGTACACTGTCTGTACCCACTGACGCTGTCAGGAAAAAAAAGTAAGCTATGCTATGTAATAACTTTTCAGTGTACTTAAATGGAATTCTGGGAAAAGACCACAGAAACACCAGTGCTTGTTTTTCACATGCACCTAAAACAGTACATTTCCCCAGACTCTGACTCTGTAAATATGTTAAGTGACTGTTGCTGCTGATTTAGGGCCTAGCCCATCCCAATGCTTGCAGGGCAGAGCTCTCAGTAATATCAAAGTGCGGCATGGCCAGGGACTTCATATCCATCCTCTAAACTACTCAGGAGCTTGTGTTCGGTATTCTCCAGGCTGTTAGGTGCTGCGTCCTTCATGATAATGATGCACGAAAAAATCCATACATTACCTCTGTATCAGTAATGAAACTGTAAATGTGTGTACTTGTTCTTTGTACACTTGGTACATAATAAAGACTGTGAAAACAAACCCATTTATGTCTCTAGAAATAGTAAGGAAAATATCTACCTTTCTTCTCCAACCATGTAATTGATGGACATACTGCTTGCAGCAGGTACTTGGAAATACTTTACACTTCTGTCTGGTTCCACTTGTACTTCTAGGACTGCTCAAGAAATAACATGAGCTAGAGTGTTAGCCTAGAGAGAATCATTAGCAAGACTAAACATCCAATCTGCTGAACAGGGGCTTCTTTTGCTTATTCTTCCATCAATGGTTTGGAATGTAATTCCTAAATGCATTCAAAATGATAAAACAGGATAAAATGTAAAATCTATAAACCAGTGAAATCTTCAAAGTAATTGCTGCTTGTGTCTTTAAGCCAGAGTTTCAGGAGCTATACACAGAATAGCTTTATCGCAATCTTTCTCAATCAGTAGTGTATTTTTTTTTGTTTGCTCTTTTTTTTTTTTACAGTAACTGCACATGATGAATGATAGAATTAAACACATTGTCATGTTTTAAAAATGTACCTAATATACAGCCTCAAAAACATAACATCAGTGAGTACTCAGCGTTTTGATTTTTAAAAAACAAATTGAAGATCAAGCTGTTTAAACTATCAAGAAAGTACATAAACATTTCAGGCATTGATTTTAGCTGTGAACACCAAGCATGCATAAAAATAAAGTCATCCCTCTGATTTTTAAGAAAAAAATACTTTTAGCTACCACGTAAAAGTATTAGGCAACGTAAGCCGTTACATCATGGGTTTAAATGGGACGAGAGAAATGTGGTCTTGTGGGCAATGACTGTCACGTGAAGCAAAAGCTCCAACACCGAGATCAGGAGACCCAGGAATCTATTATTGTGCTCACTGCAGAGATCCTGCCTGACCTTCGCTTGGGCTAGTCCCTTAGCAACCCTGCCTCAGTTTCCTCTCAGATGAATTTGCCTAAGGACCTTCTGATGAAGAATCAGGAAGCCAGAAACCTAGTCCTCTGGGGAAAAAAGACATTAAAAGAATGCCCTCCTCAACACAACACCCCCTTCAGGTACCTATTCTGTACAGTTTTGACTCTTGAGTTCCTTTGCTAGGGTAGGCTTGGGGAAATAACATACCTCAGGTGTTCAAAGCCAGGGACTTGAGAGGCCCTTCATTCAGCCTCCCTCTTAAGACAAACATCTCAACAGCCTCTGCCCATGCTCCAAAGGGCAAGCTGTGCAGCCACAGCTTGTGGGGATGTGTGCAACCTGACAGGGCAAGGAGCAGCCCCAGCAATGCATTCCCTGTGATCACACCTCGGTTTGTCAGGGCTTGCTGCATCCACAGAGCATCAATGGACTGCTGTGACCCCTGCCTCAAGGTGGGCTCGTCCCTGTTTCTCTTCAGCTTTAGCATCATGCTCTGCAGGTGTATATTTCAATTGTGTGTCCTTTATGCATTTTATGACTCCAGCCCAGAACGGTACAGGCTGCTGCAGCCTAAAGCACACCTAGAGAGAGTCACGGCACAGGAGGGGAACTCCTCTGTTCATTAGCATGGTAGGTACCCCTTCCCTCCGACAGAAACAAAGCATGCAATATTGGGTGCCAGTTTTTTTTGCTTAGGTGCAAAACTCAGCTCCAGACCACATGTCTGCGTGGATGCAAATCAGAGGCACTAAAACTGGGGCCACTCAGATGCTCTTGTACGCTGTGTTCTCTGGTGAGAGAACAAGCCAAAAAAAAAGGAGCGTCTTATTCAAAACAGTAAAGCAGACAAACTTCAGAATAAATAAATAAATAAATTGATAAACAGAAAATAAAACACCTCTTTAGGAGCTGAGTTTACCCTCTGGCTGTAGTAGCTTCTCTGAATTTTATCCAACACAGTTAACCAAAAAGAGTATAATTTATGCCCTGTATGACATTACATATATGCTACTCCTCACAGTCCCTCACTTACTTCACATAAAAATGTAACAGGAATTCCTACAGTTTTTGCGCTGCTTTCAAGATTTATTTTTCCTTTCTGGAAATCCATATTCCTTGGATTCACTCGAACTCTGCTTTAAGGTCCACAAATAAAAATGGCTAAATAAAGATGGCTTGCTGCCACAAAGGGCTAAGTCTAGGCAGAGGGTGAGAGCTGGATGGAAGGAGGGAATGAAAAGCAGCGGGAGTGTGTTTTATGTGGCACTTTCTAGGGCTGCCACTTGGACTTAAATTCAACAGTGCAGCAAAAGAGCAGCTGTTCACATCACGATGAATAAAGATCTATATAAAACCTCCAGCTGCAAATACGCTGTGAGGAATTATTAATCTTAATGTAATAGAGATGCTGTACACTCAGTCACTGGCTCAGAAGTCATTTCAGTCTCTATCCAGGGAAAAACAGCCTTCGTGGCTGCTGGCTCCCAGCACAGCCGTGAAATCTCCTTGTCTAAACAGCTGCAAGATGCTGCTCCCTATTTCTAGGAAGGCTCTTCCTCCTCCAAAATAGATGTACCTAGAAACCAATCCAGCTCGCACTCCTCATAAAATCATTAGACTTACGAGAGTGATGCTCATCAGAGTAACTAACAGAATGAATTTGTAAGTCCTGGAGACACCTTATTCACTGGGACACTGGGAAATCACTACTGTCTGTGTACCCAGCACACAGCAGGTGGAGAAGCAAAAGGCCATCTTCTATGACAAGGCTGAGATGTCCTTCTCCTAATCCTAGCTGTCTTCAGCCTCCCTTTCAGGTGACCAAATGCAGCCAGCCCTTTCCACACCACAGCTCCATCTCCATCACCTAACTGTGCAGCTGTGTGAGCTTCCAACACCTCCACACACCTCCCTGCAGGACAGGGCCAGGAGAGTTGTCCCCTGTGGAGGGAGGGAGGGAGAACCAAAATGAGGCAGTCCACTAAAATCAAGTTTTCCTTCTCCTGAAGAGACCTGTGCTTCCCTGAGGTAGCTGCAGCTGGTGCCCGTGCAGGAGGACAACCTCTCCCCTGGACAGCTTGTGCTGCTGCACAAGCCACCACGGGCGACCTTTTGGGACTTCCTACTGTAAGCAGCCTGTGTGCATAAGCACTAGGAAGATGAACAAATTGCAATTAGGGAAATTCCCACTGACAACATGAAGAGGGGATTAAAAATCTGGTCTCCTACTCAGGTCTCCAGCTGCAAGGCTGATCCTGCACAGGCTAAGTAACAGCATGCTTGGCTGAAGTCGCTGCGATTACACTAAGATCGGATCTCTTTTTAGGTACCTGATTTTATACAGTAGCAGGAAACACAATAAAGGCTTTGGGTGCAGGAGGAAGTTCAATGCAACAGCTCTCTCCCAGACACTACTTTATCCCTCAATCTTCTCAGCTTCCACTCAATTTTTTGCCCTCAGCATCTGTTACAGCTTTTGGCTTGGACAGTCATAACCACGGTCGTGTGAGAGTTAAAAGAAAAAAATAAATAAATCACAGGAGCACTGCGACAAGAATTTGTTATACATTCTTAGGCAGATACCCCAGGTAAGTTTATGCTTGCAAACCCACTTTTCATCATGACATTTACACATCATTCATGTCTAGAAAGCTCGCATTCGTGCATGAGCATAGAGTAGCCCAGGATCCCTAGGCGTATATCAGGTGCAGCAGGCAGGAAGGGTTTTAAGACCTTCACCATGCTGATGTCTTCTGGAAGGTGCCAGCATTCATCCCAGTGACAGCAGAGTACTACTGCCATTATCCATCAGCAATTTCTCCAAATGCCTTTTTATCACTTGGTTGCTTACAAGTGCTGTGGTATCTGCGTGCCTTTGAATTCCCACCCCTCTAACTTCAGGGGCCCAGCTACACCTGGAAGCTCTTTGTTTAAGGGTCAAAGCTTTTTGCTGTTAACCAAGATGAACCCTAGTTCACATGAGACAGGGGCAACAGACTTCTAGGCAAAATACCCCTGAGGTTCACAGACACCCATGGGACAGCATTAGACCGAAAGTAGTTACTTTCCCCCTAAGTTTTAACCCCTATTCCAGTGACATTTGTTTAAACTACTACTGAACACACAAAGCTGGGGCTATGTTTAAGGGCTTTATCTCTGCAAATATTTGGAGAGCTATAAATACTGAGCCATATTCATAATATGGATATTGGACTTCATGTCCTGTTGCCATGAATATTACTATAAATACACTTTCAAGTCTTAATTTCTCACTGCATGATAACTGATTTCCAAGAACTCCTTTAAAAAGGCAATATAATTCTTATGTAAGACCTCGTACTATTTAATTAGGAATTGGAGTCAAAGGCTACAGCACAGAGCAGGAACTGAAAAGGAAAACTCGGTGATAGAAGCAGACAAAGCACACAGTGCACTAGCACGCCATACTGTTGCATGTCTCAAGTGGGAATTATAATCAGACAGCCCATGAGTCAAGCCCTGACTGCCTTCTCTGTTTAGAGCAGGAAGGGAGGTTGTCTGAAGGTCCGAAATAAACCTCCTCGCTTCTTTTGTGAGTAACATGATTACTGATGGCTTCTGAATTTCACAGTACCTCTGTCCTTTTATTTATGTAGAAGTGAATTAAAGAAGGAAAGCATATTAACATTTTATTTTATTTTTTTTTAAATGCAGAGCGAGGATGGCTTTGCCAGTAAAGGAGGAGAGCTGGACATAGGGTGATCGAGTTCTTCTCTCCAGCTCTGCCAGATAGTTTTTGCTTCATCACAGATACATGACTTGATTAGAGCAGAGAAAATTTCATAACAAGTTTTTATATATTTCCAGCCTGCTCTATGTTTAATCAATTTGTGCTTCAGCCTTCTTGTAAAATAAAAAAACATCAACTGTGCTATGTGGTAGAGTAACCCTTTCTTCACTGTGCTTCACAGCACTTCTCACCCCTTTGATTCTAATCCTCGTATGTAATTTACACCTGCATTCCTTGAGGGATAAAACAGACTAATGCGTTCTCTTGCTCTTCAGAGTCAGAAAAGTGCTGTCTGCAAGCATATGCTCTTCAAGGCAGGTTCTGCTTCCATTTTGTCAACCCCCAAAAATGTACCAAAGTGCTGTCATCCTATACACAACATTCATAAACATGCTGTTTGTGATTTCTGTCTTAGAGCAGAAAGAGCAATATGCTTTGCCAGGTCACCACACATCTCTGGTCTTGTTCCCCTTCCACAAACCGCCCTTGATCCACATCGTCCCAGAGCTCTGATCATTCTGAAGTTTTATCTGAGAGCACACCCTCCGTTGAAAGCATCTTAATGCAGTAATAAAAATAGGCCAGGTATATGTTATAGCTTAACCTCAAGGCCTTGGCCTCCAAGACAGTCTGATTAAACTGTGAAAAATTCTGAGAGATTGGATTCTACACTGTGAGTTGTTTGAGAGCAACAGTGATATCACCTGTTTTACAAAACAAAACAAAACAAAAAAACTGACTGTGATATTTGCACCTTTAACAGAAAGAATTTAGCCTTTCGGCCTTTCAATTTTGATAGAAACAGAATTTAAAAATGGATGTAGCAGACCAGATTGTCTAACTAACAAGCACAACATGAACAGCATTGCCCAACAGACCACAAGGGCTAAAATGAACTGAAAGACCTGTGATCTCCAACAGTGAGCAAATTAAGTGGGTATGAAAGTGTCTTAAGACAAACTTTGTCGAGACACATGGACAATTTTCAAGCAATCAAATTAAATAGTCATGTTGAGTAGCATTATTTGGCTATTTGCAAAGAATTTCACCCAAATACTGACCAGCTAATGTTTAAAGCTCAGTAAGAAATCTAAATGAAATGTTGCAAATATCAACGACAGAACCTGCCAATAAAAGCTTTACAGAGGAGATTATTTGCTGCTTAAATGCATGACACCTTGCTGCAATTGGTGTAGCAGGATGTGATCACACAACTGGGATTGGAAGAGGGTGCTGACGGTAACAGTCTCCTTCAACGGGGGTAATGATGAGTGTCAGTGACCAACACCTGTGCTTTTATACCCCAAACAGAACAGCATTTAGATTAGTACATTGACATCAAACATGTGGCTCCAGCATGGGTTAAGTTCCAGGCCTGAGACAGAAACACCAAAGTCTTAAAAGCCACTATTCCTCCCATCATACTCAAGACGTACCTGGATACCTCAGCTAAGAAATAACTCTTGGTCCTGGATAACCGGTAAGATCTTAAAGCCTGCTAGGCCCAGTGATACCCAATTATGCCTAACACATCAAGCCAAAAAGAAACATGGAACAGTCAAGTGATTCATGCCCTCAAACTTCAACATCTACAGGCTGAACAACCACAATGACTGCCTTGACTGCCTTCACAGCCCTCAAAGTGAAATTTGCACTCTGAAGGTGTGACTTACCTGAACTACTTCAGATGCTCACACCAGAATAAAATTAATAGCTCCCTACACTCTGTAATGACAAGCTTTCCCCTGATGACAGAGAAAAAACAAGGCAATTAGCTCACTTGCAGACATCTACACTTAGCCAAATAAACCCAAAACGAAGAGTTGCCCCTGCAACTGACCCAGGACACAGTTCAAAGCATGAGTCTCACAAAACCAGGGCAGTACTGCAAGAAAGGCACGTTACACCTAACCCAAAGAGACATGCAACAGAGCTTCTTCGAGAATATCCCCACAGTGGCATAGTCTGCTACAGACATAACGCTTTGCACTTCATTGCCATGCATTTTGGGCAGTCACCAGTAACTTTTCACAATGCGGGTACAAGTCCATCAACCTGAATCACAGAATGGTTGAGATTGGGAAGGACATCTGGAGGCCCTCTGGTCCAACCCCCTTGCTCAGGCAGGACCACTTCCAGACAGCCTCTGAATATCTTAAAGGAGGGAGAGTCTGCAACTGATCTGGGATACCAGTTCCAGCGGCCAGTCACCTGCACAGTAAAGAAGTGCTTCCTGATGTTCAAACAGCATCCCCTGTGCTTCAGGTTGTGCCCACTGCCTCTTGACCTGGAACTGGGCACCAATGAAAAGAGCCTAGCTCCATCCTCTTTGCATCCTCCCTTCAGGGATTTATACATTAATGAGATCCCCCCTGTTTGAAGATAGGAGTGACCGATCAAGTGCTTTCCTGCAGCCTTAGGACACTTCTACCAGCTGCAATAATCAATCAAGTAATGGGAGCCATCCTGCCATGTCTCCATGACCCCAACAATAAATACTGTATCCCTTCAACTGTACACACACCTCTAACTCATCATGTTTATTCCCCATACTGTGTGCATTAGTATACAGGCACTGTCGAGAAGCACCACTGCTTGTTGAGCTCCTAGAAAGAGCCTGGGGGATTTTACCGTACTGGTGCCTTGTAGGCACCTCCTTGAGTACATGCAAGTACTAGGGGTGTCCCTGCTTCAGTCTTTTTTCTGATGATTCTTTGATTCTTTCCCTGTCATATCACCCTATGCCCTTTGCTTGTCATCCCTTTCTGTCACTTTTCACAGGTCTGCTGGATACTCTCTCCTTCCAACATCATTCCTATTTTAAAGACCCCACTGGTCCCAGCAACACTCCAGATACTGCCTCTGGAGCACACTGGAAGTTCTGGAGGAGCTTCAGGTACATTTTGCGTGGCTTTTTTAGCTGTTGTTTTAAAATTGGACTGCACGTTAAAACCATAGTAAAAAGGGCAATCCCCAGCAGTATTCCTGCTAGTGTTCATTTTTGTATTAACTTCAAACTTACATTACATATCTTTCTTATACAAAAGGGGAAAAAAAATTTGCTAATAATTGGAGAGAGGGGAGGCTAAAGGCCAAATGTTATCATATTTTAGTTTATTTCATTGTACTCAAGACTGGAGGAACAGAAGAATTCTTTTACCTGTTAGATGATTCCCCCCAAAACATCTGCTGTTAACCACTGGGATTCTAGGTTAATGCTGCCCTGTGATTAGAGCAAACACATATGCAAAATCCAGTCAACTGAGAGCTTCAGGGGCTTCATTTACACTAACAAAACTGCAGAACCATAGCTTACTGTCAGCACCACCAGTGTGTTGTTTTCCTGTTTGCGAAACCTCTCAAACGTGCCTCCATTTCAACTACTGCTCTTGAGCTGGCAGCGGAGCTATGTCAGTTCACATATTTTAAGGTTTTCCTCACAACCGGGAAGGATTAGAAAATGAGGCTTTGATGTGTTCAGGACATGTGCTTGAGATTACTTGTGTACCTAGATGCTAGCACATGTGTCTGCAAGTTGTGGTCTAAATTTGTTTGTCCCTGGCAGCTCTTATTTGCAGCGATGGGTGGAGTTTGTGTAAAATTCTACTACTATCTGCCATTTTATATTTAGTAATACTCTATAACCTATATTCAGTAACTGTATTTTATTCTATATTCAGGAATATTATATTATTTCAGAATAAGTCCTACAACACATAAGGCCCATATAATGAAAACGTTATTACAAGAGACGAGGCTGAATATTAATTTTAAAGCCACTTGGAAAAAATTTGCAGGATTATTAAGAATTATCGATAAATAAATGCCATCCACAAAATTAAAAAAAAAAAAGCCCATTCCATGCCATTTAATGATTTCCTGCATATAACAGGAGAGATTTACATATTTGATGTAGCATATAAGGAAGTCCAGGATGACAGATACTATCTAAATATCGTTACACGTATAAAAATGACCAAGTGGTGTTGTACTCTCTTTCAACCAAATGAAACTCCTCTGTAGCATAGGAGGTACAAGATCTTAACAGAGAGTTCTGCAAAGAGTGGCAGGATTTTTTGCTGTTTGCCTTCCCCCCCCCCCCCCCCCCCCCCCCCAAGAAATGTGATCTTCTGGGGACTTATCCAAGGTGAAAAAACTAAGCTGACCCCTACCAGCTACCCTTCTTCAGCACTTCACAGACTTTAGACATGCTATTCCTCCTCAGGTCAATGAGAGTTTTACAGCTAAATCTAACCTTGCATGATCTACCATTTTTCTCTGGTGTTTTTGTTCTAGAAATGCAGGCACTTAGTACATATATAGCAGTGAAACTGTATTAAAAGCCACAGCAGGTGGAGAATAATACAGCCCAGGGAAGTTTTTGTTTTTGACTCTACTCACAATCAAAGCTATGCGCAAAGCACAATGAGGCACAGTAAATAAAGACATTTCACACAGACAAGCACGAAAATCTTCCAAAACAAAGAAAATTAAATTATCTTTCAACTAAAGAACACACTGCAGTGAAACACTAAATGAGCAATTCTAATTAAAAACATGCTGTGAATCTCCTACTCTCCACCAAGAAAAAAATCTTGCTGATGTTTGTGCATGTACAGCCACCCTCTAAAACCAGTCAAGCAGCTTTCAAGCCAAACAATGCAAGACACAGCATCCCAGAACTGCAAAACATATTGAAATTATTCCCATAGCAATCATAACAACAACATGCCAGGCTGGGATCTGCAGGGAGGGGGGTGGCTCGGGCTGCTGCAGCTCCCCACTGGCCCTGGTGCTGCCCACTGCACCCAGCACAGGGCGTGCAGTACCCACGCAGCACCCTGTCCCTCACCCCACTCCCTCCAGCACTCTGATGGTGCATGCAGCCCTTTGGTCTCATCCAAAACACAACTCCCATCCCCACCGTGCTCATAAGCCAAACATTTACGTATCCGTGCGCACGTGCAGGAGAGCTGTGGAGCTGGCAGACCTGGCCCAAGGCAAGCATGGGCAGCCACTGCACAAGCTCTTCCACGTAGCTCTGCTCAAGCCTTCTAATCCTGACATGCTGCAACCATCTCGGGCTCAGGTCTTTCTTGTGAAGGTGCTAAACCAAGCTGTGGCCTCAGATGAACACACTGAGATGGGAATGAAAACTCCAGACAAACTCTTTGCCTCTAAGCTGGGTTAGGGTTTCATGTACGGCTCAGTTTTGTGCAACTCTGCAGAAATGAAACGCGATCCCTCTTCCAACCCACCTCCTTTTATTTATTTATCTGTTTGCACAGCCACAATATGCTGTGGGCTTCCCAAACACTAGCCACTGTCCTTGCATGGGCAGACAGCCAAGAGGACAGGAATGTGCAGCTAATTATGCACAGCAAAGACGGAAAACCCATGCTTTATGCAGAACACGTATGATATGCTGATATTGCTATTTTGATGCAAGTATAGGGACAGAAATCAGCTAAATATAGCAAACTTCAGTGACTGATGTAAATCACAGACTTTTATGACATGAAGAAAGGTGCAGTTTGCCCAAAGACAAAGGAAAGTAATGGGAAGATTTTGTGAGAGATAAGAAGTTTGGTTTTGTCATCATGCCTGAATTGCTATCAAGACACCCAAGTAAAAGCTTCAAAGATGCAGAGACTTCATGCACAAATTAGATGTTGAGAGGCATGTGAGAAAGTCAGCATAATGGCAGCAGAATGAAAAGATGAAAAAAAAAAAGATCATCTTTAAAAGATCATCTTTAGTTGATCCCAAAATCAAAGGGACTGAGGACAGAGACAGAGGAAAAGGAGTATTCAACTGAAAAACAGCAGAAGGAAACAGGAACACATAGGGGGGGAAACCTGCAACTAGTGTCCGAAGTACATCAGATTTTTAAGAAGGAAAATGTAATTGGTCTCCTGAAAACTGGCAAGGAGGTCTGCAAGAGCACAGCACAGATTCTGCGGCTTGCTCCCCTTTTTCGTGCCATTTTCGGGTAGTTGGCAGTTGCACATGCTCATGTGTGACACTCTTTTGTAGCTCTTGTGCAAGGCAGTGAAAGTGTCTTAATCCGTATTTTGCAGCTGAATAACCTGAGTGACATTAAACAACACAATTAAGTGCCACTTTATCAGTGCATACACATTTGGTAGAAAACTTGTTAAGCTCATGTTAAACATTTAATCCCACTTTATTAAAATTTCAGGATGTACTTATGTGCTTTGCTGCACTGTAACAAAAAGATCACTTTGCTCAAACCCTCTTACATTTTTTTCTCTTATGTTACACAGAATTGTACCATCAATATTTTTGCACAAATAAGACTTCAAGTGGCAAGGGTCTCAGACACTTTCTGGCAAGGCCAACAGGAATTTTGCTCTTGACATCAGTGGGATTAGCATTTGGTGGTAACACCATGTTATCAATGCCACAAAGAGCAAAACTTGTTGACGGGGACTTTGGTGTATGTAACTGAATTGCAGAGGAACTCCCCAGAACGTAGCAGTGCTGCGTCTCTAAGTGTTGTGCTTTTAATGGGGCTCTACTTGAAACCTATGCAGTAGACTTTTAAACCCTAGTGTACATAATGTCTGCATGCAAACCAAAAGCAGGAGTTCCTCAGTTTTACTGGGTATTGAAACATTAAAAACAGGTGTTAAAAAAGCATATTACAAATCTGTCTGCAACCTGTATTATTTTTACCATGTGCGAGTAAATTGATCACTAGTGTGTTTCAATTGTTTCAGTGAAAAAAATGCAACTCCTGCTAAATTATTTCTTAAACATGTGGAGGGAGGAGAAAGTTTATTAGATTTTGCTGCACGGACAGCATGCAACATACTTTACTTATGTGTATTTATATAGCAGGCAGTGTAATGGATCATCTCTCTTTCAAGGCACGTATCAAAGAAGATCTCTCAAGCTATTCTTCACGGGGAAAGGAGAGATAAACCCCTGCTCATAATGAAAGCTGCAACGTACTTCTAGAGAGCAACTGAGTAATTTGACACCATATTTTCCACTGATTCAGTCTGTTAGTTGGAACAATGACTGATTAAAATGGAAAATCTATATTATAACCACATATACTGACATTCCACATTACCAAGTATAATACAGATGTGATTTTACTCTTCTCACATACAAAAAATAAAAACTATAGACCAGAGATTATTCCAGTGGACTTACATTGGTGTGAAAGTGATCTGAAATATGAACTGGCCTCAGTGTATCTTCATACAGAGTGCACACAATATAATTTTTGTGATGTAAGTTTTATGTAATTTGGAGTACTAAGAAGGGAAAAAAAAATCATTTGCCCTGAGATATTACTTTCAGGAACAGAGGACAGATGTCTAGTTGCTGAAGCAGACTTGTAAAAAAATTAATCACTTGCCTCATGCAGGTTAGCAGCATTTGGCAGGTAGGTTAGTACAGCCCATAATGAAGCATCTGGCTTTTGGTAAGGCTGCATTTTAATTTTAACTGTGTTTCATTTCAGCTTTTGGGCCCATGTACACGTGCAAAAATCTGACAAGTCTGGAGCAGATTTGCTGCTTGGTAACATTGGTGTAGAGCTTCTAAATTGTAACCAAAACTGCAGTCAACTGAGTCAAGTAGTAACTCTGGCTTATGCCCAGACCAGCGCCTGAGGTATCTGCTGAACCTCCCTATAAAATCACTTTAAACCCAGTCCTCAACCTCTTACCCATTCACATTTGTATTTTCTTAAAAGCAGCCGAATTAACTAAGTTTAGCAACTCCTAAGCATATGCTTGAATTAAGTACACTATGCTTAGTGTGGGGCACTTAGCAGGAGTGCCCCAATACTGCTCTGAATATTTTTGTTTGTTTGGTAATTTGAGGTCTGGTAATTTGAGGCAATTAAAAGGTCTACCCATGTTGTATTCTTCCTCAGAAAAGCAGGTACCTACTTGTAGCACTACTGATAACCTCTTCTGGCTAACCAGATACGTTTGCAGCTCCTTCTCAGACTCTGGTAAATTAGGACAAGAACTACTAAAGCTCAGAGAAGTCTTTCCTAATTTTGTAACTCTTATCACTTCTATGTGCTCACCCTGACACATGCATTTTCAGTGGAAGGGTGCCTACTACCACAAATTTACTAGGGAAAAAAAAAAAAGGAAAACAACAAAAAACACCAATTGTCCTTGTGAGAGAGTAATCACTATGCAGATGCAGGGACCATTTGTTAACATGAATAGCTCAGGCATTTGAATAATGTTCCCAAAAGACAAAGATCTATTAGAGCATGAATTAAGCAATGGCTAATTTTGTTTTTATATTATAACCATATTTGAAGCTTTCAAATGCGCCACAACCCTCAAGAATTTCACTGGCTGCTATTTTTCTCTTCTTGTATAATTTAAGATGAACCATTTCTTTCTAATACTTTTTTAAAAGGAAATATTAAAAAGAACAGATCACAGTAGAGGTTCCTGTCTCTAGCACATCTCAACAGTGAGCACAAAGAAAGGAACTGGGAACACGTAGCTCTGCAAGGGAACTTGCAGCAGTTTCACCAGCAGTACGACAAATGCCTTAGCCCAGCTGCTGCAGCTTGTGCAGGTACTTTCCTAGTGTACTGCTGCAAAGAAATTGCCTGTGTCAACCACTGATTATATTCACTTTTTTTTTTGTTTCCATCTTCATTGAACATCACCCACTGGCAGATACTACCAGGCTGACAAAACACTTGCACTTCGTTTCCTTAGGTAGAAAAAACAGGGAGGGGTAGGGGGCAGATTTTTTTTAATTTTTATTTTTTACATTTTGCTTTAGACCAGAACGCTTGGGAGAAATGGAAATGGCAACTTCTAGAAAGAAAATTCAGAGACAGAGCAAGAGACATGGCATTTGCAACTTTTAGCAGAGGTGATGCAATATTAAGTAGGTGAGAAAAAGGGGTGGAAAGAAAGAACAAGAAAAGCACAGCACTCAGTCAAGGATGAGTCCTGATTCCTCCCTGGAGAGCAGCAATACACTTTTTTGAGGTACACTTCCAAAATAATGATGAATCACCCTTTCAGAAAACATTCAGAAAAAACTCCTGCACACTGCGATCAATTCACTAAGTGAAACGATGCAGCATGAGACCTGAATGAGGCTTAAGAAAAGAAAGACTACTATTTTAATGTTCCCATTTTCCTTGGCCTTACAAAGACTTCTATCACATTCTTTCTAAACATTTAGGGGGTGTGTGCAGCTCGTCACCAAAACCAGCCAGACAAGGGGAGCAGAAAGGATGGTTCTGTGATGGCTCTGTGTGGAGTTAAAGATAACTCCTCTGCCTCCTTGCTAAGTCTAACCGTGATGGAAAATATCCACTCAGCTGTGTAAAAGAGGTACCATGGAAGAACAACGGCATGGTTTGCATTTTATCAGTCACTGCCAGAGGACAGCTAGACGATGGAGCAAGAGCAATGCCACCAAACTCCTTGTCGCAAAAGATGAGGCAGAAAGGAAACTGGGAGAGTCCAAGAATGAGGGAAGCTGGGATATGATACCATCCTCCTTCCAGAGGAATGGTCAGTGAGGCTGAAATGAAGGCAAACCTAGGAAGCTGTGCTGAATCCTAACGGCTGGAAAGCCTGATTAAATATCTTGTTGTCCTAACAGACGGGACATGTTCTGCAGTGTCAGTCAGGCTGAGCGTGGGCGAGGTATCGTTTCTAAAGGAGTGCAGAGTGCATCCCCTTGAGTGCTGACTGCTGGAAGTTTAGTTTTTCACTTGGAAAGGGCTGTTGCTCCAAACAGCAGAGGCCTGTCCCCAGGACCACTCATAAATCAGAGCTGAAGTTGCATTTTCAGGGTCATGAAAACCTCGCTGGCTGACAGAAACACACTTCCCAGAGTGGCTCCTTGGACTTGGCCCTTCCTAGACAGCCATATAGGCTACCTATATGGCTGTTCTTGAGGAGTTACTCTGTGGGACCAACTTTATACGAAATACTGAAAAAGAGAAACTCCCCCCTTCCCAAAATAAGATCTTCTAATGACAAAAAGCCGTGATAAAAAACTTTCAACGGGCTTTCTTCCATTCATTGGATTTATAGAAGTAATAGCAGCCTTAAAACATCTGTCAAATCACTCTGCTTTTCAGTTTTGATTATCTGTCTGCTAGTTTGAGGTTAGTTTTAACTATACACATCCAAGAAGTGAGAAAGTCATTCAGCTTAGATTTATTCTTAAGAAGTACCGGCTGTCTAAAATCAGGCTATGAAATGTAGGCTCCCTGTCTGGTTCGTTGTATGGTTGCATGGCTTTGTGCTATTAATTGCAACCTGGCTAACAGGTGCTTGCTAGTGTCTTTATATTCTCACCATACAAAAGCATTATATTTCCATCTGGATAAAAGGGTGATGCTGTCTTCTATAAAGAAGCCAAAAAAAGCACAGAGAGGAAGTCCACTGTGGCACGGTAAATTGAATCATTGCTTACTAACATGAACATGGTCCCTTTTCTGCTCTGACAGATTAAGAGTGGTAAGGGGAAAATGATTAACATGAATTTTTCCACATCTAGTCCTCTTGGTCAGGTGTCAGATAGCCATGAGCTGGACACACTGCTTCTTCCTCAGGCTCCCCTGACTCACCCAGCAACGGTGGCAACCCTGTCTTTTATCACAAACTCACAGGACTCAGGGTTCCCTACCAAGAAAAGTATTTGCACACGCACTCCAGGTATACGAGACCTCCCATACTATGTGCTTAAAAATTAACCACAAGCTTGCTCTTGCTGCACATCGTCACAGCATTGCTGTGAAGGACTTGCCCTGCTCTGCCTGGAAGGGCCTTTCTCTCGAGTTCCTTATCCCTTCATCTCCTTCCTGTCATCAGTTGTGAACACCTCTTTCCTGTCTTTTCCTTAAGCTCTGAATTTCTCCCTTCTCCCCATATTGCTGGTATAACTGTGCAGCTCTATTACCTCATGTTGTCAATTATTTGTGAAGCAGTGTGCATGAGAAGTGCTATATGAGACTGTGAAGTTCAACCCTAACATCCCAATTTGAATGCGTTTGCATTCTGGACTGACTGCTGCCCCCTGAAGTTACAATGGTTTGATATTCCCTAGGGGGTTCACAAAAGGTATTCATAGCTCTTGAGTCTGAAGCTGAAAGGATTTAGGTACCAGCGGTGGCCAATGCCTGGACTCTGACTACTTCAGCCCAGTATCCAAAAGCAACGAAACCAACTGACTCAAGTGAAGCAAACAATAACATATTCCACGTGTTACAGGGGTGCACGAATAGGACTGAGCCATGCTGGTGCCTAATCGTGGTGATGTGGAGATGTACAGAAAAAACAAGTGAGTGATTGCTTTTGCTAAGAGTTAAATACCTGTTAGATATCAGTGGATACAAAAATCCCAATGTATGCCTCAGGGCCCTTGAAAATTGCACCCAAAGCACCTAATGGAGATCTTCTTGAGAAATGAGACAATCCAGCTGTTTTGTACAGGTCTCCTGACACAGACTGTGTAAATCAGTAGGCAAATCTTTTGTTTTGCCTATAAAATGAGGGAGTTCAGGCTTATCATCTGTTCACAAGCTCAGATCAAATTCTTTATTGGAGCACACAAGACATACGTATATACACAGCCTATACCATCTCATTGCAAAGCATGTGATACAGTGAAAGGCAAGAGCGCATTCACTGTATCTTCAATATTAACTTTTTCAAGAAGAACACAAATCTGGGCCAATGGTGGGTTACCTAGATAACAAAAAACAAACAAACGCCAAACCAAACAAAAATCCTTATTTTCTTCCCTTTTTCTAACTGATTTATCTACCTCATGTTGAAGCTGATCTTGGAGAAAACTCCTGGCATATTTTATGTCAAAAAATTAAATCATAATCATGACTTTTAAATATGCTTACTTGATTATTCTGTGCAAGTGAGTATTTTCTTTCACCCTTTAGTCCAGTCTTCTATGGGAGTAATTCAAATGCTTTAATTAAACATGCTTGAGTACTTGGATTTTATCTCACAGATACACCACGCCCTGCCTGTAAAAATTCCATCTCAAGCAGCCAAAGTACTTAACTTATTCCAAAGATGAGTTATTAATTAGAATAACTATAGACCCTATATTTATAATCTGGTGCCATCATTCCCCCGAGACCCCAAACTTTTACTTGCAGATCGCTTACCAGCAGCTGAAACAGAGCCATCCTTGGCTGGACCATAACCCCTACCTTATGCAACCACTCATAGCCACTTTTAAAATGAACAACGTGAGATAGATTGAAATGGAGGAAATTTTTAGGATGTTCTGGATGTAAACCCCTTGACTTAAGCTCACCTCACTTAAAGTACAACTCTAGCTATTTAACTTTTCTCTTTGTGGGTTTCCTGTACTACCCATTCACTGCATCCCACTCCATTCAGAGCAATCCTCATCCCAACCATGTATTGCTGCACATGCTCCGGTGCCAGCACGATGCTAGCAGGCCTGATTTCATTCCCCAGCATGGTCTGAGCCCCAGGCGTCAGCCTCACCTGGCACTGCATGCAGTTTCCTGATGCTTATGGCCAGCTGGGGCACCAGCTCAGCTCTGACTCAGAGGGGAGAGTACCCCAGTCTGAAATCATCAGAGGCAATTATAGCCAGCAAAATACTTCCACGAGCCAGCGAATAAAAGCCAGTGCCAGCCGTGAGCTCACCAGCACCGCTCCCCGGCACCTCTCGTTTGCCAATGCTCTGCAGCATTTTTAGCTCCCTAGGTGTGCCGGCTCACCACACTCTCAAAACATTTAGCAATCAAGAACAGAGATATCTCAGGGCTGCCACAGAATCCAAACATCCACAGAGGCAAGCGAAAAACATATGAGAGACGAATATTTTGTTACAGGACTCATCAAAAACCCTCATGAGCAACTTTACACTCCTAAACACAGAAGGGAGGGTGCAGCCATCCCACAGAAGGATATTCAAAGGAAATCCTGCTGGCATGAAACAGGCTGGGAGGCAGCCCACAGGTGTCCCCAATAAGCAAGCCCCAGGCAACTGATGGACAGATGGTAAGAAGCAAGTGTCACCTCCCTGCAGCAGGTTGGGGCAAGACCATGCTGCCATAAAAAAGTCATAAGCCTGGAGGAGCTGTTAAAGCCAAGTTAAAAAGTGGTTTCCAACCCCAGACTTAATGTCATACCCACAAGAGATGCCCACCCTCCTACACTGCTGATCTTCTCATCCTTGCCTCAGACACCTTCTACTCCTGGGCTCTTCCAACTCCTCAAGGAAGAGACAGAGCAGCAGCAAGGGAGCTACCGCCTATAAAACACGCTCCAGCTGCAGAGAAAGCAACCTCCTGACAATCGGTGTGTAGTTTTTGCTGGGGCACCATGCCACAAGCAGCAAATGCTTTTTAGATTTTCTCCTTCTCTGTCTCAGCATGCCCCAGAGATATGTGGAGGTATGAGTGTGAGAAAATCTTCTGTCTGGAAAGCAGGATCCAAGGGTGGGGGGGCTTCAAATGGAGAAGGCAGGAAAACACCTCTTCTGCATTTTCCTTATGTTGAAAGAAAGGGGGAAGACCTTTGAAAAAGGCAGAATTTAAGCAAGCTCCCCCCAGAGCACCAACACAGGGAAAGACCTGACTGGCTGCAAGGGTAGAAGGGAGGAAATAACACAAATGGATACTGTGAGAGGTCAGAGGAGTTTTATGAAGGGTTTCATTGAGTCAACACAATGGAAAACACTGGGAAATACTCAAGGAAAAAGTTTGATCTAAAATCTCACACCTGAAGATACTGCTTGAGCTTACACATAGGTATTAACTTGGAGGTTTGGGATCCTCTTTGTATGACAGTGGATTGAGCCAACCCCTTGACCCAACCATCTGCAACACCTGGAAATACATTGATTCAGAGCTGCTTTTTACAGCTTTTGTCAGTTGCAGAATTATCAGAAGTTACTCCCTAGATTACCTCCTCCTTTATTTATTTTATATACGTATATATTTTATATTAATAATTATAGTATTTTATATATATTTATATATTTTATATAAGTATTTTCTTTTTTGACATTCATCCATCCAGCTCTGGTCTAAGTCAGAAGCTTTTAAGTATTTCCTCAAACAGATAACTCTGGCTGGGATGATGATATTAATATGGAGAAGCTTTCTCTGGCCCTCTTTTTCTGTTCTTTTTGGACAAAAGCATGTTCAGGTTGTAGTAAATGTACAGGAAAATACATTAATTTTTATTAAACCGGTAGAGTCAATTGACATGGCTAGGACTGACTGCTTCCTGCCTTTCCTCTAATGCCCTTCTGCAGCTTCCTCTCCTTTCCTCTCTTCTGACAGTGTTTGTGTTTGTGGAAGTAGCACACTCACTCCCTACAGGCTGGGACGGGGGATGACAGGGGAAACGTCTGGACACATTTAGTCCAATTAAATGTTGGCATCACATTCAGTCTTTCCAAAAAGCACGTAGGAAACTTTAAATGTCAGGCAGGCCACTGTGAATTGATGCCTCCCCGTTTACGTTTCCTTGCATCAAGCCACAAACAGAGTAGCTATTAATTGTCGTCAAGTGCATGGCCACAACCCCCTCTTTAATATCATTCATAAGTGTTCTGCTAAAACCTTCAGTCTTTCAGCAGATCGCTTCTGTAATCCCATGTCACTGATGAGTTTTGGCAGAGATAAAGAGCAAACTCCATTTGCCACTGACAACTCTCCCTCACTTTCCCTTTTTAGCTGTTGCACCAGTACACAAAATCTGTAACGGCATTCCCTGCTGAACGTCGTTTCAAACTGGCATCATTCCTCCGAGCTACGTGTTTGCTAGCAGGGTTTTCAGGCAGACAAACAAACGCACTCTGCACGTGTGGTCTGCACACCGCCTTGAGCTACCCCAGCCTTTCAAAACACCACTCTTCCTACAGAAAGGTTTGTGGCATGAACCCAAGTATCCCAACCACAGAGGCAGCTCATGCCTCGCTCCCACGGATGGTGCCCTGACACCTGTGGGGTCTGCTGCGGGAGGGAAGTGGAAATACCTGGGGTCTGCTGCACAGAAGGTCACAGCCCAGGCAGAATGTGCTGACACTAACTTTGGGGTGAGGAAGAAGCCACCATCGAGGGACATGGACAGCTGGCTCTCTCCCGTTACTTTTTTTTAAAAAACAAAACAAAACAAACAAAAACTAAATCTTGTTCTTCCTGCTCCTAAGAAAAATCCTTTAAAAATGAGTGACACTAGTCCTATAAATTAATTAAGGGTCAGTTTGCAGTGTTATTAAATTATATGCTTTATATACAGAACTGAAGAGTTTGTTGGAATTCATGAAACTAGACTCAGACCCCAGATACTTTCCAAAGTGTCTAGAAAGGCTTAAGGAACTAAACAGAAAAAAAAATCAAGAAGCCTCACTTTGCACAGCATTCACTGCAATATCTAAACCAGCGACATAGTTCCACATTACCACTACGGCTCTGCCCTCCAACATGTGTTCACAGCTTTGATTAGATCCAACCACAAGTTAAGGACTAAATGTACTGAGACACGTCCCCAGCTGATTTCAGTATAAACTTCATGTCTGGAATGTGACTTCACAGACAGGTCCATGGTCACGGTATTGCAGCTAAGCATTTCCTAAGCTGTACACTGACGCACGGACAAAGCAGATATGCATTTGTGCCGTATTCACATTGATAGAACTGCTGAGAGAACAGTCAGGAGAAGGAAAAGAAGAGAGCAAATGGGTAGTGTTGCCATATTTGTAATAAAGGCTTGGTCCACCAAGTTTTAAAAAAAATGTACTGCACAGGCATACTTGCATGCAGTAACCTTTGAGGACATGAAAAACCTCCCATCGCTTTCCAGGTTTGGAGAAGATATGGCCACAGAGTGCCAAGACCAACAACCTCTGTGTGCTCCCATTACACGTTTTGGTACCTGCACAATTGGGTGGCCCCCAGCAGATGCCTTCACAGCCCCTCGGCTGCCTTCTGTCTCGTAATGAGCTCGGTGGTGGGATTTCGGCTGCACTTCAATACGCAGTTCATAAGGTCCCGAATGAGACGGCAGCTGCCAATCAAGGGCAGGCAGGGATGGGCTATAATGGAAAGGAAAATATATTAAAAATTAACATCAAGTACACTATCACAAACCACAAGCATCCAGCACTATTACTTTAGAGACCATGTTTCACAGTTCATCCTTCACCATCTTACATTTAAAATTTCATCAATATAGATAATGCCACGACATAAGTAATTTAGAAGGTAATGGTTATTTTATGAAGATTGAGTGTATTTGATGGCCCAGATGCTATCCAATTTGTAAACAAAATGGAAAAACGTTAAGATGCTGCTTACAAACATCTTAATATATTGATTATTGAATCAAAAGCACAAAGGTAGGCGGAAAGATGCAGAGGAATTTCAGGGAGAGTATTTCTGTTGTGAAGGAGCATGCCAAGCCAGCTCTGGAGAAGTTACACATTTAATGAATCTAATGGATTTCAACAAATCCTTTTTAGGTGTAAAGAACAAAAAAGCCATTTCCCAGCTTTCTTCCAAACATACAAACAAGTCACAGAGTCTCGAAGTGAAGCTGGTCTCTCCCTGGTTCACACAACACAAGAAAGCAAGATCTGAAGTCAAAACTTGGTTACAAATCCTACCAAGGATGACGCACAAGCCAGAAGAAAATCCAGCTCACTCTTCCGGCTCTGTATTGACTCAGCAATTACTGAACTATTAAGGACTCATTACTATCACAAAAGTAAGCAGGCCTGACAGTATGAAATGGTGGGGAAGTGCCATTCTTAGAAACCCACTTCCAGAGTAAAACCACTCTTGAAAACACTGTCAGGAGAGCTCATCTGTAAGAAAAGCCAAGCTGGTGCTCCGGGGAAAATAAAAAAGAAAAGAAACGAACAAATATTTTTGAAACAGTGTTAGGCCTGATACAAATTTATTGACTTTAAAATTGGCTCAAAAAGCTTCATAATGAAAACACTAATTTTATGCCCAGCATGTATTTCTTCTTTTGGTAAATTCTCCTAACCAGGGTGCCCTTCAATAGCCATTGCAAGTAGTTAATTGGCATAGCTGCAGCTCTTTCATCAGCCTTCATCAGCCTGGAGAAGAGGATCATCATGCGGGACAGCTGTCCTCAGCCCCCCTGTTGCCCCTGGATGCAGGATGACCCCCGCACAGGACAGCAGGGTGACCACAGTGGTGGGCATGGCACTGCTCCGTGGCCCGGGCTGGATGGCACTGCCAGCCATGGCAAGGGGCCCAGACACAACAGAGGGCAGGTGAGCAGGTTCAGGGGCTGCACAGCTCCTGCTGGAGGCCGAGTGGAGGCGGTCTGTCTGGAATTTACTGCACTGGGTGCATTTATGACAAGCATGCATTCAGCTGAAAGCTGAGCACTCCACACAGCACCACTCCAGCATGCTGGTGGTGGCTCCATGGGCATTACAGTGTTCATATCCCCCAAAGCATCCCCACTACCTCCCACTGAGGGCCAGAGACTTTAACCACTCGTATCCACCACTATAAGTAGCACCACAACCATACAAAGGAGGCTAGAAAGTGCACGAGTCTTCTCAGGCTGGGGTGTAATACCACATGCTTTCATTTAATTTTATTTTTAATGTTTATCCAGTACTTTATCACCAGCATATTTCACTTGAATCTGCTAGTGCACAATGTGCATGTACGTACACTCATGGGACTTCACATGGCGTCAAGTTTCTCTACATTATCCTTCTTCACTGCCTATAAATTTGCCAGTTTGAGTGACTTGAGTGCCTATGGACAAGCACTACTTGCACTACAGAAATTACCCATTTCTGCAACAAAATTTAAAACCATGCTATGGACAGGGCACCTGACGATAAAAACACTGCACCAACATGGCTCCCTGGGTTTCTGTAGCACATTTATAATTTTATAAATGGTGGCTGCTTAAACCCAGCTGATACGGACATTATTTCATAGCCATGGACTACATACGTACTACTGCAGCCTTTGGGGGCAACCAAATGGTATACTGAAGAGGAGGTATTAGCACCTCTTGCACACTCTTCAGCTATTAGACACATACCAAAAGACCCAAGAGCAACCTAAAAACTGTAGACAATTGGCTATTGCATGAAAGCCACTTTTCTTCGCCTAGTGCATTAGGTGCACATTCTTTAGTCTGAAAAATTCTAAAAAAAAATAAAAAGGACAAACCATATTTGACTAATGATGAATGACAAAGCACAGCAAAAACAGCTGTGCCTCTTCTGGTGATGATCAGCACACATTTTTAAACAGATGTTTCTGTTTTTAAGTAAATTCTCACTTGATGAATATATATATTTTTTTTCTGAGGACACAATATCTATCACATTGTTAAAAAAATTAATATTAAATTAGAATGGACTACTCTAACTGGCAGCACATAGTCCTCGAGTGAAGAGAGATATTTTTTAAGTTATATGGAACAAAGTAATAGTTCCATAACTAATTAAATCTCTTAAAAATTAAAATAAACACTTTCAAACCAGCACCTGAAAATGTCAGTATAATAAAGCTGTAAAATTCATATTCTCAAATAAAACCTGAAAATAAAATACAGTTTGTTGTTAGTCTGCAATCTATCATCAAAATTCCAAAATACCACCTGCTCAACTATAAATTGACAATTAATGACAGTTTTCCTGATAAAGGAAGCGGAGTGATGCATTTAATGGTGTCACGGGTTGGGGCTGTCAGAGCTATTTCCTATGTTAGGTTATCTTCACCATGCACTTAATTTCCTGCAGCTAAACATGGTTAAAGGAAAAAGCCGCCAAGCAAATAGTGTAGGGGTAAAACAAAATCTGGTTGCCGCAAACAAATCTTATCAATTTGAAAACTACCCCAACTAGTGAGCATCACGTGGAGGGCAGATGAGCTGCTGCTCCACTAGGAAGGGGAGGGAGGGAGAAGGAAAAGATCTTCGCACAGTCTTCATATCATATATACATTAGTGCATTTCCCTCAGACTGAATTTTCTACCAACTGCAAATCTGTCCTGCTCCTTTCTACACTGTAATAAATTCCACTGTATTCATTCAAAATGCTATAATGAGGGATGGTTATTTCAAGGCAGGTTCACAAAAACTGGTAGACTGTAGAAAACTCACTCAATGTAACTATGTCCTACATAAATCAGATTACAAAACAGATGAATAGTGATTTATTTTGCATACACCAGATACACAATATGATTAAATCAAAAACAGATTATCCAGTCTGGCTGACTTCTGCCTTTAGCAGAAAGATTTATCAAGTTACAGGGAAAAAAAGAAAAGATATTAAGCAGCACACTGGAATATAGACAGGGAGGAAACAAAGCCAAAAAACTTCTATTAAACTTTGCAAAGGTGTTTAAGCCCCATTTTCACAAGATTATTATGCATTCAGGAATGAAGTTGCCTTTCTCTGCATAAGCTACTAGATGCCAAAGGCCACTTGAAAAAGATTTGCAAGCATTTTTGTCCTTAACTAGGCTGTTGTGCAAAAGGTGTCAGAACAACTGCTGGTCTCATACGGGGACAAACCGTTCTGCTTTGCCAAGTATCACAGCGTGGAGTCATCTACCAAAGATAGCTGCGTGACAGTGGCAAAAGCTGCTGCCCCACAGAGCAGAGTGATAAGTGTGTTTCAACACCTGAAGTAAAGCAAGCGGCTTAGGAGTGCGGCTGAGCCTCCTCCACTAACCTTATTTTTACTAAGAGGGCGTGTTCCTTCAGAAAGAAAAGCGTAAACTTGAGAAACCACAGGGCTGCTGAGGCTTTTACCAGGCTGCTAAGCTTGCCCCTGTTCCAACCCTGCACCAAATGCAAATATGGTTATAATTTATTACTTATTACACATCTCACGTGAAAAGTGGATGATTGTCGAAGATCCTAGGGTGTTTTTTAGAAGAGTAAGAAAACAACAAGGCTCCCTGTAAGTCCACCCACTGGCTTGTGGTCTGAGAAATACATGTGCTTTATATTTTACCTGTGAGTTAACACGGGTAGACATTTTTTTTTAATTTCCTATCTGACAATTGAGCAATCTGGCTGCAAACTGTTAACATACACGCTGTGTCCCACCCCAGACTTGGCTGTGTTTCTCTGACATGTGGAGCAAGTAGCAACTCCACCAAGTTCATGCAGCAGTTTGGAATCCCTCACGTTGAGATCTAAAAATGTGAGTTGTTGTAATGCTTACAGATAATACTCAGCACAACAGTCCTGAAAGTTAACATTCAGAGATAGATTTGCATAGGAAATTTTTCATTTGTCAACTTAGAGAAAGAACAAGAAACTACTGCCGTAGGAATGGCAGGAACAAGTGGCTTGCGTCACATCTCTGCTTGTTCTGAATTTAGTATCACACAGTGCTAAAACGAGCTTGTGAAGGAAAGCCATCAATAAGAAGCTTACAGGGGTGTTTGAATAACTAAAAAGCAGTCAGAAGAAAGCGCGGGGAGGATTTAAATCAAACAAACAAACAAAATGGTTTACTGAGACAGGCTTCCAACCAGACCTAAGCCTCGCAGTACAGCAACCCAGTACAGTCAAAAGATTTTTAAGAGATTTTTTTTTTTTGCTACACGGTGGCAAAACCAACTCGTTAAGTCTGTAAATACCCCCATTCGGCATGAATACAGCAAGAAAGAGAAAAAGGCTGGAGATGTGGGCTCTTCCCTGTCCTCTCCCTCTGTTCCCCAGTTAACAACAGCTAGCCCCAAAGCGATGGTTACCAACACATAGCCACAAGTCCCCACTTTACTGGGTCTTGTCAAGACAGCTCAGCATTTGCTTTGTCTGAGGAACTTCCTCTGGTTTGCCATAAACAAAGAAGTTTGCCATGAATGCACCGTTCAGCAAATCTCGTGTTGCCGCACTTGTGACATCTTAAGATAGCTGGGGCCCTTTTTCATCTTTAGAAACCCCAATTTTGTGAGAAACTCAACTTCTCCCCAGTAAGGTTGTTCTCTGTCTTATCATCTGGACCAAAACATCTATTTAAAAACAAAAACAAAAAAACACCACCATAACAAAAAAAAAAGTGCACCCAGAAGGTCCACAAATCAAAAGAATGTGGGGAAAAAATGTAGCACTTTAAAATCATGATTTTTAAAGAAAATCATGCAGTTTGGGGCCTCAGTGGATGATTTTTGTATGCTTGAGTTTCATACTGTCACAGTCACAAAAGTGGAATCCAAAAAATCCACAAAAAATAAACAAGCCCATTGATGCAGATAAAAGCCAAATGTGCTTTTGGAAGTGGCAGACAGATATCCAAACATACATTCTCTGTGTGCAAATTACATTCTCCATATGTAAAACTACATGTTTCTCTCTGTGGTTTCAAGAACATATATGTATATTTTTGAGGCTGAAAAGGAGACTGAAGCTAAAAAAGTGTGGCTTTCAACTGTTTAAAAAAAAATAAACCATACAAAAAAATACAGTAGAGAGCTTTTACAAACCACCTGGAACTGGGTGTCTATTCCTGGAAGCTCCTTTTCATGTGGCAGACCTCAAACATGCCATACACCTGACCAACAAATCCAACCACTTTTCTTCCTACCTCCCCCCAGCTACCCTACATCTAATGAAAATTAAAGTGATACAGGCTAACACACTTATTGGATTAAACTGTTATTAAAACCGATATCAAAATAAAGTTATTTTGAGACTCAGAATAACTACAAAGCATATAAAGAAGCTGTTACTTTTAAATGAGTAAGAAATTGGTTCTAGATTTCAAGTTGTGTTTGGTCAAGTAGAGCAGCAAAAGAGGAAGACATAAAAAAAGGCATCAGATACTCAGAAATCTGGCATTGTCATGAGTGCCAATCCTTTCTGCTAGAACCAATAATGATTTGGGACACGCTGATGAGTGGGTGAGAAATAAAAATAGGATCTTAGTCTTGGAAAGAGTTACTAATACCATGCTGTCAGTACTGTCTCCAAATCCAAGGGCAGAAGTCAAACTCTGTACTTCCATCTTGCCTTTGACAGAGCATGAAAAAGTGATGTATAAATATCAGAGACAAGAAAGCAACTGATCTAGCCATGGTTTGAGAAACACGGAGTATCACCTGCCTGTAAAATAAATGGCTGATGGAGTGCTTCTTGTTGTATATTGAGGTCTGGAAGAGGCAAGATTCCCATTGTCACCTCACGGTTTGCTCCAAAGCTTCTCATGCTCATCTCTACTTGGCCTCTCAATATCTTCACCAAAAACCTTGGCCTGAGGCCATGGACAGCAG
This sequence comes from Cygnus atratus, assembly GCF_013377495.2. NCBI lineage: Eukaryota > Metazoa > Chordata > Aves > Anseriformes > Anatidae > Cygnus > Cygnus atratus. The sequence continues at coordinate 48,545,983 of NC_066363.1, forward strand.
TCAAAGCACCAGGGACGAAGTCCCAGCTGCACTGGTAACCCTAAGCAGCCTGCCTGCCTAGTGCTGCCCCCAGCAGCAGGGCCAGGGCCTGTCCTCCCACCCTCGCTCATGACCCTCAGCACCTACACGCTGACTCGTGCACAGGAATCATGTCATGCTGGTAGCCCTCGGTGGGGATCTGCCAAAACCTGAAGAGCTCACAGCTGGTGGATCTGGGATGAGCTTCCAAGCTGGTATGCCTCACATTCCTCTTAAGAAATAAGAAGAAACTTGGGGCATGAAAAGACAGTATTTCTGTTGAGCCAGGCATTACTTTCTCTACTCTTATTATTCCTCTTTGTCCCAGCACTTGAAAAGCTGAAAACTGATTGAGTTTTAATTACAATAAATGAAAAACATCAATTTTAGAGATGATACAAAAAAACCCACTGTTTCTCTTTTAGACTAATGCCTGCCGAAAACACAGGAAAGGAGACAGCCACGCACCCAGCTCATGCTGCTGGAGCTTATTCCCCAGCAGGGAAATACAGGGGAATGAAAGGCGGGGCGGGGGGGGGCATCAGTGGTTTTCCAAGGCACGCTTGCTTTTGATGAAAATGTAATGCATATTCAGGAAGTGACAGAGGAGGTAATCAAATATGGTTATCTCAAAATCATTATGACCGGGTAGATTTTGGAGCCTGAGTTGTTTGTTGGAACTTACCCCTAAAGCCCCAGCATTTGAAATAGAACAGATGTGTAAAATAACAGGAAAAAATTCCAGATCTGTTGTGACAAATTCTTAACCAATTTTTTTGGAAAGATTTAAAATAACATAGTTTCTGTTGCGTAGGCTGTGATCCTGTTGACGTCTGTGCTCAGTTGCCCAGCACTCTCATATACATAAAACGAGAGGTATTTTTGGTGGAAGGAAGCATGGTCAGTGTATCTGATTGGTAAAATAACTTAAAATCACATTTCGACAGTAACTTCCAACTGCCCTAGAGCACAAGTTAATGAGATCACATGGAAACATATTGCGAACCAGGAAACATATTTTATATGAGACCAAAACAGTGGAAAAAATGTTAAATACACAATGTAGTGGGGCTCTGTTTTGTACACTTCACCTTTCTTGTTTGTGTTAGCACACAGGAATGCTAGGTTGCCTTCTCACTGACTACACTGAAGTGCCTACAGGCGACTCTCTGCAACAGAAAGATAAAAATGTGTTTGGTCAAACTGTCACGTTATTGCCTGTGCAGTCTTTGGCAAAAAAACAGCCAAACACAAAAGCAAATGTCCTGCCTCTCCAATAAATTCAGACTATTTTACACCTTTGGTGGGAGAACACAAATGTTTTTTTTTGAATACACAGGAAGGCTCTGAGGGATTTACTGGGTGTGAAAAGATCCCATCCCTGCGTTGAAAGACAGCAAGTGCCCACCTGTGGGTGGCTCCAGCAGATACAACAGGATGGTCACATCTCCCAGCACTGAACTGGGCCAAGGTCCTACCAAGGAGCTGGGACAATGCAGAGAGGAGGATGGGAGAACAGTGAGGATGAGGAGGGACAGTGCTACTTATTGTAACATGAAGTGCCACGGTCCACGGTCCAGTTTTTGTAGGAAGCAGGTAGCAGAGAAGTGCTGGGTGGAGACAAATGAGACCGGCAAGGTTGAGAGCCAAGGAAACTATCGCTAATTAAAATATCGCAGCTATGTGTCCACATCTTTCATGTTGGCAAAGACAGTTGTGTTGTTAAATGCAAGAAGCCATATGTTCTTGAGGAGGAAAAGGAGAGGGATTGCTATCACAGTCAGGGACTGGAATAGGCCTGTGAACATTTGGAAAGCCAAACTCCTTTTCTGCACCATGTGCCACTGTATATGCAGTCTTAAGACTTCAAAATAAAGACTGTAATTGAGACCAAAAGAGAAAGCAATGCATGTAACTCAAATCCAGGCTGTTCTTTGTTCCTTTCTACCTGGAGTCCTCTTATGATAAGTAAATGTGACAAGTATTATCAGCTTACAAATAAGGTTTTCTTCTTTAAACATAAAAATGGTGGAGAAAGGGAGAAAAAATAAAATCACTGTCCATTGCAGACAGAAAAAGAAGACTGGTATGAAGCTTTCATATAAAGTTTCAGATTAAGTAAGTGCTGAAATAAGTTGTAAAAGAAACATATTCCTACCCTGTTTGTATTCACTGTCTGTAAAGCACAAATGTAAAGTGCCCTGTAATAGCACAATAACAGGAACATCTCATAGTCCTGCGGCAAAAACATGTTAAGACATGATGAACAACTTCAGTAAAACCTTGGTTTGACTGTACCCAATTGTCCTGCTGCCTGTCAAGCTTCTGAATACCCCTGAACATCCTATTTCGAGACTGGCTGGACTTGGGCTTGACCCCTGGGAAGCAGTAACCAGTCACAACCAATGAGCAGTCAACTCCTGAAGTGGCCTTTTTAACCTTTCAAAGATGTACTCATGGTCACATCACACTAATGACAAGAGGCGGCATCATGAGAAATGGCTAAACAAAAAGAATGGATGGGTAGATTTGGCTGGAAACAGACACGGGAAGGGGAAGGAGGAAAAAAAAAAGCATACAGTAAAGATATTGCCAGGATTGTCCTCTAAATCAGGGCTCCTTACCTCATGTAGGATGTAGGAGACAGAGACTTTGGTTTGGCCCACTGGTATGGATGCTGTGGCACAGACAGGTACTGCTCACAGAAGTTTCCTTTCCTGATATGCTGAAAGCTGGAGAAGTCTTCTGGTGACAAATCGGCAGTCGGCGATATGGTCCCATGATCCTCGCCAGCCGGTTCCGTTTTGAGAGTCATGGATGGGGTGTGGTCGATGGCGGTCTTCCTTGACTTGATGGGAATCCCATCATTCAGATCTATCGTGCTGTCAGTGGTGAGAGCATTGATGGCAGCGACAATGGCAGAGCTGGTGTACTGGTTGGTGTTCCCCAGCCACGTCTCGTCTGTGACGCTCACCCGCGGCGAGTTTTGTGGTGAAGGTGTTGGGGAGTGGTGTGGCGAGTAGGAAGTCTGCCGGCCATTGAGGCTGTACTTTCTCTTGTTGCAGGGAGATGGAGGCCTGGAGTTGCGGGCCCCCAGCCAGTTCTCCTCTGTGATGCTCGTCCTGGGAGATGTCGACGGAGAGTGCCTTGGCGAATTGAGCAAAGTGCAGGCCACCATGCCACGCTGGTAGCCTTCCTCTGTGTCAGTGGTCTTTGGAGAGACACACGGGGACTGCCACGGAGAGGTCTGGGGCGAAGTGTATGGGTACGAGTAGTTGGACTCGTAGGAAGACGCTTCAGAGTTGCAGCTTCTGGAAGACAAGCTACTAGCTGGACTCAGGCAGGACGGGTCTCTGTACGCCTCGATGTTCGGTAAGTTCAAAGTGGCAGTGGAAGGTGATCGCTTTGCATTTGGGATGGCCTCCTCAACCTCATCATGAAAAAACTGGTTGTTGTTATGATGAAGTCCCATGTAAGAGGTGATCTCAATTCTAGGGCTCTCCAGTGCTGGAGCTCCATTAGGTCTGATGTTTGGAGGCAGGTAATACTCGGATGCCCCACTGTCAATGTGTCCTCCATATCCAGAAGGGTGATTTGTTGATGGGACAACTGAAATGACGGGATTTGATGTCTGAAGGCCATGACATGGAGTTGACAATGAGGAATGTGCCACATTTAGAGGCAAGCCAGCATTTACGTTTGAAGATGTATAATTATAGTGTTCTGGAAAACAAACAAACAAACAAAAAATAATGATATGAAGTGTTGCACATAAATACTCACTTAGCAACATACCGAGCTGCAGTGGAGGAACATGACAAAACACACAAGAGAACAGCACTCTTTGACAACCCATCAGACAGGCATGCCATGTTAGGGGAGAAGCTGCAGACTTGCATCCTTGAAAATCCTACTAACTGAGCAGCACAAGGCAAGCTGTCTTGTGACACGGATGTACATGGACTGAATTTGTCTTGAGGAGACATATGTAAATCTTCAAAACCAAAAACTGAGTCTTCAAACAAGGGTGCATCAGCATTCAGAGACTGCAATGCTGCCCAAGGGATGTGCTTTTACATGTGAGCCTAATTCCCTCGCTGAAAAGCTGGAATATTAAAAACAAAACAAAAAAAAATCAACAAAAAAAGTGGAGGCAGACTAAAACAAAGAACATGATCAACTGCATTCTGTTAAAAAAATTATACACAACTGAAATTTCCATTACAGCGAGTTTCCAAACAGTTCCAGTTAACTAGGTTTTTGGAACGAGACGGATCTATTGACCTGCTCTCATTTCTGGGACCACTTATCCTCCGGCCCAACTGGCAAAGACCAGGTGATGGATAAACATGGATGTGTTGCTGCTCTGTGACAGATGAAATTCCACTGAAATTGCTGGTTCTCGCGCATGCCACATTAAGCACTGCCAGCAGAGTGCTCTTGGCCAACTCTCTAAGTATGTTACAGCTCCGGGTGTATTAAAGAAATAGCACAGTTGCGCTGTGTGGAAAACCTGAAAAGTGACAGATCACATCAGAGACTTGCACCAACACGGGGAACAACCCAACCTTCATACACCTTCATCCCTGCTGTGCTATGGAGAACCTGAATCCCAGTGCTGGCCTGCAGGAGACCATCCTCTCCTCGCCCCACCGTTGGCCTGCTGGTGGGGCACCTTCAGCTCCACTCCCTCTTCCCTGGGGCTGCATGTGGGTCCCTATTTGCCACCCAGGGACGCCCCAGGCTGTGGACGGGGATACAGGCAGCTCTTGGTGCTCTGAATGGTGGTAGGATCAGGAGTCACCCCCTGTGCTTTCTGGCATAGGGAGGCCTGGTGTCACCAGCACACTTGGGCCAGAGACCCTCATGCCAGTGTCTCGCCATACTGGGGAAAGATAACAAACCCTTGCTATCAGCCCGCTGAATTTGATGTTTGGGTAATGCTGTTCTACAAGTTTATTCACAGCAGGCTGGAAATACACCCCGCTCCAGCCCCATGCACAACCAGCATTACCCCAGGTTTGTTAGGGCAGTGGCGCTTTCCCACAAGACAAGGGGAAACTTCGTGCGCCCCAGGCCAGACTTGGTCCACACAGGTAACTGGTTCCCATCCCTCCCAGCTGGCAAGCTCCCAGCAGTGCCCCATGTCCACCTTCCCCGCATTGATGCAGAAAAGCTCTGTTAATCATTGTGACTGGTATTCCCAACACAACTCACTCCCCAGGAGTGCTGTGGATGCAAACAAGCCTCCGAGCAGGTTATGCCAGCCAGTGCTACCGGCTATTCGCTTTCTTTTGTGTATGAGCTCAGCCCTCTCTGGTGTCATCCCCCGGCTATCCCATGCTCATGTTTCTCTCTGGCAACGACTCTGAGACAAATGGTACTTACAAAAAATTAATGTGCTCTAGCAGTTTCACAGCTACTCTGTGAAGTTCCAGCTGCTTTATGCCACGTCAGGTACCATTCACAAACAATAAGAAACAACATCTTTTCAGCTCACTTTCTACTCTACCTTCAGAAACGAGGCATTTAGTGAGAAGAGTCATTAAATTACAACAGAGCATACCGCAGATAAAACTGGATTATTCAAAGCACGATACAGCTTCACACACCATTCAAACAACAAGGCAAGGAGGAACTGTGGAAAAAGGGGTGCTCCTTTGATATGGGTTATCTGACTGCAGTGGTCATGGCAATGCACAGTTCTGCCTGAAGGACCAGAGCCCTCTCCTTCCAAAACTAGTTGCCTCTTCTTGCTGCCCTGTTGCGTGGCTGCACTGCTCGCTCACAGCTACTGCAACCACTACTACTTTCTCACTTTTCACAGAAAAAAAAAAAAAACATCAAAGTGGCAGTCAGTGGTAAGACCTTCTCCGTTTCAGAAAGCGGCTCAGAGAAAGGGTCTAAGCAGCGCCTCCGAGGCAGCCCCAGGCCCTTTCTGCTTCCTCTGGCTCCGGAGGCAGGCGACGTCCCTGGCTCTGTCCCAGCTGCTGGGATGCAGGCCCGGCTCTTCCTGGCAGCCCCGCCACACACACCCCATGGGCCCTGCTGCACGGCTGGCCCCTGGCACGTGGCCAGACACACTGGGCAGGGGGCTGGGGGCTCTGCAGGGTGCCCCAGCTCTGCGCCCACCTGGTGGGCTTGGCAGACTGGCTGCATCTGCTGACTGCAGCATTGACACCTTAGTTATTATAACTAATAAGTAAATAAACCGAGATTGTTATTACCTGTGTGAAAAGCACTGTGAACCTAGTGGTACTCTAAAATCTAATGCACAGCTAGGGTGAAAAAAGCTAGGGTAAAAATCGGACATTGAAGTCTGCCAGGGATCTGCAGCCCAGGCCGAAGAGCGGATACAAAGCCTCAGATTGGCCTCAGGAAACCAGCTTAAAAAACGAATATACAAGCAAAAGCTACCAGTGCTCCAAGCAACAAGTCCTCCTAATGCACCTCACAATGAATAGTCTCTTTTAGTACTATCCTGCACATTTTTAAGAAGTCAACTTTTGAAGGGCATAGGAAAAGTACATGGTATACATCTTCTCACACAATAGTACTCAAAATCGAAAGACCCAAAGCCTTTACATACATAAGTTACCTTTAGGTAACAACTTTTCAGACAGTGTGTACAAAGAATACCCACCAAATATAAAAGCCTGAAAACCAGACCTAGGAACAATACCAAGTCCTTGATTTGTGCACTAAAACCCACCAGATACCTTTCTGAAAAATCACGTTCCTGTGCTCAACTTCTGTATTCACAAAAATTCATCAAACACACATAGTGAGCGTTCATAAAATGCTGTTGTATTCCTTACAACGGTAAGGCACACAGAAATAAAATGCCAGTCTCGAGAGGGAAGGGAGATGGAAGTGGCTACATAGGTACAAAACTACACCACATAACGCAGCTTTGTAGGGTATTTTGACAGCACTGATATGGATGAAAGGAAGGTAATGCTTTGGCATGGGCAGTCACTTGGACTGTGACCCTGATCCTCAGAGGCTCCCTGCACAGCGCAGAGCCTGCGAGCCTGGGCTTAGGGTCTGTACTGCTGCTTGTGGGCAGTAACTCACACAGCTTGGTACCACAACACTTTCAAAAGCGTATTTTAGTATCTTGAGCCAAACCTCTGTATCAGATAGACCAGTGGAGGTATGCAATGGTCTGGTTGCCAACATATTCACACTTACATTAGGTATACCTAGAACAAGAAATCGGACCCCTTGATTTGTGAGCACACCTTCACATTACATTTCACTTCATGACAGCATAAAAAATCAGTTTTTTTTTTTTCTCTAGCTAGTTTCACAGGGCATAGGCTTTATCCCTTTCCATCATTAACAAGCTGATCCTACAAAGCACTGAGAACCATCATTTTTTATTTATACTCTTTAAATAGGACTGCTTAACACCTGCAGCTCAAAGGGGCTTTGGAGAAGGCAAAGGCTGTTTTACACTTCCAGACATGGAGCCACACCTAGGCTTACACTGAAGTTTATGCTTTCAGCACTGCCTAATGGAGTTACTCTTCTCACTAGGACTTTGACACTTAAGTTGTTTAGGCCCCTCCACTTTCCAGGTGCCTAATTCATAGGAAATTACGTCTATAAAGCTTGGTGTGACACTCTTAAAAGCTAATTTTCTAAAAAACTGGGAATCTGCTTGCAGCCATCTGGACACTGAGAACGTGCTGGAGAGCAGGGCATTAGGAAGGGGAGCACCGTGCACAGCTACGTCCTGACAGGCTGTAATATGCAGGGAAGGATTTGGGAACCTCATTCGATTTAAAGGGAAAAGCACTGGAAAAGAAAAAAGTGGAAAATGAAACTGGAACAGCCTTAAATCACCTACTTTTATTTTTATGGTGACCTGCTATCACTGAGGCTGTGACAGCCCGCTTCGTATTGGGAAGCAATGACAACTTTCCCTGTGTGTGTCAACTCCCGACTCATTTACCCTGTTCCCACCTCCATTATTGCTCAAAGTCATAAAACAGCCACACGGAGACACCGGGCTTGCAAACCGTGACCCACGACGAATCCAGGACCGTTATTTTTGCTTGCGGATGACCTTCAAGCCTGAATGCTTGGACGACCAAAACCCTGAGCCGAGATCGCTCCAGCTCACGGGAGGGGGGCGAAAGGAAGGGCAGCAGGGCCTCCTCCCCCGGCCCCATCGCTGCCACGGGGCGAGGCCGGACCCGAGCTGCCGCTGCCGGCCCCGGGGCTGCGGAGGGCGGCGGAGCAGCGGCGCTGGGCTCGCTGCCGGCCAGTCCCTTGCAGCCTGCGGGGACGGCTCGGTCGCAAACTCCCGGCTGCGCAAGCAAGGCAAAACTCCGTGTTTCCGAAGAGCTCCGAAGTTTAACAAATCGCACACGGGCTGCCTCCCGCGCGGCTTCCCCTCCGAGACGTGTCACGGTACAGACACAAGGGCATCGAAAGGGAAAGCGGCTCCGGGCAGGATTTCACTGCTGGCTGCCGGTGCCCCCCGCTCGCCGCCCCGCAGCTGCGCAGGACCCAAAATATCGCCCGCGCACGCTGCCTCCGGCTCGGGAAGGACCCCCCGGAGGTCCTCCCCCGCCCCCTCCAGCAGCATCCCTCCCCCGGGACCCCCGGAGGTGCCTCCCCGGCTGCGACCCACCTCCGCCGCCGCCCTCATCGCTGTGCTTGAACTCAAAGAGGAAATCGAAATCAAACTCCTGCTCGGCCTCCACGCCGGTCATGGCTCCCGCCGCCCGCGGCGACCCCCGCCCGCCTCGCTCCGGCGCCCAGGCGGCGGCGCAGCCCCCGGCCCGCCCCGTCGGGCCCGCCCCGTCGCGCCCGACACCTGCTGCCGACGGCACGGCGGGGCCGGGACGAGCTCCCCTCGGCGGCGGGGCTCCGGAGCGAGGCCCCGACAGGCGCAGGAGGCGGCCGGCACGGTAATGTGACCCCGGCCCCGACGGCCGGCCTATCTCGCTATCGCCGCCGCCGCCTCTGATCCGCCCTCCGTCGCTTTGTTGATGTTTCCGGGTCGATGCAAACAACCGCCTTGCCCTGCCCTCCCCCGCACCCTCCTCCCGCCGCTCCGGCTCGCACAGCGCAGCCCTCACGCCCCGGGGAGCCCCCCCGGGGTTACCCGCACCGAGGGGGGCGGAGGGGGGGGTGTGCGGGCTGGGGAGACCCGGGGGCAGCGGGGCAGCGGGCTTTCACCTGCTCCCGCCCGGTGGAAATCGCAATCGCCGCAGGTGCCGGGATCCCGCGGGGCAGCACGGCGCAGCCGGGGAGGTTTCTGCCCTCGAGGCCTCGCCTCCGCTCGCCTTGTCCCGGGAGGAGCCGCGCCGGGCGCTGAGCGCTGCCGAGGCGCTGGTCTTGCTCCGAGGGTCCCCACCGCTCCGCAGCTACGAGCCAGGAGGCTCGGAGCTCCTGATTCCTTTTTTTTTTTCTATTTTTTTCTTTTTTTTTTTTTAATTTATTTTACTTAGTTGCAGCACCCACTAGTGCCAACTGCTATAAAAAGCGCATTAAAGTGGGGCTTGTAACCTACCATCTTCCCCCGTGCCCAAGCTGCGTTGCAAGAAGTCCCCCGGCCCAAGCTGCCTTGGTGTGGCTCGGCCGGGGCATGAAGAGTGGCACGGCGCTTCCCCGGCCTGCGGGGTTTTGCTGCTGGTATGGGTTTAAAATCGGTTAGACGAAAAGAAATAGCATCCATCTCGGATTAGAAATGCACTTCTGTGGGATTATACAAACTCATTTCAAAGTCCCCAACGCGCAAATGACCGCTCCGGCCCAGCAGCTAGGGCTCGCTGCGCCTCTTGAGTTCTCAGGATTTAAGGCCGGATTGCAAAAGGAATAGTTTTTTAAAGCAGTTATGGAAATGGTATTCCCTTCTAAACCGAGGGAATACCATTTTCCAGGCTTATAGCTGAAATCTCCACTGCAAAGTGCCAGGAAAACACAGTTTTTTTCCATCAGAGTCCATCGCGCTTTTTCCCCTCCCCGCACGGCCGCGCCGCAGTCTCGACGTGCCTCCGGAGGCTTGTCGGGAGCCGGCGCACGTCCGAAGCCCCCGGAGCAGCCCCAGGACACGCAGAGCTCTTCGGCCCCGGCACCCTGCCAGCGGGCGGCCCTGTCCCGGGACAGGGAATTGCCCTGCGGAGGAAGGGGTCTGGCCCGGGGCGGAGGCGGTGCCGGGCCCGGGTGCCAAAGCGCCGTGGGGCTGCCGTCGGTCCCCCGCTCGCAGCCGTTTCCCCGAAGGGCCGGGGCTGAGTCACACGAGTGTGTAAAAGGCCCTGGCAGCAGCGGAACTGGAGCTGCCGGCCCGTCGGGACCACGCTCGCCCTGGGATGCTGGGGCAGGCCGGGGACGAGCGTCCCCCGGTACCCGCACACGGCCGCACCGCAGCGCGGCCCGACGGCACGGACTGCCGCCCCTCCGGTGCCCCCGCCGAGGGCCTACAAACAGGACAGCCGCCTTCTCCACACCCCCAGCCTCCGCGGCGGTGCCCCCCGAGTTCACGGGGTTCATCCCCATCCCCCCTCCTGCGGGGGGCAGCTTCCCACGGGGCCCCTGTCTCCTGCCAGGGCTCCTGAGGAGGGAGGCGAGGAGCAGCTCCCAAATTGCTCCCGTTGCCCTCACTCCTCTGCCTCTTCCACATCTGGTACCCGCAGGATGGGTAAACTGTCCGAAACTACCGTCCAGGCGGTCTGATTGGCCAACTCCATAAATATTAGCGCCGTCAATAAAATATTTCCATTGGCACCCTTCCCTTGGAGAAGAAGTAAAGACGTAGAGAAAGGTAGAGCCGAAATGATGCCGTACGTGGGGACAGAATAAGCGTAGCGCCAGTTAATGCGCTGGTTTAAAGCACTGAAAAGGGGAGAGAGAAACGAGGGAGGGGAGAGCCGATGTGCCCCGGGGCAAGGCAAGCTCCCCGTCGAGCTTTACAAACCGACCGACGGACCGCCAGCCCAAATGCAGCATCGCCCCGTAGTGAACCTAAATTGTGCCAACGCCACCGATCGCACTGCAGGTCCAACAAGTGACCCAGCAGACTGGCTGCCCCAGCCGCAGTCACGCAGCCTGAAAAAGATTTTAAATCGTATGTGGCATTAGCCCCCAGTTATTTTCTGGACTCCGCACCTCTGTAGGAACCAAAGAAAAGAGCGGGGGCCGAGCTGCGCCCGGTCCTTCCACCGAGACACTGCGAGCGTTTCTTCCCAGGCTAAACATAAATATAGCCTATTTTCTGCCGTCGTTTGGTAATCAAGGAACACCTTAATTTGCAGGCAGCAATCCTGACTTTTAGGGTGTCCCCTCCCGCCGTTTCCTGGATTGGGTCACACCTTCTAGACGGCCTCATTCTCTCAGTCCCTTACAAAATATATCATCAACATAGGAGAGAATTATCGAAGAGTGTCGGTGATATTTTAACACCGGGATCACAAATGCCACAGAAATCAAGAGAGGGGATCTCTTTTTGACAAGAGACTCCATTACACATTTAGTCTCTGGGTGTAATTTTTACAAGTTGGTGCATTCCCTGCCCTTCAAGTCCGGAGCGCTGCAAAGGGTGTACAGCCCTCGGGGGTCCAAACGGGCGAGAGGAACGAAAGCCAATGCGATTTAATGAAGCTGTAATTATCTTCCATCTAAAACTGCCCTCGCATGCCTCAAAAGTGGAGCCATGGTTGCAGCTGTGCTCGTAGCTTTTGCATTAGCAGGATCCTGTCAACTGAAAGGAACCACGGCAATGAAAAATCTGTGTTAAGAAAGAGAGAAAGAAAGAAGAGAAAGAAAGAAAGAAGAGAAAGAAGAGAAAGAGAGAAAGAAATGAGGGTCCTGAGCGACTGTCCAGCTTTCTTGGGACAAGCCCAGGAAGGGGAGCCGCGCTGTCCCACGGCAGAGCTTAGGAATAAACACCGCGGACTTGGACGCGCCCCATCCTCAACTTCTTCACAACCTTCTAAGACGTGTGGGCTTGCTATGCCCCGCCTGGGGCCGGCAGGCCGTTTCAGCCCGAGCAGCAGCAAAGCGGAGGCAAATACGAAGCGAAGCGGGGAGCCCGGCAGCCCGGGGCGGCAGGGAAGGGGGCTGCCAGCAGGCCCGCAGCCGGGGGCTGCCCCACACCTGCTCCGGCACGGGGGCGATGCCCAGCATCACCCCGCAGGGTGCCCCCCTCGGCATCCCGCTCTGGTACCGAAAGGCTCTGGCTCGAAGCAGCGACGTGCAGAAAACGCAGCCAGTCGTCAGAGCGGTGCTGGGTAACGATGCTCCGGGGAGAGAAAAATGTCCCAACTGGCACAGAGGAGGCTGCAGTCAGTCCCCACGCGGGCAAAACGCTGCCCCTGGCACTGGCACGTTCAGTGCAACCGGGCAGCTCCCGACAAAGCGCTTCCCAAGCCCCGTGCCCGCGATCTTTCTCTCCAGAAACTTTGTCGGCGTGCTTTCAGCGCACTTTGTGGAGCAGGGTCACTGCAGGGTAGTTACAAGGAGTCGCGACACGGCGCTGGGGCGACACGGGGCCGGGGGGGAGGCGGCGGAGCCCCCCGCAGCCTGCCCCGGCGTGCGGGATTGTTTTGGTGCGCCAGGGGACGGCTCACGGCTAGCACGGCGCCTGGCACTGCCCCGAGACCCTCTCTTTAGGCGGCTTCCAAACTCTCCCGAGAGAATTTGCGAGGGCTGCTTGCAATTACAGGGCACATTCCGCCCCCTCCCCAAAAAAATCAGGCCTGCGCCGCGGGGGGGGGGGGGGGGGGGGGGCAGTCCCCGAGCCGGGGGACGAGTCCGCGGCGTTGGCTCCCGAAGGGACCCGGGGAGCCCCCGCAGCCCTGTGGCAGCGGCCAGGCAGGGTGCAGCCTCCCCGCTGCCCGGCCGGGACCGGGACCGGGACCGGGACCGGGACCGTGCCGGGACCGGGGCCGGCGGGAGGCGCCCGGGAGCGGCTGCGCGGCCGAGGCGGCGCCGTGCGAGAGGCGAAGGAGACACCTATTGGCAAGCGGCCGCCGGCAAACCTCCGGGCCGCCGCGGGGAAACACCGGGGGACACCGCCACCCGCCCTCCCGCACCCCCCTCCCGCTGCCCGTTACCTTCCTCCGCCGCCTTCATGGTGCTGCCGAGCGGGCGGGCGCCGCGCTGCGGGGCCGCCGCCGGCTCCTGTCTCCCGCTGTCTGCGTCCCGCGACGGCGGCGCGGCGGTGGCGGCCGGCGGGGCAGCGCTGGGCATCCACCCGGCGGGGCGGCGAGCCCCGGCACCGCGCCCCGGGCCGCCGCCGGCCCCCGTCCGCCCGCCCGCCTGCCTGCCCGCGCCCCCCGCCCGCCTTCACGCCCCGGGGGCCGGGGCCGCGCCGCCCCCGGCGTGGGAGCCGCAGCCGCGGAGGCACGGGAGCTCGCCGCCGCCGCCCCCCCGGGGCCGGGGCATGGAGAGGAGGGCGGGTGTGCGTGGGGACTGCGGAGGCACTGCCCGCCGCGGGGCGCCGGGGCCGGCAGGCGCTGCCCGGCGGCCGGGCTACTGGGGCGAGCGGGTGAGCGGAGCGGGGAAGTCTCGCTCTGACGCAGGGCTGCGCGCCCAGCGCCGCCTTTTTAAAGCTGGAAAACACCCCCCCCCCCCCCCCCCACCCCACCTCCCTTCCCTTCCCGGCCCCCTCTCTCCCCGCCCCGGCCCCGTGATGTCAGCCGGGCCCCGGCCCCGCCGCCGGCGGGCGGCCAGCGGGAGGCGGGCACCGGCGGGCACCGACGGGCCCCGGCCGCCGCGTCGCCAACTCGCTTCCCCGCGGGGCCCCGCAGCCGCCCGGCACGGCACGGCCCCGTCGAGGCCGGCCGCGGCGTCGCCGGGGGCTGCGTTCGCTCCTCGGGGGAGCGGCCGGCACGCCGGGGTCGCGAAGTGAGGGAGGGAAGGGAGGGGAGACGGGGGAGAGAAGGAGGGAAAGAAAAAAAAAAAAAAAAGAAAAGAAAAGCGGCCTTGCATGCTGAAATCATTATGTAAAAAATCGCAGGCTTCCCCCGCTGTGGAAATTTGGAAAAGAGCATCAACTGGCAGGCGAGAGAAAGGAAAATCCCATTCTGCTAAATTACTAACAGACTCGGCGGACTTGGTTGCAGCCGCTCCAGATTTATTATTATTTTATTTATTATTATTCTGTAAATATCTCAGCAACACAGTTGTATCTCATCACTTCGTAGCGGGGGAAAGAGAGGTTTCCAGCCCGCAGCGCCTCCTCCTCCTCCTCCCCGCTCCCAGCTCCGGGATGCCCCCGACGGGACACCCCGGCGAGGGGCCGCGCCTCTCCCCTCGCCCCTCGCTCCCCCTTCGTCCTCCCTCTGCCCCCACAGCTGGCAGGAGGGGGCCATACTTTGCTGTTGGAATTGGACGGCAGCTAGCGGAGAGTTAGGGTGGTTTCGAGCGTATCTGGTGTATGAAAAAAAAAAATGTAAAAAATCATAAATCTAGCGCATGACACCCATATGTGGTTGAAAATAAACCCAATATAAACGAAATCCTGTCTGCTCCTGGGGAACGGGAGGCCGTGGCTGATCCTTCGGGGCGAGCTACTCCACTAAACCATTGTGGAAAACGCTCCCCACCGACGGAGCGAGCCCGGCGAGGAACACCCCCCTCCCCCCGACGGCGCGATATCCCCTAGCGTAGGAAAAATAAAAAAAAGAGCAAAACCAAAACAAAATAAAGGGAGACACTCTTCTTTCAAAGAAAATGAGGGGAAGGCGGCGAGGCGGGGGCGCGGAGCCCCAGGGGCGCCGCCAGGGGGCGCGGCGGGTGCAGGGGGCGCCCCCGCTCCCCGTCCCCCGACGGCGCGGCCCCGACGGCGGCTCCGGGTGTGCGCGGCGCCCGCCTGCTGCCGGCCCCGGAGCGGCCCGACGGGCACGGGGAGAGCCCGGAGCCCTCCCCGAGAGGCCGGGGGCGAGCGTCGGGGGCGAGGCGCGGAGCCGCGGGCGGGCGGGAGCCGCGCTCTCCTCCCCGGGACTCTCCTTTCCTGCCCCCCCCCCGGCTCCTCGCTGAAATGACGGAATCCCCCGTCTGTTTCCTCCTGTTTAATGCCGTTGCCCGGACCACCGTGGCTCCGCTCCAAGGCCCCGGGAGCTGTCGCAGGCAGCCGGCGGCGGCAGCGCAGCGCGGGTCCCCCCCGGCCGCCCCCGGCTCCGGCCCCGGCCCCGCCGCCCCGGGGCCGCCCGCTGCAGCCCCGCCTCCGCCCGCTGCTCCTCTTCCCTTTCCCCTGCGCCTCCCCAAAGTTTGTTTACAGCTGCTACTAGGAGAGACTGTTACACGGCTCTTATTTTAGGAGCCGGTGATGACTAACGGAGTTAAAAAGGAGCTTAGTACAGAAAACAACCCTATTTTTAGACGGCTGTTGTTTCGGTGGATTATTGTAGCAAACGCGCCCTGGCCGTTTTTAAAAGCCACTTCCCAGATGCCAAGTCCTTTCTTCTGCGCTGCTGCCGAGGCGCGCACGCCTGGCCAGCCCCTGCAGCGGGCGTGCAGTCATTGTTTTCTTCCTTTTCCTAAATCTGATGGCTGAACCCTCCCCATAATTGCTGTGGCTACAATTGGTTTCAATTAATTTGGACTTTCCAGTACACAAACCTACAGCTTTTTCCACAAAAATAAAATAAAATGAAAATAAATAAAATAAAATAAAATAAATAAAACAAAACAAAACAAAACAAACAAAATAAAATAAATAAAATAAAATAAAACGGGGCCAAAGGCAACCGTGGAGTATTTGCAACAATTTATAGTGACCTGAAACAGGATCCCCCCCGCCTTTTGTGGCAGAGCCAACTGGTCTGTAGCACTTCTTTTTGCCTCCTCCTGGATGCACGATGAAAGAGGAAAGCCTCTGCTTTTATCTTCCTCTGACAGTCCCCTGGGCCACGGGGTGACAGCACTGCCCGCTGCACCCAGGTGTGCAGGGGGAGGGTGGCCACACGTGATGGGGCAGAGATGTCTCTGCTCCCACTGTCGTGCTCCCCATGGTCCCTTTTCTTCCCACTGGGGCAGGGTGGGAATCGCCACATGGCAGCTTGTGTGCTGGGCTCCCGTGTCCAAGGCCAGCCCTTCGAGGATCAGCCCTGCTTCCCTGGTGGGTAAGTTAGAGCAGGGCTGGCTGGGCCTCAGCACGCTCTGCTCATCCGGACACACGAGGTCCCAGGAGAGGCACAGTAAAGGCACCCTCTCCATCCATGCATCCATCCTGGGTGCTCCCTCTCCATCCATGCACCCCACAGCAAGGGGGAAGGTGGGAGCCCGCACTCCCCTGCCCTGGTGCTGCAGTGGAGGCATGTTCATTCCCACACAGGCTCTGCCTGTGGAAAAAGACATGCTGCATTTAGCCAGTAATTAGATTAATTGCCAGAGAGAGCTCAGCTGCCTCCCTCTACCTCTCTCCCTTTGCCGAGACCGAACGCAGGGCAGCTTTGCATGGCCCGGGTGAGGTGGGGAAACCTGGCCACGCAGCTGAGCATCAAGGGGAAACAACACGACGTGGCTCTGCCCTGTGAGGAAACGGCCAGGCTGGAGCAAGGGCTGGGGAGAAGGGAGGGATGTGGTGCTGGCCACGCTGTGCCCCTCTGTCCTAGAGCTGATGTGGCCCAGGAGCCAGCACTGACTTTCCCTGTGCAGCCTTGGCATCTGACGTGCTTCCTCCTACCGCCCACAGCACTCCTCTGCTGCGGGAAGGAGCCAAGTGCCACAGGCTCAAATGCACGCTTTTTGCTCACTTCTTACCCCTTCTGGATACCTTTGCAGGCAAAGCTATAAATTAGTCCTCTACCCTCAGCTCTTGCATGCAAATACAGTCCTTTAAATGCCGTCCTTTAAAAAAAAAAAAAAAAAAAGCAAAAGACTAACAAAAACACACACAACCGAACAGTGTTTATACAGGATGTTTCAATCACAGAAGAGTCTGATTCATGCTCACTAGATTAATTTCACATTACACTTATTCGTGTGAGTGTGCATGGGTGTGCGTTCCCTCCTGCATCTTGCTTTCCTGCCCCTTCCCTTGGGTCTCAGCAGGCTGAGAGGGATGGTTTGCATGGAGCTGTCTGTACAGCTGCAGTATTTCTTGGGGAACCTCTCATTCCACCAATTTGCTTTAGTTACTGCCTTGCTAGAGACTATAGGTTGGTAGCATAGCATAACAGATAGGGCTGCTGCTCCTGACCTGCAGCCTGATCTGCCTGCAAGACTGGGGACAAATCGTTTCTCCACAGGATCCTGTAAATTGAGAATCATTCAGCTTTGCCTCCATGAAGGTGTTTGGAAAGTAGGGGGTAGGAAGAAGGGGGAATGACAATTCTGCCTCCAATGTTAACCGATATCAAATATTTTCTTACAATAACCACACAGAATCCCATAATTTAGCATACAGATCAGAAAAAGCTACCTGTGCTGGGCACAGTAATGTTGTTCTGTTTGGGGCTCCCTGTCCTTATATCCTTAGAGCTTTTTCTGTCTAATAACTATAATAATGGCCATGTCCTTGGGGTCTGGGCTCCCATCTTTTGAGTCTTGGCAGCTTCAAAAGCGTCAGCATCTGTTCAGAATTTCATCCATTGTAACAAAAGATTTATTAGTCTCAAGCCTCCCTAAACAAGTACCTAATTAAAGTCTCTCTAATCCCCCACTTTGAAAATTGTAACAAGATTTGCTGGAAAGTGAGAGAGCACATGGCCAGTGTTTGTGGCTGGTACCACACATTTTGAAAACACATCAGTGAACCTTCAAAGAACCCACAGAGTGTACACCGGTGATGGCCAACTGCTTCCCTAAGTCCCCAAAAGTCAAAACTCGGTGAAAAGGCAGGGATTCAGCTCAGCCTTCCATCCCCCAGACACAGCCTTTTCCAGAGGCTGCCAGAAATCATTTCACCACTTTTAAGGTGCATTGCACTTAGCAGGACAACTGCCAGAGGAGGAATTTTGTGTGCCTGAATAACGTTGCAATTTACCTTATAACTGGCCTCATTACGACGCTGAGTGCTCTGTTGATTTACCTGGCTTTTGATTTAGTGGGCTCTTTGTAAACGACTGTGTAGGAACACAGCCAGGGACCGCAGGCAAGGGACCTTAAACCTTTTTGGAGCTACAGTCACCCATTCAGATACTGACTTTTTAAACTAAAGACAGACATCAGACAGCCACACCAGACCCATATACAGAAGACTGCAACTGCATTAAACAGAGATGTTAGGTCAGAGAAGCGATTTCAGAATGATGCGTACCGCGTTGGTGCCTCTTTGTTGCATTTTGGTTTTGCCCCTTCAAAAATCCCGAATCCCAGGCAGGTATGTGCCCTGTGGGGAGGGAAGGATTCCCTTCCCGTGCAGTGCCCGCTGTGTGCAGAAGGGGTTCCACCACTCCCAGCCTGTGTTCCCCTCTCTGTGCCCTTCCTGCAGCTGGGGACCTCATTTGGGGTCTCCCTTCACGAGGCCAGATGGATGTCAAGTGTAAAAATACAGATATGATGCTCTGTGCTTCCTCCTGGACACTACCAGTGAAATCTGAAATATGGTGGTTAGAAAGTAAGGACATGTGTAACACGTGTATCAGTTCTGTTTGTAAAATATTATTAAAGGGTTGGCAATTTTTAATGCTCATACAGTATAGACAGACTTGCAAAAGAGCAGAGACAAAGTTTTTTTTACCAGACAATGCATTTTAGCTCCCGAAATATTTCATGTCCTTCAGACTTCACTGACTGCTGGTGGTGAGAGGTCTTTTGCCTCACCTAAAAGCAGTTAATGAAAGAAAGAAAACCTGACGAGGTGCACTGAAGTGCAGGGACTCAAGCTGGCAGCAGAGCTGATCCTTCTCCAGGTAAAGGGGAAGGGAGATGTGAGATTTACAGTGCCTGGGGAGGCTGGGACCCACGTATTGATTCCTACACACAGAGAGGAGGCTGTGCTCACCTCATCCATCCTCTGACAGGGAGCACACCTGTGTTTCCAGGTGGTGCAGAGCAGCCTTTTCCAGATGCCTGTTCTGTCTGTAGGAGCGGGATTGCTGCAGGAGGCTCTGTGGCAGTGGAGACCCAGGAGGACGGACACAAAGCCCAGGATGGCTGCCTGCGCAGCAGTGCATGGGGCTGTACGGGACTCTTGTGGACTCTGTGTGACCCAACGTGGAGCCCTGTTAACCAAAATCTCCACTGCGCTATTATTTACATTTTGGGCTTCTGCTGTCTCTCCCATTCCTCACCACTAGCCCAGGTCTTTTTCTTCATCAGTTCCTTCCTACCCGATTTCATTAAGCTTGCGTTTACACGTGCCATTGGTGCTCTCCAAACAAATAACCTTCCATTGTGTAATATTGAATTCCTTTGTATTAGCCTATTCCCCCAGAGCCTCCAAATCCTTCTGTAGCCTAGTGCATTCCTGAAATTTATCGGCAGCCTCCCCTCCTAGCATGATGTCATCTGTGTCTGGACACCCAGCGGCTTGTGCCAATCCCGCGCTCATTTATACAAAACTCTTAAGCAGAACGAGTCCCAGCACTGAACTCAGGAGATCTTGCCCATTAGCTGTTTTCATGTGCGTGGTCCTGTTTATTGCACTCCTCTCTTCTCTAACCCAGGTTTTTATCCTTTTAATATCAATATTCCAATACTTTTTGTATTTTTTTACTGACCTCATTTTCTGATGTGTAATCAGTAGACTTGTTAAACTTCTGCAGACAAAAAAATTATTGCTTTAAACTTTTCTGGTCTCACCTCCACAGACTTTATGAACAGTATTTGGACTACTTTAGCAGTAATTTTGACTATGGCTTCTCGTGCCAGGTGCTTTCAAACACCCATTCCTGCTCCCCCTCCCCCAGTATTTTCAGCATGATGGGACAACAAGGCAGATGAGGGGTACCGGGGGAGAAAGTAAATATTTTCCAGGTGATGTAATGAGGTACCAAGGTTTTATTCACTCACCTGGGGCTATGCACTATTGAGAAGCATCCTTCACATTTCAAGTGAAGGAGGTAATGACGAGCTACAGCCCAGTGGTGGAAAGCAGTGTGCTTTCTTCCCCTCCTGTTTTCAGCAGTGAGCTGCTCAGCCTTTCCAAAGACAACAGCCTCAAACAGGGATGAAACTTGGAGCTTTTCGGCTACTGAAAGATGAAATTGTAGGACAGTGTCTGCTATTGGAAATGAAGGGTTGCGATAGAGATGCTGAATGCAGATGTCTCCAGCGTCCTGATTTCACAGCAATGGCAAGTTTTCAGGTACAGTACTCTCAGGTACCTAGGTCATGGCCGAACTGCACCAGCCACAGAGGCAGAGGAACCTCAGCATTGGCTAGCTTTGATCCTGACTCCCAGTCTAACTTTGTGCAACTCTGCCTGCTCTGGCTGTTCACAGATGGCATGGACCTCATCTAAATCCTGCTTCTCAACAAAAATGCCCCATGGATGAGGAGTTTCTGGGAAGCCCTCTGATTAGCTTGGCAGAGTCAGAACCTTCTCTTTACCATGGGGATTGTGAAAGGCTGGCAATAGACTGAGCTCTTAGCATATCCCTTTCCTTCTTCCCGTCCTAAGTTTTCTCTCTCTCATTCTTTTCACACCATATTCATGCACAATGGGTGGTGTTTCTGTCATGGGGTTGATTTGGCTGAGGGGACCAGCATTCTGAAATGGATTGCCAGACTCCTATAGTTTGGTCAAGGATGTAAGCGTTTAGTTCTCAGTGTAGCAAAATGACATATAAGCCTAATGCTTTTGTTCCATTAGCTGGTGGCAACATTCCTGTTTTGTGACAGCCTTGTATGCTGAAGGAGCTATCCTGAAGAACAAATGCGGAAAATTAAAATCTTCTTGAGTCAAGCTTCCTCATTAGCAGCCTGCTTGGCTAGACTCTAGCTTATTATTTTTTTTTTCTGGTGTGTAGCTGTAAAGAGAAATCCAAGGAGAAAAATAGGCAATTAAAATGCATTAAATTGATTTCCAAATGACTATGCAGAACCAAAAAGTCTCAGGAAGAACCCCATCTCTTCTATTGCATCTGTTGCTGTATGTGAGAGGGAGAATTCACTAGCAACTAAATTAAGGCACATTTGCAAACATTAGTAGGGTCAAACTTCTATCTAGGAACCTTCAGTCAAGTCTCTGAAAACCAAACATGTTGTAATTGAAGTTGCTTGGCATGTATTTTTTGTGGAGCAGGACTTCTCAAAGGCCATGCAAGTTTTTCAGTAGGAATTCCTCAGCCCCAGCAATTTAATCATGAGGCTTAGCTCTGCAAATCCAGGGAATTGTTTTCCTCAGTGTTAAGAAAAAAACTGCCAGAAAGCACCCCATGGTTCCTCTGCTCTAAACTGTGCGCCGGTGCAACAGCGAAAGTACAACTGTTATGAAAGAACACACGCAACCTCCTGTCATGAAGCTTGTGGCTGAGGTTTCATTCACAGGCCATCTCAACTCGAGTTAACGCAGATAGATAGAGTGAATGCAAACCCTGGATCTGTTAAAGAAAAACCATAAAGATGATACAAATGAATCTCTTCCTCTCTACTTTCAGGACTTGCCTCTCCCTATTCCCTTCATCCCAAGAATCTAATTACATTATTTTTGGGTTGCTTTTTAAGCACATTAAGTAAATTACAAAATTAAAGAAGCCTCTCAACTGTGCTGCATGACAAGGATGCTCCCTACAGATGAGCATGCAGTGTAAAAGAAAACAAACTGCATAGACAGATGCATGTAAAAAGTAATGCCTTTGTCAGGCTAAGTGGTAGAGCAAAGACAGAATAACCGCCTAGACGTACTAATACAGGCTGGATCTATCCACCAAGCTGTAATATGGGAGAGAACTAGAGAAGGAAAAACTTGGCCTTTAATGTCATAGGGCAGAAAATGAGAGTGTAAGAGCTTATTCTCTTAGGGGAAGACAGTCTGAAGACTAAGGCCGAAAATTAGCTCAGGCTGCTTTAGGACTTCTGCTGAGGTCAAGAAAATCCATTGCTGGAGGTGAGTCTTTGAGATTAAAGCCACTTGCACTTACTGCTGAAGGTCTGCTTGCTGCCCAGCATTGATGCATTGAGCAGTCCATAAGAGCTGTGCCACAGCAAAATACTTTTCTCAGTGTTTCTCAAGTTACATGAGTCAAAAACTGCCAAGTCTGGATGTCTGGGATTTGGCTCCAGCCAAATTTTTGCTGGTTGCACTCCAATAAGTGGACACAGACTGATTTTACAGAAGTGGCCAGCAAGCTCCAGCAGGACTCAGAAAGGCCATTCCCACCGCTGCTCCCATCCTGGAAAGCTCCTCCGCTTGCTGCTGGGTTGCAGAGGTTGCAGGGAGCTCTGGAGCACCTCATCCAAACCCTCCTGTCTCTGGCCACTGCTCTCTGGATGAAATGGGGTACAGAGGGACTGAGGGGATTCGACAGAAAGGAACCCCAGAAGTTGTACATGAGTGGGCACACACATGCATGAACACACATGGCTGGTACAAGGACCTGACCACAAAGCTGGGTCTTGCACAGCACTCACATGGACTTTGATGATTCAGGTGTGCCAAGGAGGAGAACATCTTGCTGTGATGAACCATCCTGCCTAGCTAGGAGCACAGGGACTCATTTCTTTTGACAGTGGCCGCTGCTGTCTGGCCAATCTGGCATAAAGCTGCTAGAGCAGGCCTTGACATGATGTCTGTACTGACCCAGCGGTCTACCTGTCTCCATGGCTACTGAAGCACTGTCCATAGGTTATCACAGTAGATGTTACCTGTGGTGGCTTCCTGTGAAGGGCTCTTTTTCCTCCCTTCAACCCAATGAAAAGTTTGATAAAAACCAGGCTCAATACAGAGGGTAAAAGTGCTGAGTATCCAAGACTGTTGCTTGAATCCAGCCTAGATGGAGAGCTGTAAGAAACCCCTCTATGTTTCAACACCAGTGGTGATTTAAAATAGCCTGTTCTGTGAAGAGTACAGCCCCAGCTGCAGGTATTGAGATGCTCTTGTTTGGCAATGATTGCTTTGGAAAAAAAAATACTTTTTGTGACAATGATTTCTGTCTAGGCTAAAAAGATTTAAGACTAAGCCATTAAAGAAATTCTTCTTTTCCATCCTACTGAAATGCAATTTTAGAAAACGGGCATAAAGTACCTTGAAAAAAAGAGGAGTTTTTGTTGGTTATTATTACAGCTGAGGCATGATGTTTGTTATTTGTTAGCTTCCACTGCCCTCTTCTGGGCTGTGTAAAAATATCATGCTTCACAAGAACCTACAATTGCCTTCTAGAAATAAATCATCAAGGAAATCAAAACAAACCAAACATGCAGAGAAACAAAAAAAACCTGAAATTATTTATTGATGTTCACTTTGATGTATTTCAATGCATCAGTCATTCAAACAGAAACCAACCGGTTTTGGAAAATGCTGAATTAGAAGGGAAAGGCATTTGCAGCTGATGCAGATGCTCTTCTGGCTGTGTTAAAAGGCTGTGTGGACTATGAAACCATGCTGGCTTACCAAGCTGTAAAGTCATTCACAGTGTCTCCCTTTGACATTCTAGTACTAGTTTACAGCTATTTAAAGCTCCCCTCTGGCAGGGGAGCTCATGGGGCAAAGCCAGGCAGCAAAGCAGGAGATGGGACCCACTTCAGCCAGTAACAAGTCAGAGGACCAGCTCAGGGCCTTGAGCAAGACAAGAAGCTCCTGTACAGCTATTTTCTATCCTCAGTAGTGCGTGTGCTTGCATAAGATGGCAGTCATCAGGAAGAGGAGAAGAAAATCCAGTGACAGGTATGGAATTACAGGGAGGCTAACCAACTGACTTCGAGGGCGACCAACTCTTGAGCATAACCAAAAATTACACTGTATTTTCATACAGTGTGATTCACTGTAAATCACAAGTGAAGCAATCCCTAAGGTAAAGTGCTACTCAAGCAAAAGTAGGATGATCAAGTCGCAGGCTAAAAGTAAAGTCCTTCCTTTGTACTTTGTGTAGATTAGACCATCAAGCTCCCATATACCCAAGATTTCAAGTTAGCAGGTTAACTACCTTGTTAAAAGCCCTGCCTCCCTGTAAGAAAAGATTACCTCTCCTTTCCTCCAAATTCACTTAGAGGAGCTCCTAGGACCCTCCTTCTTACACACTGTAACTACCCCACCTCACTACATCCTTTCAGCTGCATTACTTCATCATCAAAGTGCTTTCTAAGTCCCCATCTTCACTATTCCTGTTATCTTTCCTCACTTCTATCCATTTTCAGCAATGGAAAAACCTTCTCCCACATAAATCTCTTAATTAATAAGTAAAGTGTCTCTTCACCTCTCTCTGAGTAACCTCTAACATCAGTCTCCAGAGTGCTGCTCAGGGCCCATATCTAACATGATAACAATAAAAATTATTTAGTCGCAGCTGCTGTGCTCTTCTTTTCTCTTCTCACTGATCATTTTGTCTGATCGGCTTGAGATCTGTCAAGAGACTGGAGCCTTGTAAAATGAGTACTTTGCATTGGCTGGAAACTAGGTTCCTACTCAAAAGGCAAACATCTTAAAAATAGCGGCACTCATAATCACCAGTCACTTCCAGTGGAGACCTGGAGACCAACTGGGAATGGAAATTGTTGTGTGGGAGAAAATATGGACCTTATGGCACTCTTCCTACTTCACCTGTCTTGTATCTCTAGGTTCCTGCCTTAAGTGTTGATACTCATTTAGATTTGCCTAATATGAAGCCGATTAACTGCTGTACTCCAGACTCCCAAGCAGCTCTCAGTTTTTCTTGCTCTTAAGAACAGGTAAAGTTCCCAAATTTTTCTTGTCTTGGAAAAGTATCAAACCAGAAAAGGAGGGATGCGAAGCAGAAGAGCTGGGAGATGTCTGTGCCTCAAATGGGACTACCAGGTAACAAGACAGCTATAGAGAGGCCTTTGTTTTTCATGTTTTTCCTTGAGTTTCTGGAGGGGTCTATTTGGTGTCTTCCCTCCAAAATTTCTTCCATAGCTGGACTGGCAGTGTGTGTGTTGCATTCAGCTTGCCCAAAAGATCAGCCACGAGCAGCTGCTCAGTCACTCTCTTCACATGATCACCAGATGAGTCTCTCTCTCATGGAATTTTTGTGTCCCATCTTTAAAATTAAATGCTACAAAAATAAATGAAAACTTGACTGCAGTCACTAACCCTGACACGCACACAGATGTGACTGTGTTTGAGTCAACAGCTACATGATCTGCAAGCTGCAATTTCAAAGAGGCCCTTGACACCCAGATTGCTCAGAGGAGGAAAAAAAAAAAACAACAAGCAGGAATAGTAGGAAAGTGCTAAGGAGTAGCTAGGGCAGTGAAATGATCTGCAAGGCTGCTTGCAGGAAGACTGCTTGAGGGAGACCTCATGATGTCCCCAGGGTGGCTTCGAGTGGCTTGCTCTGAGTGCAGCGTCTGGTTTCCACTTGCGTCAAAGCAGCATGTTGTGGTTAGGGGATGGTATCTCCATGCTGAGCGTTGGGTTGCACAGGACCAGACAAACGAGTCCCATGGGCTTAGCTTAGGGTTTTGCAAGCAGCCTTCTGAATTTTCCTGATGGACAGAATCGCTAGCTCCATCTGCTAACCATGACAGAGGGCAAAGGAACCAGGTATAAGGCAAACAAAAAAAGAGCAGGAACTCGATGCCTTTGACCAGTAGACCCTTCCCTGACACACTGGTGCACCAGAGCGGGAAGCTGTGCAGAACTGCACTGGCACAGCAGCATGGCACAGCCTGGGTTTCCCATGACACTGGGCAATGCAGTGTTGGGGTCACTGGAAGTTGGGGATGTATTTATTACTTGGGTTCTCAAACAAAATTGTTTCCCCACATGCCTTTGTTTTCTTCCCCGGCCTTCTACCTCCGAAGGCATTTCCTGTGGCTGGCCAGAACACGCAAACTGCAGCTTCCAACAGCATGGCTCCCATATCCTGAGGTAGCTGCCTCACAGGCAGGCTTTGCTACACGAAGCCTTTCTTTCCCCAGTCCTCCAGCAGTAAGCTCCATCATTCCCCACGTTCATACGTCTGAGCTGGCAGGGTGAGTTACCTGTGCGTCAAGAAGAGAGACTCTCACACTGCCGAGTACTAGATCAGTGACGCTGGCTGGCCTTGCATTACAGCTGAGGTATAACCTCGTTCTCCCACCTTACCTGCCATTTCCAAGTAATTGCTTTTGGACAGATGGTAAGCCAGTAGCGTGGTTATGTGACTAGCAGCTTGGCTCTCTTCCCACTCCCCGACAAAAGAAATCTGCTTCAGGCTATGCAGACATAGTTTATTTTTCTTCGCCCTGCTTCCCTTCCAGCACTGCAAACCAGTTCACACAGAAGCTGATTGCTTCGACAACTGGAGCTCTCTGGCTGAGGACCACTTCCACCTGTGCCTCTTGACATGTGAGCGTGTACAGCTGCACGAGAGCACTGAGGTGTATTTGTACCCTTGCTACTCTTCAGGATAACGCAACAATGATTATGCAGTGTGACAATAGGCAAAAGCACTGAGATCCTGTTTGATGTCACTGGTAGATCCCATCTTGGTCACGAAAAACCTCTTTGTACAGCTTTATAATGCAGGCAGGGCAGACTCAATATCAGAGCTAGGCAGAAATGCATGATATTTTGACTGTTTCTGTCAGGTTGGTGTTCCTGAGATGGGTTATAAATAACAGGATCTCCCTCAGTAGTTCTAGGCATTCAGCTGTGGGCAGTCTTAAAACACACTTTAGGCAAGCTTATTTTCTGGAAATATTATCTTTTTTTTAATTTTTTTTTTCTTTAATAAGATTTCAACAGGTATATTTCTTTTTCACACTGAAGTCTGCACAAATTAAGGGCATCATAAATCTAAGCTATTGTGAGCAGCAGACTACTTTTTTTTTTTCTTCCTTATTAAGACTACGTATATTGTATGAGCTTAGGAAAAAACACTTGAGGATTTTAAGATAGTAGTTTCTTGAGCTTTGGCATCCTCAAGTAACATCCAATTCTTAACAAATGAACAGATGTCCTCAAACTCAAGTCATTTTCATCTCTCACTGCTCCATCTATTTTAATGGCAAAAATAATGTAAAAGGATCTAGCAGAATTATAACTAGCCATGCACAGGTAGGAAGGTAAGGCAAAGGTTTCCAGTTAGGATGTTATTAAATATCAGATGCATATATATTTTTAATAATTTGAATTGATTTAAATAATTTTCTCATGAGTAAGTTCATGGCAAAAATTGAAAGGCACCTACCTATAAGCAAGGCAAAGCCAGTTTATCTCAAAATGATTGTAGCCACAAGGTACAAGTCTTAGGGCCATTCAATCTTGTTTCCCTTCAGTTCCTTCCCAGAATTTGATATGTTTTTTTTTTTTTTTTTTTTTTTTTAATAAACAAACGAACAAAAACCACCAGTGCCTACGGTTGCTTCAGTTACACTTGGATTGGGATAGAGCCATAGGCACCAGATCAGTGTCACCTCCCTTGTTCGTGACACTCAGATGGAAAGCTTACCTCCTACAGCTAGGACAAACTCCCAACAGCAGGGATCGAGATAAGCAACAGGCTTTTATTCAAAGGACTGCCACAGCAAAGTCACTATCCTGATAAAGGGAGAAGGTACTCTGGAAAGCAGAAGGTGTGGGTGGAAGTGGGAGCATACACACAGAGATGTTCCTGCAGATGAATTTGGAATTCAATGGCAAGAGAAGGCAGCAGCAACCAGCGATTGCACACAGGGGAGACAACAGCTCATCTTTCTCTGCTAAGCACATGCAGCACAGTTTTTCCCCCAAGGGAGCATCTTGACTCAGAATTCCCAGATCTCTCCTTCAAATAGGCAATAGATGATTGCAATAAATGCGTAACATATGTATACGCGCTTATCCCTTACAGGTCTGCTTAGAAAGCATGCATTAACATTCCCCTAACCTTCCAGTCCAAATGGTCAGGAATTAATTTTCAACAGACTTTTTGAAGCAGTTATCTATAATTTGCTTCCCCACAATGTGTGTTTACTTTGCAAAATCAAATTCATGCTTAGAACCTGGAGCAAAACATGGCAAAACAGAGGATCATGGAAAAACTAGATGTGTACGTTATAGAGAAACAATGGAAAGTAGTTCTACAAATAAGAATTACAATGGTCTATTTTGTGTACAGCTTGCTTAAAGCTACAGAAACATTATTACCAGAGGCCTTTCTATTCTTATTACTTTTGTCAATAGAAGAGGAAATAAACATAGTCTACTGCTAAAGGAATAAAGCCAGGGCCATAAATACCTATCATGCATAATATTTATAGAAAACAATCTCTCCTCTTCTTAGGGCAGACGATGATTTTCTTTTTTATTTTTTTTTGGAGAGCTTAGTAATGCAAAAAGGCTAAATACTCACTGAGCCGTCTTTTTCCAGACAATTTGTAGGTTTAGCTTTGCTGACCAGGATCTAAAACTGAAAGCATCCTGGAGGACAGGAGGGGACTACAATAACTAGAAATCTCAGCAGTTTTGATACAGCCTAGTCAGGAATGGGAAAATAAAAGAGAAATTGGGAACTCAAATATGCAGCGTGCACTCTCGTTATTCTGTTCAAGGCATTCAGTTTGCACAACTTCCTCTGTGAAACATTTTGGTCAAAACCATACTTTTGGTCGATGAAGTAGCAAATAGGTCTTCAAGTGCGATTCCCTACTTGGAAAAGATTTTGTTAGCAATTGGTTGAGCAAATCCCCACTCACAGTAACAGCTGTGAACCCTGCTGAGGGCATCTGTTGGGTAGTTATTACTTGTTGGTAAATATCTCACTTTAAGTGTGTTTTGTTTACAAAAGAAATTCCTACGCTTTTTAACATGGTGATAAAGATATTGTACCTCCTGTTTATTTACATATAATGTTCGATCTGTGTTCACTTGTACTGATTTTCCTCCCTACAGGGGGCTAAGATTTTGAAGGGCTTTTTTGATTGCCTTCAACTTTCAATTCAGTTATAATAGTAACAGCCTAGATACAGAATGGTTATTAAACTTAGTGTTACAAGAGACTGCTGGCCCAAATCTTTCCTTTCCGACCAGCGAAAATAAGGAGAAAATCTGTGGAAGGTAAAATTCAAATGGATGTCAGAGGAAGTTGGACTTGCAATAGCTTCCGTGCCAGTAATGGGAGCAGAACAGTTACCTCTCCTCCTGTGGCTGTTAAGCGACAGCCCAGACTCCACCGTCACTTTGCATACACTCAGCACTAAATAAATTCTTTTGCCCTGCAGGGGCTGTTGAAGCCACGTTAAAACCTCTGGACATGTAAAGGGATGCAGGTGTCAGACACATACGAGACTCCTTCAAGTTATCAATACCAACATAAAACCCATGGATACAAAGGTCTGCAAAACTGGGAAAAGAGATCAGGTCTGAGTATCTCTGTTAACAGCATGTCTCTGACGGCTCTAAGGAAAGTCTGTACTGTCCAGTTAAACAGTTAGCCCTTCCCCAGACCTAACTCACCATCACGGTTTGCATGGTTAACACACAAAGGTGATCAGGCACAAACAGCTTCAAACTCCAGCAACGTTCAGGAAGGAACACTCCAGTGTACCGTGTATGAGCAGGGGCAGAAGTGCATCTTAGTCAAGGGATGGAGGATGATCCCTGGAATACAGCATCCATCACATCAGTAGAAGATCCAAGGCTGGTTCTGCCTCAGAGTAATCTGAATGCCTTGAGACAGCAATATGCTTGCAAAGGAGTACAGTGACTACGCTGCTAACATACACGAAGTGGCATAAGAAAGAGCAATCTGCAGGAAAATTATCTCCTGTGTCTACAGAAGTTAACCTCTATGACTAACTATGTAAGTTAATATTTAAGTTCTTGCTTAAATTCCTGCAAAACTGGTGTCCATCTACTAAAGGTTCCCACCTGCAGAGTTCCTTCTTGCAGACAGGTTTTAAAAGGAGAGTAAAAAATGTTTTGGCTCACACACTTGTGCAGGCAGGTTAGGAGGACATTTATAATACAGGTTGGCTCAAGTGGGTGCTGCTCATCAAAGTAATACGCACTTCACATGCACATGCAAAAGCAATGGCATGTTTTTGGACAACAACTCAGATATTTTTAAGAAGAAACCTGGAGATACCACACAGTTGCATATGGATGGTATGAATCAGCAAGCTCAGTCTGAACACAAAAACACTGTCGAAAATGTTCACTTTCATGGAATAGTGCTACAGAATTAGTGTTAAGTATGCAAGGATTTAATTTTGGCTTCCATTTGCAAACCAGTATCTTCTGTAGTAAAATGTTTTCCAGCAGTTACATGAAGGCATAGGTTTAGAACAGCATCAGAAGAAATTAGTGGAATCATTGTCAGTACTACTCCCCCCTCTCTCCCCCTTCCTCTTCCTTGTGTTCTCCCATCAAAATACACTGGAAATACAGCAAAGGTTTAGCTTTTACAGTTATTAGACATGGTCTAAGTAAGCCAGTATTAAGTATGGTACTTTTAGGAAGACAGTTCCTGTTCACACCTTATCCTTTATCCTACCCTGATTTTGAAATTGTTGTCTAAATTTTTCAAATGGATTATTACCATTTCAGAAATGCACACCTGACAGAGCAGCTCACAAAAGTAAATGTGTATTGAATATTTAACTTGAATAATTTAATATTTAAAACTGAAGTCCTTCTGGGTGTAACTTGCGGATCCAAGGCCTAAATCTGTGTTTATGTAGGTGATATGGTTCCCCAGATTTACTTCTGACAAATACTGATGTGAATGACAACAGAATGAAATTCTTAGGAAATCATTTATTCACCTGCACACCAGACATGTTACCATTCCGTTCTAAGAGCCAGGGATTATGATGGTATTTAACTTACTTTGTGCTAAAACCCACAATAGGTTTTCTACTGACAAGTTTTCTACTGACAAGTATCATGTTACAATACATACATTTTGTGTTCATATTGATAATTGTATCCTATTGTAATATGGCAGCACTACCCCCTTCACAGGGCTGTGGCTGAGTGATGTGAGTGAATATAAAGCAGACTTCCCTGGTATACATGGTTTTGCACTGACTCAAAAGCAAGGTAAGTCATCTGGATCTCAATTCTGCAGTCTTCAAAATAAAGTGCTAGCTGAATCTAGACATTTTCTGTAGACTGGAAATACTCTAAGAAAGCAGGCACTCTAGAGAATTAACTAACTCCACTTCTGAAACACGCATATGCGTGTAGAATCTATATATTTGCTGGTACACTAACCTCACAGTTTTAATGCTGAGGATTAATATATGTACACTAAATTCCATACACATGGATACAGAGGTATCTCATATGGTTGTGTTAAGGTAGTATTATCACTTCCATATTCCTAGTTTAATTTCTGATTTTTCGCATTTTCTAATATCAAATATGTGATGAAGGCCTCTAAGTTTTTGCTTACCTACTGTATCTAACTTGTATGGTTTGGGGCTCACAATACATAAGACAGTCTGAAAAAAAAACATCATCATGTCTCAGAATGGCACACATTAACTTTTCTTAATTGGTTCAAAGTAATTACCACTTACTGAGTAAAAATAGAAAACTAAACCAAATCTGCAACAAAAAAGGTAACAGGACTAAACTAAAAACATAAACCAGGAGTAACTTGCCAAAACCACATAACATGAAGAAAAGCTTCTGCTAGTATGCCAGAACAGTGACACCTGGTGGGGGTTTTTACAGAAGCGAGTTTACAGATGGACACACAGCAAAATACTCCGCAATGTTGCGTTAATTAAAAGAAATGCTACTTCAATAGTTTCATTCAATACATATACCATTAATAACGTTTAGTAGAAATTACACTTTATTGCTTTTATAATGAGGAATGAAAAAAAAAAGGCAGATAAATAACTAGTAAGAAAAACTTTCAAAACAAAATCAATGGAGTGGATTATAGTCCAAATAGCTCTGCAGCAATTTCCTCTGCTCTCCCAGGAAGTAGATTTATCACTTAAATATCACTCATTGAATATTATAATTGCATAAGGGAGAAGTTATAAGATACTAAACACGGATTAATGTTGTAAAGGCATAAAGTCCAACATAAAAATAACATCCACATTAAGTGTTTTTTTTTTTTTGTTAAACACAAATATTTAATAAAGCATGGGTAATCATACTGATCTTCTCCACTAATTAATAGACTATGCTGAATTTGTTATATGTACTTCTTGAGAAAGCAAGATTATGTCACAATGGGAAACTAAAATAATATAACCTACTTTCCAGCACAGCACACAAGATTTGGACCCTTTGGACTGTATCAGATTAGAGCATATAAGTTTCTGGAACAAATCTTCAACTGCTGTAAAATGTCATAACTCAGCAAAGATACACAACTCTGACAATTTACAACATGCGAAACCTTTTTTTTTTTTCTAACATGTTTGCACCCAAACTGAGTTATAAAAACATAACATTTACAACTTGGAAGATGACAGATTTTCCTATCACAATGCTCATGTGTTCATCTTATTTCATTTTACCTGAGTAACCTAAGTAAACAGATTACAAGGCAATTTAAATATATTAGCTAATACAAGGTTTACTGGACTTCTCATATATAGAAATGTACTTTAACACTATTTGCAGTTTTACAAATACAAAATGAATAAGAATTTTAAAACATATTTACTGAGCAGCTATGTCTTTGACATCTGTACAGATCAAC
This sequence comes from Cygnus atratus, assembly GCF_013377495.2. Lineage (NCBI taxonomy): Eukaryota > Metazoa > Chordata > Aves > Anseriformes > Anatidae > Cygnus > Cygnus atratus. The sequence goes on from NC_066363.1 coordinate 48,578,661, forward strand.
AGGTACTGTGGAATTATGTACAGAATGTATCATTTAATTTTTTAAACTGCTTTTGTGCAACCTGGCTTTAATGTGCATTTAAAGAACTGCTGTCAACATCACTGATCTGTAATGCTTACTGGTGCCAGAACTCAAGAGTACAGAAAAGGACAACAGCTCCTAAAATAATACTGTGCTATGCAGACACCTGTACATAATTCAAATAGTGCATATTAATCAATGCTTGATGACAAATAAAATTCAGCTGCTAATAAAGATGACATTTACAGGTATTAGGTTCGTTGTAGTAAGTATGAATGAACGAACTTTTCCATACATAAACATTAAAGGAAAAGACTTGAACTAGGAAGTTATGTAATCATTGAAGCTTTCAATTCAACTTGCAGAAGATTAATACAGCAGGAAAAAATCCTTTACAGTAGCAATGAAATCATTCAGAAGCATTGTCAAATCAAATGTAATTCAGTTTTATTTTACAATGAGCAATTGAAACTGAAATAAAAGAACATAAGGAAAATTTAGTTTATTTCTGATAGTCTTGTTAGTGTACTTCTGTGTTATGTACCTGTCAGATGTTTCCCTTTCTTTTTGTGCTCTATTCACTTGATCACTTTTGATTTTTAACTTCTTTAGTCCAACATAAATCCATAGACACTAAAGCACAGTGAATGTGCGATTTGCAGACTGGTGTGAGTGAAAAACCATAGGAATATAATTACTTTTACGAGGTAAGCTTGGAGTAACTTGGAGGAGAAAATTTGCGCTTCAAGTACTTGAGAATGTAAAGTGGAAGACAGCTTACAACAGTGATTGCTGACACTTTCCACAGGAAGGTCACAGTTGTGATAAAGGCAACATCTGCAGAAATAAACAGGGAAAATAAATAATGGCAGCTGATAACATGGAAGCTGGAACTTTCATAGTGTAAAGTCAATAAAACTCTCTTAATTGTTTGCTTATGCTATTGTTTAAAAACAGGCAAAATAAATAAAAAAATATAAAGCTATAAAACAACACAGAGCAAGTTAACCTCAACATTTAATTTTTGCCAACTATTTTCTTCAAATAGGAGCTGATGAGTCCCTTTATGCTCCTTACACTGTTTTGCAGAACAAAGTAATTTTAGGGGATGTCAGTTTAATAGCAAGACTTTCTCATATTAAAAAGTTAAGTCACCTTACCCTTATTTTTCTACTGCTATGAAATATTTATACAAGTTCCTAACCAGTTCTGCTACTTTTTTGGATCCTTTATTCCATATTCAGATTTTTTTTTCTGAAATAGGCACAACAACTAGACCAAAAGATTCTTAAAACTTTAGAGATTAAATTACAGCCCAAAAATGTAGAGAGAAAGCAATGTAGTTATATTGCCACAAGCCACAGTCAAATATTTTCTGTGACAAACATTAACAAGAATGGTGACACCCTACACTTGCTACTGAAGTTTTTGACTACAGTTTGCAATGGTTAAGTTGTACTCTAGAATCATGGAAAGATCTGAGACCAACCCCCCAACCAGGAAATCTTCAAGAAAAGTTAAACTTCACCTACCTAAGAAAGCTCCAAAAGACACTCTGCCTATACCTGTTTCACAAAGGGGGAGAATGAAAATGAAGGGATAGATTTACAGAAAATATGCAATTTACGTGAAAAAAAGAAAAACAGACAAAAGATTAGCTACAAAAAAGGAAATGAAAAAGATATTAGTAGCATTAACTGGAATACTACTGCTTTTCATATGACAACTGAAAGATTTTAAACAGCAATTAATACATTTTGAAAATAGATTATTTGGTTATGTTTTGAGGCTGTAAATAGCTAGACGGTTTCTTATTTTGCTTCATTCAACTTCAAAGTACAATCTACTTTATAAGCAAGGTGATTAGAACTGTTTTAGATGTGAACAAAAATTCTCTTCAGAAAGGTGCAGCAAAAGAAATGCTTTACTGCTCCAACTATAGTCATTTAAAAATACTTTGTATATTAGATTCCAATGTATAAACTTCGTAGATAGTTTTAACCTGCTTAGGCATACTAAATGCCAATGTAACACATCATAGAGACATGTCTAATGAAACCATTGTATGTGATTTACTCAGAAAACTAAAAACTGATTTAATTCTGCGAGTGAGAGTTGCAGAGCAGTATCAAATATTTTTGTTTTCCTAAGTTGAGTACCCTGTCTTACTCATGATATCATTCCTTTGGAAGCAGGTGATTGTTATAAGTAATATTATTGAAATAAACAGTTTATTTGCCTGTAGAGTCAAGCACTATTGGACTGGATTGTTTTCCCAGACACATTAAAGTTATTCTTTACCCTGCACTATAAACCATCACTTAGGTTTATACTACACTTTATGAACCAAAAGAGATGCTCTCTCCCCTAAGTAAGAGGAAAAGTGCTAAGCAGAAGTGACTGCTTCTGAAATTGAAATGCATTTTTTCAGGTTAACTGATGAATAATACACACTAAAATACATCTCTAGGAAAGCTCATGAAATTGCAGCTTTTTCTGTACCCTTAAAATATTCATAGAATCATAGAATCATAGAATATCCCGAGTTGGAAGGGACCCATGAGGATCATCAAGTCCAACTCCTGGCACCACACAGGTCTGCCCAAAAGTTTAGACCATGTGACTAAGTGCACAGTCCAATCTCTTCTTAAATTCAGACAGGCTTGGTGCAGTGACTACTTCCCTGGGGAGCCTGTTCCAGTGTGCGACCACCCTCTTGGTAAAGAACCTCTTCCTGATGTCCAGCCCAAAATTCCCCTGCCTCAGCTTCACACCGTTCCCACGAGTCCTGTCACTGGTGATAACAGAGAATAGGTCATCTGCCTCTCCACTCCCTCTCGCGAGGAAGTTGTAGAATGCGATGAGGTCCCCCCTCAGCCTCCTCTTCTCCAGGCTGAACAGGCCCAGTGACCTCAGCCGCTCCTCATACGTCTTACCCTCTAGGCCCTTCACCATCTTTGTCGCCCTCCTCTGGACACTCTCCAGCAGTTTAATGTCCTTTTCGTACTGTGGTGCCCAGAACTGCACACAGTACTCGAGGTGAGGCCGCACCAGTGCAGAGTAGAGCGGGACAATCACTTCCCTCGACCGACTAGCGATGCCGTGCTTGATGCACCCCAGGATACGGTTGGCCCTCCTGGCTGCCAGGGCACACTGCTGGCTCATATTCAACTTGCTGTCAACCACAACCCCCAGATCCCTCTCTGCGGGGCTGCTCTCCACTTGCTTTTGTTAAACTTCATGTGGTTGGTGATCGCCCAGCTCTCCAGTCTGTCCAGATCTCTGTGCAAGGCCTTTCCACCCTCAACGGAGTCAACAACTCCTCCAAGTTTAGTGTCATCAGCAAATTTTCTCAAAGCACCTTCTAGTCCTACATCCAAATCGTTTATAAAAACATTGAAGAGGACTGGCCCTAAAATGGAGCCTTGAGGGACCCCACTAGTGACCATCCGCCAGCCAGATGTGGCCCCATTTACCACAGCCCTTTGAGCCCTGCCCGTCAGCCAATTGCTCACCCATCGTATGATGTTTTTGTTTAGTTGTATGCTGGACACTTTGTCCAGTAGGATCCTATGGGAAACCGTGTCAAAAGCTTTACTGAAATCCAAAAAATCCCGTCAGCTGTTTTCCCTTGATCGACTAGATGGGTGATCTTATCATAAAAGGAAATCAAATTTGTTAGGCAGGACCTACCCCTCATGAACCCATGTTGGCTGGGACCAATGACTGCATTGTCCCCCAGGTGCGCTTCAATAACTTCAAGGATCATCTTCTCCATAATTTTACCAGGCACTGACGTGAGACTGACAGGCCTGTAGTTGCCAGGGTCTTCTTTCTTACCCTTCTTGAAAATTGGCACAACATTTGCCAGCTTCCAGTCCAATGGGACCTCACCAGATTCCCAAGATTGTTGAAAAATAATTGAGAGAGGTCCTGCGATGACGTCTGCCAGCTCTTTAAGCACCCTGGGATGAATCCCATCTGGACCCATGGACTTGTATGGATCCAGGTGGAGCAGCAAATCCCGCACACATTCAGGGTCGGTTGGGAGTTTGTCATTCCCACCGTCATGGTCCTCCAGCTCAGGGTACCCTGGGTCCCGAAGCCCATCATCAGTGTTGAAGACAGCGGCGAAGAAGGCGTTAAACATCTCTGCTTTGCCTATGTCATTGTCTGTGAGGAGACCCTCCCCATCTAGTAGCGGACCTATGTTTTCTTTGGTTCTCCTTTTTCTGTTCGCATATCTAAAAAAACCTTTTTTATTGTCTCCCACAGACATGGCCAGCTTCAACTCTAGTTGGGCTTTGGCCACACGAATTTTCTCCCTACAAACACGAACAGCATCCCTATATTCCTTCCTTGTCGCCTGACCCTCCTTCCAGCAGCCGTACACTTTCTTTTTTCGCCTTTGCTCCAGTAGAAGATCCCTGGTCAGCCAGGCCGGCCTTCTGCCCCGCTTGCCTTAAAATATTCATCAGTGAAGATGAAACATACAAAAGTTAAGACCAAAGGCTACAGGAAGCCATACAACCATTTACTTACTCATTTGCTTACACTCGTCTAGCAAACACAGAGATAGTAAAGTACTCCCCTTTACACCAGAGTTTACAAGAAACAAAGCACCTACATTTTTTTTTAAAACATCTATGAACACCACCCTAAGGGTGTTTCTCAATGAAAAATACCAGCAAAGGATTGAAGGTCTGGCTGCCACCAATACAGACAACTTAAAAAGGTGAAGCAGCAAATCCTGCTTTATGAAGTTCCTGTAAGTTTGGAACAAAGAGCTTGTACCTGTATACATTCTTGCTCATTCATTTACCATCTAGCTAGAGAAACTCGGGAATCAACCCAATAATCTCTATTAAAGAGCCTGTGTACTAGTGTCAGAGAAAAGAAAAAGGTATTCTGGAAAACCTAAAATAGTGTATAATATAAGTATCAAGTGCAGCAAGATTGCTTGTTCATTAAAATTTGACTTTTGATAAATCTGGGAAGTTAACAGAACAGTTGAGACAGGCAGCAAAGCATTCACTCATTAAAAAGTAACTATATAATATAACTACACTACTCTAGTGTTAAACACCTGGGACATAAGAGAGTGAAATCAGAATTTAGAACACTAGAAACTACAATATAACACATCGAATTCTGATATAGGAAGTAACAAGTGAAGAAGGGAACTTCTTACTCAATAGCTCCTGAAAAACAGGAAGGTGGAGCTGGATTCTACTCCTTGTGTGGTATAATCAAAACCGTCACATATATTTCTGCAAGTTACATCTGTAAAACCACACTAAGAGATAGTATTTTTTTTTTTTACTGAAGTGTAATTTGATATAAAAAGAAATATGTGCTATTTTGATGCTCAGATCCTTGACTGTTAAGATTTGCATCCTCTCCTTTCAACTTGTGAATTATGAATAATTAGAACCATAAGACACAGTATGGCATACAGTAATATAAAACAAAGTAAGCTTAATGTAAGCTTATATTATATAATTAGGAAACATGATGATTCTTACATAAAGTATCTTAAAAACCTTCTACCTCACTCTCTAGTTTAGAAATACTTCAGCAGGGGGGTTGGACCCGATGATCTTTCGAGGTCCCTTCCAACCCCTTCAATTCTGTGATTCTGTGATTCTTCAGTTGTATCTAATAAGATAAAAAGTAATTCACCAGTTCGGTGAAAGATACTGATTTTATCAAATCACATCCATTTCAATAGTGCAAATCTCAAAGCTAATTTAAGTTGAGCAGTTTGGATTGTCACTGGAAGATCAAATCAAGGAGGTGAAAAGCACGTGTGGTTCCAGTAAAGTTTATCATGCAGATAAATCATAATAACAGGAAAAAAATTGTAAGCCTCTATGAGAACAGGGTAAGAGAATATTTTAAATCAACATAAAGTATGTTCAATTTCAACTCATATTTTCTATGGAGAATGCTCTATTTTACAAAGTGTAACATCACTCAACAAAAAATGAGAAAAAAACATTACAAACAGTATGCTACAAAGCACAGTTATTTGCTAAAATATTTGTAACATTACTCACCAAAGTATTCATTTAGAAATGCAAGAGAGGCCACATAGCAGCCAAGACTGAGGAATTCAGCCACCACCATTAACCAGTGCCATGTTCGTATGGTCAGTGCAACCATCAAGAGCTCTGTCAAGATTAGGGCAGTGAAGGAAATGGCAACGACGTGTACAAATTCAGATTCAAAAAGCAGCAGGGCTCCATACATCAGAATACCACCTGGGAAAGGCACACAAAGTTAACAAAACTCCACAATGAAATTTCAGTGTACCATCTTTTACAAATGCACACTGAACATTTTATTGCTTATTACAAAAGTTTCTTAACATTTTTTTCAATAAGGTAACAAGATTAATCTTTATAAAAAGAGAAGTGTTTTACTGTACTTTGTGCATGTGAAATAAAACAATCAAAAGTAAAGCAGTAAAGAAATAAAACTGTTAGAAAATTAAACACCTTTCAGAGCAATATATCTGATGAACTGTTAATTAACCTCATTTTGTCTAGTGCTATAAATGAGAGATTGTTGAAAGTGTAATTAATTTTAACTGATTACATAATTCAGATTTCTTCAACAGTACTTCTGTCATTCCATGAAAGAGAACTACTGTGTAAGTATATGCAATGTGATAAGCACTCATTAAAATTTTTCTGGATTAGCATTTAATTAAAACCATGTCCTTTTTTAGGTGACATGCATCAATAAAACTACCAATCTATGCCATGTTTTGAATGGTCCTGGCATGCTACAGGAATATCGATTTACGAGATAAACAGAAAGCAATATATATAACTGCTGATGAAATGTTAAGCTTTGGGAATTCAATCTGCTGCTGAAAAACAATACTGTTAATAGCAGACAAAAATTTCTCAGTTCAGTAAAGTCATGACGCTCTCCTACCTTGGTAAATACTGATTAAAACCCAGATGAGGAAGGTCTTAAATGACAAAGATCTCCCCTAAGGGAAACAAGTGAGAGGACAGTTAAACAGTACTTTAAAAAAATCTACTCATTTCATATATCTTAATAGTTAAGCACTACAGAGACATTTTGCAAGTATAATAAGCAGTCCTTGAAGTGATATAGGCTAAAAAGCTTCTACTTGTTTTTATGTTTCTTCATTGCAAAAGCATATAGAAACTGCACAAAGTCAAAATCAAGGAGCAGGACAGTTAAGGTCCTAAATAGCAAATATACACCTTAGCTTGCAATGCTGTGGCTTGTTTTCAGAAGAATAATTACAGTGAAATAATTATTTTTTAAGGCTTTTATGTTATTTCAAAAGTATTCTTCAAGAAAAAGAGCATTCTGTGCCTACTGACCTAAACCTCAAACAAAAGGGTAAGTTACTACTAGTCACTTCAAAATGTTGGATAAACTATTTGCAGTCATGGAAAAAACATGACTATTTTAAGTATTATTTAAGCAAAGATTACCAAATATATTTTTAATCTTGTGATATTAAATGTTATAGTTTGAATCACATGCATCAATCAAACAATAAATGCTGTATGTGCTCAAGAGTTGCATTCTGTGAGTACTGATGAAATATGTTAGAACTACAAAGTTAAAAGGATAAGAAGTTGGCCTTTTACCACAAAAGCGTGATCACTAGAATAGGCAAGAATCAGCACTTTACAGGGAAATGTATGTGTTTCACTGTTGTAGAAACAGATGAATTAACTCATTCCATTATTTCAGTAGAGGCTAAAACATTTTCTTGTAAACACAGAGTTTATTGGAAGGTGCTGAAGGCATTTTCATAAATCTGTATACAGTCTAGAATGTTGGAGACAGACTAACATACAGGAAAAAATTCTAGTATAAGCAACATGAAATACTAGATTTTGTTTTTCCTATGAGTGCCTACTCATTTTCCTTTGAGTACTGGACACAGATTCCACTTTAGACCATAGCTCCCAATTAGCAAGATTTCTGAAATAAAAATAAGCTTGAGTTCTGATTCAACTTTATGAAACTAGAAGGGGGTAAATCACTCCCGAGCCTCTAGCAAATGCTGCACAACAGGCACTGAATAATTTTCAGATGGAAGTGGGGAGCCCTCTTACTTACATTATCATAGAATGGGTTGAGTTGAAGGAACCTTAAAGATCATCATCTAGCTCCTCTGCCCCCCTACGTCCACCATGTGCATGGACACCTTCCACTAGATGAGGTTGCTCAAAGCCCCATCCAACCTGGCCTTAAACACTTCCAGGGCAGGGACATTCTCAACTTCTCTGGGCAACCTGTTTCTGTGCCTCATCGCTCTCTGAGTAAAGAGTTTCTTCATCTAATCTAAATCTACCCTCTTTTAGCTCATTTAGTTTAAAACCATTACCCCTTGTGCTATCACTACACCCCCTGACAAAGAGTCTTTCCCCATATTTCTTGTTGGTCCCCTTTAAGTATTTGAAGGCTGCTATAAGGTTTCCCTGGAGCCTTCTCTTCTCCAGACTGAAAAACCCCAGCTCCCTCAGACTGTCTTCATAGAAGAGGTGCTCCGGCCCTCTGATCATCTTTGAGGCCTTCCGCTGGATTTACTCTACTAGGTCCACGTCTCTCTTGTGCTGAGGGCCCCAGAGCTGAACACAGTACTCCAGGTAGGGTCTCATGAGAGCAGAGTAGAGAGGGAGAATCAAATCCCTCAACCTGCTGGCCATGCTTCTTTAGACGCAGCCCAGGATACAATCGTCTTTCTGGGCTGCAAGTGCACATTACTAGCTCACGTCAAGCTTTTCATCCACCAGTACCCCCATGTCCTTCTCCACTGGGCTGCTCTCAATCTACTTATTGCCCAGCCTGTATTCATGCTTGGGAACAACCTGACCCGGGTGCAGGACCTTGCACTTGGCCTTGTTAAACTTCATGAGCTTCACACAAGCCCACCTCCCAAGCCTGTCAAGTTCTCTCTGGATGGCATTCCTTCCCTCCAGTGTGTCAACTGTACCATGCAGCTTGGTGTTGCCCGCAAACTTGCTGAGTGTGCACTCAATGCCACTGTCCATGTCACCAACAAAGATGTTGAATACTGCTGGTCCCAACAGAGACCCCCCTGAGGGACACCACTCGTCACTATCTCCAGCCCTGGACTCTAGCCATTGACTGCAACTCTGAGTATGACCACCCAGCCAATTCCTTATCCATCAAGCGTTCCATCCGTCAAATCCATCCCTCTCCAATTCGGAGACATGGATGTTGTGCAGGACAGTGTCAAATGCTTTGCACAAGTCCAGCTACATGACGTCAGTTGCTCTTACCTTATCCACCAAGGCTGTAACCCCATTGTAGAAGGCCATCAGATTTATCAGGCATGATTTGCCCTTAGTGAAGTCATGTTGGCTGTCACCAATCTGTTGGATGCCACCTATCTGTTCTCTGTGAGCCTAAGCATAAAACAGGACCCATGACCTTGCTGGGTACATAGTGACTGGCCTGTAGTTCCCCATGTCTTCCTCTTTTCTCTTTTAAAAATGGGGGTTATGTTTCCCCTTTTCCAGAGGAAAAAATTTGTACTTCCTTTCAAGCGTTCATCTGCTATTCTAGCATCAATAGGAGCTACAGTAACAGGAATGCTGAATCGCTGTTTGCTCCATGGTACGTGTACACACCTGTCCCTGAACCTTGCTAATTTTCTCTTGTTCTTGCAACAGAGGAAGAATCTGTCCATGAGTTATGCCAACACATCTTAACCTTAAAATCCTAAAAGCCTTTTAACCATTAGCACATCTCAGAGAAGAAACCAATTCCTAGGAATACAGTTCTAGTCCACATCAACACGTATTTCAGTAATGCTAGCTGAACAGCCTTAGTTGAGATTTGCATTTAGAGTCCAGAATTTCAGAAGTAATGTGCAGAAATAGATACGCTCCTCAGCGTCATGACTACGGCAGTGTGGAACCAGATGATCTTTAAGGTCCCTTCCAACCCAAACCATTCAATGATTCTATGATAATAAACGCTCACAGTAAGATTGCCTTATAATGGTGAAGTCAAATGTAGTATTAGTAAAGTACATAACTTCCTGTACTACTTATCCATAATTGTTCCCGACCATCATCTATCTGCCTGAACGTACTGCAAACCCAGTTTCTCCGTGTTCTCATTTTATTTTCCTTGAGAGAATTATTTGGGTTCTCTTTTTTAAAATATTTTGAAGTACAACATAAGCTGTGAAAGCCAGTGATTCATCATCTCTAAGAACTGTCATTTAAGTTAAACAAAAAGCTAGTCTGTACATCTACACATCTTGAGCAGTTTCAGATTACAGGTTACCTTCTTTCTCTCTGTAAGAATTTAGTTTTTGCACACCTGAGATTTCAACGGTTATTCACACATGAGCACTGAGAACATTCATACCTTTGTGAGATCCTTATAAAGTTCTGGATACAGCAATGCCATTTCTGGCTTCACATCCTGATCCAATACTAAAGAGAAGACTGGAAACATGGTATATATGGTTGCATACCTATATGAAAGGAAAGCACAGACTGACATTTTTGTATCATGATTTTAAATTAATCTATTGAGTTCAATTACTCTTTTAACGTAAATGAAGTTAAACTGGTTATTCTACCCAGTACTCAGGAAACTTACTAATGCAGCTTTACAACGGCTGGTTGAGTCACCATCCCTGGAGGTGGTCTTCAAGAAATAGGCAGATTTGTAACTTAGTAGCATGGTTTCGTGGTGGACTTCAACACTAGGTTTAAAGTTGGACTAGATGATCTTAAGAGGTCTTTTCCAACCTGAATGATTCTATTATTCTATTGTCCAAATGCAACCTGGTCTTAGGCTTCTGACAGCTGACATTTGTGAGAAGTTACAGAGACATTATATATCTAGAAATAATAATCAGATGTCTTTTGTCCACGTATATCACCCAAATGTATTGTCTGCTACCATATTTACTATGTATTTGCATTTTGACAACCAGTTAAAAGAGCTGGCATTGAAACTCATCCACAGAGGATGAAAAATAAAGAAAAAAACAAGTGCTGTTTCCCTGACATTACAGTAAAGGTAGGAGAATGAACGGAAGTCTCACCAGTTCAGAAAGTGGCTTTAGATTTTAGTATGCAAGTACCAGTTGCATACTTATAGGCCACATGGTATATATTTTCATAGGGGTTAGCAGAACTATTTACAAGCATTTTGGAGAGGTTTACTGTTTCCTTCTGCAGTGTCTGGTGAAATCAGACCTTGATTTGGCTACAATTTGAGTTACTACTGTTTAAATGAAATAAAACAAGAAGTATAGAAAGAAACTCTTAGGACAAGAGGGGCAGAGAACAGTGAGAAACATGAATATATCCATATACCTCAGCTGAATGACTTGGGGGAGCTATATTTCTAAAGCAGCTTTTGCAACAAGACCAGGGTACTCCAAATTCTGCATGCATGATCCAGAATGGAAATCTATGTAGTGGACTTGGTGCACTTTCAGAGGAAATTTCAGTCAGTAGCTTCAGCTCCATTTTTTAACAGATGAATCTGTGATTCTCACTGAGGCTTGTATAGCAATTTGTGTAACAGCTAAAACTGGTTTGTGAGATTTCCTCTATCATTTTCACCCTATATGTCAAAAAAGCTATATGATTTTCTTCTTCTAAGGCAATGGCAGATTGCCCTCTTTAGAGAATCTCCCCAGTCATGTAGCGGATATAAATGCGCATCCAACCTAGTTGAGTGTTCATTTGTAGGCTCATTCCAGGTATCGTTAGCATACCAATGATAAATGTATGAAAAATGGTCCAGTCACCAACTACATGATGTTACATAACAAGTGTTTGTCCGTAATTATTAACATATACCACAACTGTTGGTTTGAACTTACCCTACCATTAGGAATCCTTGGTACAAGGGAACAGATGCAAAATAGAAGACTGATGAAAATACAGCCTACAAAAAGACAACAATTACATATATTTAATATAATTCTGTATATGAAACATTACAATAAAGAAAAAAACATTACTGCTTAAGGTTTTGTGACATTTCAAAGAGTGTGCTTAACTATTCTGAAAACAAAGTTTCAAATACCTGCATAGTTGAAATAATAAGGCCTCGGTGCATGACAAATTGACCAAGTGCTGCTGATCTTTTGTAACTGTTTCGGCCATGTACCATCAGCAGCCTTCCTATGTGCTTAAACTGTGTGATAGAAAAGTCAGCTGCTAGGGAAGCTTGTTTTCCCTCCTAGAACAAAAAAAGATTAAAAATATGAAACCCACTGTAGAACATATGTTTCAAATTTCAAAATTCTAAATTATAATTCATTTCACAAGTCAAATTTACTACTGCTTCAGAAATCAACTCTACAGCATGACACAAAGGACAGCTTTTTAGTGCGCATTTTAAAAAAAATGCAGTGGCTGTAACAAGTATGTTTAACTGCCTATCTTGCATCTTTCACGTAAATGCATATATACACAGAAATAACTAGTGTTTTCTGCTTTTCTTGCTCCTTATATTTAAAAAGATAAAGCAGAGAACACAGAAGCAGAGAAAGTATTATTTCAAAGACTGAGCATCTTTTTTATTATCTTACAGCAGACTTAAATTTGAAATATTCAATTTAATATTGTTTAAGAATCATGTTATATTTGAGAATTGACCTGGTAGCATTACCTTGCCTTCAATTCCAATTCCACAGTCGGCTGCTTGGATCATGCTGACATCATTTCCTCCATCACCTGGAAAATGTCACTGCAATATTCAGCACTTCAGAGGTTTTACTCTCCTGGCCTTAAAGTATTTTAGGAATCTCCTAATATACCTTTAAATTCTTACAGTTAATCTATGGATTATGATTAATAACTTCAGCAATCAAGACTTCTTCCTGTGGAGTAAGGAAAAAACCCACACCTTTCTCACGGAATGACATTTTCTGCTACAACTGTGTAAATACCTGGCTGTTGATAAAGAAATCTCTTTGGTTTTGTTTCTCAATGGTGCCATCTACTGCGTAAGTTTATTACAGATTTTAGCTACTGCAATGGAAAATAGTGTCAACAGTTACCTATTGCACAGGTGCGTTTTCCAGTGTGATGCTGTAACAGTTTCACAATATGGGCTTTTTGAGTGGGAGAACATCGACAGCACACTACGGCAGGACACTGGCAAGCCAACTCTACAAATTCATGCTCATAGTATTTCAGACAAACCTAAGAGAAAAATACACTCACATTTATTTTTAAATAATACATGTGCTCCAACACAAACACAGAGTATGAAGATTTCTTTTATGAGGTTCTGCTTAAACAACATCCCTCTGGGAGCAAAAGCCACTGTCCCCTGACTGCAATCTACTATTTTAAACCGACATTCTCTTTCATTTGGACAGCTAATGCACTTTAGAGTTAACAAAGAGCCAGTACTATAGCACGCTATATACAAATCTCATTCTATTACTATACAGGAGTCAGAGAATCAACAAAATTTGAACATATATGCTCTTTTTACTACTGAACGAAAAACAGTAGTAACTCGAAGGATAACTTATGATATGGTCAAATATTGGAAGAAAGTTTAAGAGCATGAAGCCACTGATACTTTATAAGCTTTATAAAAATAGTTCGTATAAACGTAGTTCATAAAGTATAAATACAATTTGACAGCAACCAAACTCTTACCTCAAGTGAGTCCCCAGATATCACCAAGGCACAGTCATGCTTCCTTCTAAAGGCATTTAGTTCTAAGTGAGCCTCTCCTCGAGTAGTAACCTTTAATAAAAATCACTCACTCAAGATTTTTAAAGGAAAAAACAAAACACAAAACAACAACAAAAAACAAGGCTTTGTTTCTTCAACAAATGTTTTATTCTAATGCAATACCAATGGGATGTGACTGTAAGTCTTGAATCTCTATGGATTGAAAAAGTAATCCTCAGACAAAGAAAATCTGTGTAGTCAGACTAATCGGTTCCTCACAAAAAGTAGACTAGGGCAGAAATATTAATGAATTAATACAATTTAAATATCTTAAATTCAATCTGACCCTAGTCTTTCCATCTTGGCTGAGTTAGAGGAAAAAATAGTCCCCAAGTCAGAAAAAAAGACTTTATTAACCAGTAAAATATATTCTTAGAATAATGCAAGATGTTCATATTAGTAGTTCTTTCAGTTTGGATAAGTAAACAGAGTTCAAGAGGCACTGAAAAATGTGCTCACTAGCTTTGATCACTTTGAATCTTGCACAAGTATACAAACAGGACCAAGTGACAAAATACAAAAGAATTACATCATAGTTTTTTTTTTTTAATTTACATAACTATTGTTTCAGAGAGGCCCAGATGTCAAATGTGGGAAAACAAAACAAAACAAAAACAAACAAAAAAACAAACAAACAGAAAAACACACCAACCCCAAACCAAATGGTTCAAAGGCTACCAAATGGATTTTGGAAGGTTTTGAACTAGAACACAGAACATAAACAATTAAGTTATACACAGATTTTGAAGAGAAAGGTGTTATTTTCTTCAATAAACATCAGCTTCTTTTAGAGCTATCATGTAGGCCTAAGTTACAAGCAGAGAATAAAACCAACTCTGATTACACCTCTGATTTTGGCTCTGTCAACACTGTGCCTAAAGTTTTGATATATGTGAGTCAGAATCACATTACTTCCTACAATCACATACAGCCATACAGCCCAAAGACATTCATCCCTCTGGAGAAAAGTCTCTACCGTGCAAAATTTGGGTTACATTAAAATGCACTTACTTGCAAACAGAATAACCCATACTCATATCACAGTTCAGATTTTTTCCCCTCCTTTCCCACAATGAAACACATAAATAGAAAGCTCCTATTCTGCCAACTGTTAGGAACCAAGGATTGCACTGGTCCACAATAATCTTTCTGCATTGCAGAGATTACAAGATGTCAGCACTTGGCACACACTGAGGAGCACTAATTGTCCACTCTGTTCTACCTTCACCTAGCAGAGGTATTTTTTCTTCGTAAACTCTAGAACAATATATCAATTAATTTCATTATAAAATGAACAAGCCGAGAATGTTAAGAACATGATAGCAAGAAAAACAAAATGCATCTTTTTGGGAAGCCAAACTAGTAGGTTATTTATTCACTAATTTATAAGCAAAATAGAAGCGTTAAAGTACTAGGTATTTTCTTACATTAATCCAGGAGTTCGTTCTTTGCAGCAAATATAGTCACAGAAATAATGTTGAATGAATCTATTTTCTAACTAATTTAAAACTTTGTGTATTCTCAGTTAACACAGTTTTATGTTGATCTCTTATTACTAGTCAAGGTAATGAAAATAAAAATCTGACTCAAACTAAATAGATTATGTTCAGGAAGACAATTCGTAATGTTACAACATGGAAAGGTCAACAAAAATTGATCTGAAGTTTTATCAGAAGCATTAATAATTTAATTGCAAATAGTCTGCAGGGCCTAATTTGCCATTCTGATGCTTTATAAGAAACTACATTTACATGTAAATTATATTCATATAATTATTTTTGTAGGCGCAAGTGGTTCATTTAGAACAAACACAGACATATGTCTGATCACACAGCATCAAAAAGTCTGGAAAATCTTTATTTTTGTTTGAGCTGAGTGGAGTTGATACTATGCAAATATAACTGATATGTATAGAAACATATTCCATTTACTTTTCTAACAATTATCTTAATCAGTCTATTAAAAAAATGTACATGTTTTATTGGAAAAATCATAATAGACAAATTTTGATTTTGATTTGAACTGTGTCTATACAGGGGACTTTGGCATCAGAGTTTAATTCAGGACTAAGTCTGCTTGAGTCTAAGGAATGCTATTAACAGAAATGTCAGAACAAGCCAGAACCATATTCAGATTGCCTAAGTTCCTAGAAACTCTTTCCTACTGGCTCAATACCTCACATGGACCTCTCTTTATCATTATTTAGACATGTCTTACTATATCCATTGTGCAAGTTAAGAGTGAAAAATGCATGTAAAACCTGGCTCGCCTAAACATGCCTACAAACATTTCTGTAGCATATGAACAAATCTAAAAACAACCACCCTTAAACAGAAGCAATGCTCTGTAATTCTAAAATCCTTGAATGACGACCTAGCTTAAGTAATACTCTACTGACTGTTGCTATGACACTCTCTACAGTAACCCATCTATTTTATAACAAGTGGCCAACTAGTATTCAAACAAAACAAAATTGGTATTAGTTGTCTTTTGATGAACCCAACAAAAAAGTTGGACCTATACTTACAGGTCTGAAAATGTGAATATCCTGAGTCCTAGACACTAAGTGAGAACTTTTTGCAATGCAAGTTGCTGTCTCCAGTTTATCTCCTGTTAACATCCATATCTGCAAAATAATGTAAGAGTTAATTCTGTCAGATATTAACATGTCTGTTGTCCATATCTGAATGAAATTTTTCTCCAACCTTTTTCTGGTACCCCATAAGATCAGATTACCATGGAATATATACCGATATACATACTTTCAACAAAAATTAACGAGCAGTTTTTACTGCAGTAACACACAAAGCAAAGGTTCATCTTTAAGAATCTTTCATTCTTCTTTCCCTATCACAAAAGTCTACGTCTCAATTTACGCGAAGACAAGGGGAAACTCTGTGGCAACCCACTGGCAGTTGAACAGGCATGAAAGACCTTCCCTATGGCCCTAATGCTACCTTGATCAAAAGGCAGAGGATACAGACCCAACTACAAGAGAAATAACTACTGAAGCAGCTCAGCAAAACGATGTGACAACAGTTTGTGATCTTAGTAAGAATTTACCAAGTAACAGCCAAGCTGTCGGATGGCATATCCTGGAGGAAAAGCTACAGACCCAATACTCTGAAGAAATCCTGCCCACCGACCACAAAGAACTGGGATGAATGCATTCCTTAAAGTAGGAATAAGGCTGATGATCCATCTGTTCTTAAAATGAGACAGCTCTCTTCCTCAACCCCGTAACACCAACAAGACTGAAGAATGTCTGTATGAAATAACATTAGCCCTATACCAAATAAAAAAGACCAAGGAAGAATGACCTAAGCTTCAGAAGTTATTACCAAATAGTTACTAAGTTAACAGTTGCTATTTTATTAAACCATAAGCTTCTGTCTACCTCTGTTCCTGTACGTCTCAGGTAAGATCATTTTTGTTAGTGTCCATATTGGTCTGTGACTTGACAAAGCCCTCATTACTGCTTTCCCATCTGTAATTGAGTAATCTATAATTTTATGATTTATCTATAGTTACTGTTGTGTTCCCAGCTTACTATAATGTGGGCTGTGATTAAAGTCAGAACAATGTCAATTATCTGAAATCCTAGAACTCCATTGATAAGAAACCCTAAAAACTGTCACACTACACCTATTCGTAGCAGGACATACTGATCCAGATATCTCTTAACAGTTAGAACTGACCACATATGGAAAAAGTATCAAGAGTAAATAAGAAAATAATGTACACGAAGTACTACATACAAGTACTTTGCACTAGTTGCACTGTACTAAAGAAATGTGATGTGATCACAAGGCTTTAATCCAAATATGTATTTCTCCGATTGTACAACACTGTGCTGCCAGCAAATTCACCTGAGACCCTTTGGGAAGCTGAGATTAATTAAAAAAAAAAAAAAACAACAAAAAAAAAACAGAATCACAAAATAGCCTATTTGGGAAGGCACCTCTGGAGATTACCTACTCTGACTTCCCTGCTCAAAGAAGAGTCAACTACAGCAGGCTGTTCAGGACTATGTCAATGCAGTTTTGAACTTCCCCAAATATGGAGACTCTACAAACTCTCTGAGAAACCTGCTCCAGTGTTTGATCACCCTTATAGTATAAAGGTTGCTTCTCACATTCAAGTGGAACTTCTGTATTTCGGTTTGTGTCCATTGCCTCTTGTGCTTTCAGTAGGTACCCCTGAGAAGAGTCTGGGCTCTTCTGTAGTTCAAACAGTTCACCTTTTGATCTTGGCTGAAACTTTTTGTGAGTGCCAAGCCTGAAAACATTATCATAAGAATCTTGGGCCAAACTGATTTAGTATAAATTTCAGCTAGGACAGTTTACTGTAGGCAAACAAGAGGATAAATGACAGGGACATACATTGGTATTTTTTCTTACAAAAGTTTAAGATTAATGAAACCTGTGGTTTGCAAGAGATCTTCGAACACAGTGCCTACTTGTTTCTGCTAGATCATGCCCAGAATGCACTTAGGACTTCACATATTTCTTGTTTTGAATGAACCTTAATGTAGACAACTATAAACTGTGTCTTGTAAAAGAAAAAAACCCACAAACATTAATAAATGATAAATTGTATGTCACAACAGTATGCGTTCATTACCTTTATTCCAGCATTTCTTAGCATCTCTAGAGTTGGTCTAACATCTGCTTGCAATTGATCTTCTACTCCAGTGAGACACAGCAATTCCATTTCTCGCTCCAAACTTTCTACAACAGCAGCAACTTTCAAGTTTCTATCATGTATGCTTAACTTCGCTTGGTTATATCGACTCTGTTTGCACAAACACAAAACTACTTAGACTTGGCTGTGACTTAAAAAAAAAAAAGTAAGCATTTGGCCTATCAGTTATAATAAAAAGCTGCATTTAAATATCTTCAAAAAAGAACAAAATAAAAAGAGCGGATTTGCATCTAATCTTATATGTGCTTTTTCTGACAGGTAAACTCAAGAGAACCTTCTGAAGACCTACTATAAATTAGGCATCTCAGCATCTAAGCAGAAACTGCTCTAATCTTTGAGAACAAGTAGATTTTTTGCTCAGACTAAAGCTACGGAATTAACATTATGCTATCCTCTGGGAAAATACAATCCAGTCACTTAAATTTAAACAGTATCCTGTGCATACCTGCAGAACAATCACTAATGAATGGTAAGATCTGTAATAGTCTGCCATATCTCAACTATCAATATTTTCAATATGAGTTGTCTTCTTTACCTTATTAACAGAGTAAAAAAGATAAATGTTCCCCTTGAAGTAACTAAATAAAGCAAAACACAAGAGCTACATGAATAATATAGATCATTCTATCCCTTCATACCTCAAAATCTTGATACTGTTCCTCAGTCAGTGATTTTTTGGCAACAACCAGAGTACGCAGTCCTTCTCGAGCCATATTACCACACTAAATGGACCAAAACATATAATAATAATGGAAATATTTAACTGTATGCACACATTTCATACTATATATTAGCATGGAATGTCTGTAGCATAACAGTTTGTTTCTTTAGACTGTAGATTAGTTTGGAGAAGCCACAAAAACAATTTCACTTCAGTTTTCCCAAAGTAGTATATTATTGGCAAGCCAATTAAGACTTTCTCTCCAAGCTTAAAGAAAAACTCTTGTAGGCTGCAGTCTAAAAGTAAATTAAAACTATTTTTAAAGCCCATTAAAACTAGTTTTAAAGCTAAATATTTTCTTTTTTTCAGAGAAATGTACCTCTTGTCATAAAAAGGTCTACAAATCATAAATAGCTGTGGAATAGCATATCTTAATGAAAAAGAAGGCTGTATAGAACAAAACACTTATTGATTTGACCTCATAAAAGCTAAATAAATTAAACAAGTATTTTACAATTAATTGTGCATCATTATCGCCAAAAGTAATTTTTATGACATTTTGCTAGGTCTTCAGGGAGTTTAATTTATCCATGTCCCTGAATAAATCAAACTGCCCTGCAGCACATATTGATTCATATTGCCAATATCATTATGAACATACACGGTGTAATCATTGTATTAACATATTGTCTATATGTCAGGTCAAAATAAGATGATTGCCAGCACCTACTAGAACCGCACAGTGAAAAATATTAATCAGTTTTGCAATTTGGTCTCTATCTATTTTATATTAAATATAATAAATATGATAAAAAGCTATTTTAATTTGTCTACATCCCGTATTAAACTTTAACTCGTAATCATACTTCACTGTAGAATTTGATAAAAGGTTATTACAGGATAAACAGATTTATAACAAAATACTCAGAAGCGATTAGGTTTTATGTGAAACATCAGTCAATGAAAAAAAATCTTGTTTAAATAAGAATGTGTTCTTCTGTGACTACTAGCTTTGTCTTTTCTGTGTGCTATACAAGAATTGGAAAGAATTCTAAATCCTAAAAACCTATTCAGGATATATGTAACTGAACTAGAAAAGCCATTACTGCAGTGGCTCAGGATCTCCTTTAAAACTATTCCAATAGCATTTAATATTTCAATTTGACATTAAATATATATATAATATATATTTTTTGAAGTAAATGTTGACTTTATTTCTTACCTCTTCTTCTAACCAATCATTGTACTGTACAATAGTGGACATTGCAACATCTGCACCCTTCATATAAAATGTAATATCTCCTGAAGATTCATCCTAAAATTTTACAGAAGAAATAGAAAAAAAAAATCTGTTTATACAGTCAAAACTTGCATACAAATAACCTAATCGTCTTTTGAAGTAGCAATGGATTGTCATTTATGAATAAAAATGAAGTACCTTGCAAATGGTTGCATAAGTTTTATTATTTTATGTTAATATTTTCAATGATTCCTGACTGTGCATAGATGCACATTCCCTACTTTCCCATGTAAAGGGACCAGTTCTAACTGAAGTCAGTATAACAGCATCCCTAAAATACTTGTCCTTTCTAAATGTTAAAATATCACTGTTATGCCCACTGTAACTACTTTTTTTTTGTCATTCGTTATTTAAATTAAAGCAGAAAGTTTGCTCTGTATCTTTGAAATATCTAAGTAATTAGAAATTAACAAATAACACTGTAATGAATTTAACAGATGTTTTAATGATGAAACATTCATTGAATATTCAAACAATCCAAAATCAAGGCAAATATTACCTAAATCAGGAATTTGTGATGTATGGTCTGTTGCAGAAATAATGGATTTCTCTGATCTACAAGCTTCATAAAATATCTCTGAACATCTCTAACACACTGTTAAGCAGGCTCATAATGCCAACCTCACTTAATGAAACACAGACTTGCCAAGATCTCTCCAGACCTGAGCATGCACTTACCCTATCTGAAGTACCTCTGCCTAAGGCTGATGGCATGCCTGGTTTGTTACCCACTTACAAACATGGAATAGGATGAGTTCGACACCTATTTAACTAGGACTTAATACTGATCTAACCATGTAACCATGTTATCTGAAGCTGTGCTGTTACAGTATCTGATTTTAGTCAGGACAGAAGTACATAGTATGCATGGCTTAACATTAGCAGAGGTTTAAACCTTCCTTTGCATGGTGTGGTGGCTTTCTTGCATCTGAAGTTTTAATAATCATTATTATGTTCCCATCTGGACATCTAACAGGTACATAGGTGGTATATAAGCATATAAGGTAAAGCATATACCCGGTACATCTGAGACCTTGTGGTGTTTTGCTGTTCGTGCATGCATGCCTGAAAAAGCAGTATCAGTAGTGATACAGTATAGAAAGATGCAAACTACTATTGCAAGAAATTTGTTTCACTTGTTTATCCCTTGAAGAGGCAACACACTTTTAAGATGAAAATTAAAAATGAAGGGTTAAAACTTGCAACATCAGTGCCTAAGCATGAAGTACTGAAATTAATGTGTTGCACGTGAGAGAAGAGTTTGTCCTTTACAAACCTCTCTGCAACATCAGGTTAGCCTGAATTTTATATAATTATTTGTCTAGTGTGTACCTGCATCAAGTGTCTACTTTCCATTTGAAAGTGCAGTGTAATACATTTTTTCAGCATCAAGTTTCTATTAAGAAATATCAAAATAACTGTTCAGTAAAAATAGCTTTTGAGAAATGAAAATCAACAGCCCCCCCAAATTACCCTAACTATGATTCCCATGCGCTTGCTCTCAGAAGTGAAGGGGAAAATCTGCAGAATATAGTATGTCAGAATGTGTCCACCAGGGGTCTTCAATTGCATTGAGGTTAAATCCCTGTTAACTAGTGTAAGACCAACACTCTCCGTCCACTGCACCAGAGCTACCTAAAGAAGACAAAAAGAAAAAAAAGACACATTTAAATGTGAAAGGTCAATTGCATTATGTAGATTAGGCTAAAGCCAAAGAACTGTCAGTAGGGTAAATGTTTAAGCTGTTCCAAAGATTTCAACCCTCTCATAGAAAAACCATCAGTATACAGTACAAAATCTTAGTACATCAAAATAATGTTTTCCTTCAGAAAGACTACAAAAATTAAAATTGAGCAGTGTGACAGAAGACACACAAGCAGGAAAAACCTCAGGTAAGTTCAACCGACATGATGACTAATGCCCACTAAGAATTTCATCCAAATTGAGTAAATAATTACTGAGTAGCTTCTAATGAAAATTTAAATTAGGGGGGAAAAAAAAGTTGTATGAACTCCCAAGAAATCCTCGTAGTGTTGTCTATGTAGGCACCGACAAATGAAAATGCATTGAGATGCAGTTAAATAAAGAGAAAAGAACACACTTTAAATAGCATCATTTTAAAATCCCCAAATCACAGGAAGTCTTTAGAGATTTTTCTTCTTCAATAAAAGTACCACATAAGCTGTAAGTGATCCAATACTCCCAAGGTTAATTTTCAATTTTCACAGTGAAAGGATACTATTACATTCTGACCTGTAAATTGCATCTTTCTCCTAATACCCTATCATCTCATTTGTGTCCCTTTGCAGCTAGGACTTAAGTGTTCTATATTTGGTGACTCACATCTGTTTATTATTTTGCTTATGCTTGGCTTCACCAACCATTTGAACTAGCATTTTGCAGCACTGTCATTCTCGATTCTTATACCTGGCCTACACACAACTACTTATTTTTTTTTTCTTTTTTAAATGTGCATATACCATAGCAGTGCAAATACCGTAGCAGAAATGGTCAACAAGACTCAGGAATCAAATAGTTGCCTAAAAGGCAACTGAGCAAACTTGAGAGTAACACATGAAGTTTGACTCCTGTCATTATACCAGACCAGCCATACCGTAACAGTATCCTGAACAACACAACCAAACCATACCATTAAATATCTGCAGCCTTTATAACATACAACCATTAAAAAATGTATTTCACGGATGGCATAAAAATATAAATTACGAATCTGCACAAATAAGTATATACTGAATCACTGGCTGTACAGAGTTCAGAAAAAGGATTCTTAGACTAACACTCTCTCTTGAGGTTTCCCCTCTACAGTTATATTCCATTCTCTTTAATGTTTCTGAAATGTTACATTAAAATGGTCTTGTAACCCAGTGTAAAAACATCTAGAACCCCTAGAATGGCATGTGAACGCAGCAGCTGTAGCTTCTACAGCACTTTACATATTGGATGTGGTCAGATAAAACAATCAAAGGTTGGGGAAGCACAAAAAACTTATCTGGAGATGCTATCATTTTGCTTTAAAAAAAAATCTATTCTAATGATAAATATTTATTTGCTGATAACCATTAATTTCTTAACACAGACAGATGAAATGCATCAAGTCTCCTGAATCCAAGTTAGGGACTTATTTGAATACTCTGTGGGTCTTGTCTGGCTGATCACTAAGTTTCTTTTCTATAGAAATCAGTTTCCCAGGTGACAGAATTGCACTGGTCCCCCCATTACTGAGACAAAGGTCTGTGCCTCAACCCATTAACCATGTGGTATACCTGGGATAGGTAACACAGGGAGAGTTGAAGAGAACTTCTGTTGTTTCTCGCTTGCTATTTGTCTTCCCCCTCAGTCCAGCTAGTAAGAACAGTTACCCACCTCTGATATGACAAGCTCAAAGTAACATCAGTAGTGAAGGAAGTAAATATTTGCATTATGGAATGGAAATGGAACAGATCTGACAAAAGCTACTGAGAAACATCTTGTTCGGTGTTTCTTACTCCAGAACTTTCAGATCTTACCATTACTGTTCAGCTTTCATTCCCCCTGTCAGTAGTCTCTCTCCACTAGAGGCCACCAGCCCCTAGGAGCTGCCATAGTTCACAACTCCAATACTAAACTCTTCAATTATGATAGCACAAATTGCCACTCAAAGTAAAATTCCGAGACTTCAAAAGGAAACTCTCCCAATTAGTGGGCAAAGCAGCATTTGTTCAGCCAAGATACCCACAAGCTAATGTGTTTAATTTTATGGCAGTACTAGCCCAGGAGGTGGAAGTAGCTTCTCTGAGCATGATGGTTTATCTAACTCAGCTGTCTGAGGAACATGTGCATCTGAAGTGGGGCACAAAGAGGGGAAACTTCAGAAGCACTGTTGTTACAGACCTTGTTGGCAGCCATGCACAATAATTCAATGGCTTGGGGACAATCATCCCATTTGTTTAGAAACATTAATTTACTGAACTAAAAAAAATCAGTTTATAAATATCTTAAGTAACTTCTAGAAAGTTCCATTAAGCATACAAGGTTGTTAAGTGACAAGGATGCAGTTACATATTTCATCAGTGATGAAACCTAATTGCCTATTAAAGACAAGAAAATGAATAGTTAGTGAATAGTTAGGAAGTTTGTAAACTTCATATTAAGCAGAGAACAAAAAAACATATTCCTGTTGAAGATTCAGAACTTCACATTTGATTAGACCATTAGACTGACTTTATCCAAAACCAAATACTAATCAACAATTTTAAAAAAAAATAACACTTTAGGAAACATGTAAACTAATAGTCCACAAAGATTTTGGAATATGTGATTTTATCATAAACTGATTTTAAATGACAATTTTTCAACTGTTTCCAACCTTATTTTTTATTTTTAAGGAAAAAAAAATCTCTTACAGGAAATTCAATTAGCCCATTAGTCTTCCATTTAATAATCTCAGTGAAAACAACTACATGGCAGAAAAAGCTACAGGTATCTAACCACACAATTCAACAGCCAAAATAAACACTGATGTGCAAGATGAGGGATTGTCCATAGAAAGCATTTAAAGGAACGGACATATCCTCGTTTATTTTCAACCTCGAGGATGAAAGAGTTAAGTGACTCCCTAACAAATAAAAGAAGTTTTATTCTCTCTGAAGTGCTGTTAAATGGCTTTAGGCCATGCAATCAAAAGGTACAGGTCTGCCCCTTACTCAGCCCAATTCCAAGATCCTCTGTGAATTCTCCTGACCTTTCCCCATGAGGGTAAATGACTTGCACAAGGGTGGGGACTCTCATTCCTGGTCAGGTTAACATCTGCCCCATCTTCCTCCGGATTAGTAGGAAATACCAGGTATCACCCAACTGTCTTACTAATTTTTATTTAGGGGAATAAAAATTTCCCCCTCTACTCTGCTCTGGTCAGCCCTCACCTGGAGTACTGTGTCCATTTCTGGGCTCCCCAGTACAAACAAGACAGGGATCTCCTGGAAAGTGTCCAGCGGAGGGCCACAAAGATGATAGTGGGCCTGGAGCATCTTCGCT
This sequence comes from Cygnus atratus, assembly GCF_013377495.2. Classification (NCBI taxonomy): domain Eukaryota; kingdom Metazoa; phylum Chordata; class Aves; order Anseriformes; family Anatidae; genus Cygnus; species Cygnus atratus. Next base: position 48,604,138 of record NC_066363.1, read on the forward strand.
ATGAGGAAAGGCTGAGAGACCTGGGTTTGTTCAGCCTGGAGAAAAGAAGACTGAGAGGGGATCTTATTAATGTTTATAAATACCTTTATAAATACCTCTACAGGGAGACAGAGGGATTTGGCCAACCTCTTTTCAGTGGTTTGTGGGGACAGGACAAGGGGTAATGGCCACAAAATCGGTCACAGGAAGTTCCACACCAACATGCGAAATAACTTCTTCAATGTGAGGGTGATGGAGCACTGGAACAGGCTGCCCAGGGAGGTTGTGGAGTCTCCTTCTCTGGAGATATTCAAGGCCTGTCTGGACACTTACCTGGGCAACCTGCTCTAGGGAACCTGCTTTGGCAGGGGGGCTGGAGCTGATAAAATCTCTTGAGGTCCCTTCCAACCTCTACAATTCTGGAATTCTGTGAATTGCAACATAGAATCCTTTTGCTCTGTGGGAAAGATAATGACCTCTAGTTACTTGTCACCTTGGGACCCTGATGGCAGGAAGAAGTCATGGTTGATGAAAAACTGATATAGTCACTTGAAAAAATGAAACTTGCCTCGTCCTTGAGCACACAGGGTCATACATCCACAAAGTGAGGTATGAGATATCCTACTGAATTCTGAAGACCTTCACTTACCAGTTCCATCCTAAAAGGCTGTTACTGCTTGGCCTAAGGCCAAAAAAATGCCCCTGACCATTTAGGTGAAAAATGGACCATATAAATAAAGGCTTTGAAGCCTTTGACATTTATGAGTGAGCAGTTTTTAGGGTGAGAGTGAAGAACTACGTGTGGAAATTTCTTAAGATAGTTTCGCTCCTTAAAGAATTCTCATGTAAACAACCTTCATTTATTTCAGAGCAAATTAAAAGCATCTTAATTTCAGATAGTCGGATTTACTTTCAAAACCTGGTTCCCATGTAAGGAAACAGAGGACACACAGGTTATACATGTGGTATATTGAGGTTAAGACTATTGGTATGGTAACAGGGAAGAAGCTGGGAGCTTTTTTTCCCCCTACTGTCTGAATGTTCCCAACAGTTTCTGTTAGGATTGTTCAACAACATTAATGTTTCCAATGAGCACCGCTTTGTTTATATTTATGAACAATGATTTGGTAAAGGAAATTTGCAGTCTACCCCTTTTCATCGAGAACTTTCAAAATTAAATAAAATTATTAACTTAAAATACAGCTTGATATGTGAAAAAACTGCCAATCGATATTCAAGACAAGCTATGAAGTAGTTATTCTTTGTGGGTCTCGAAGGTCATGAAAGTGATGGTTTTATGCTACTGAGTGATTTGCTTTTCACAATACATTGACAAAACAACACAATTAGTCTTGCTTCAATAAGCACACACAATAAAATGAATTAAACAATACAACATGTCTCATACATTACAGCTTCACTTGTAAACACAAAAGCTGCTTCACTAAGGGCATATCATTTCCCTGTCTGTTTTTAAATGATTGGCTGTGTATCATTGTAATTAATTTTAGAAACTGTTGTCTTTGGACAGAAACATTGGAATTAAGTAACTGACCACACTTTAAAGTAGTATTTAAATACTTGAAATACTGGAATTAGAAATGCTTGAGAATATAACAGTGCAGGACTAAGCATAACCAATAAATAGCTGGTTTATGAGAGTACGCAGTCATTAAAAATCGTGACTGATCAATCTTTTCTGACCAGAGGAGAGCAAAGGTCTTCAAAGGCCCCTGTTCATAGCATGCCCCTGAATTGCTTGGGTCTGTGACCTTTGAACTCCATTGCTTTACCTACTTAGCTTATACCCTTTTATGATTGTTCATTACATTAGGGTAGCTGACTTTCTACAGATGAGCTGAACCCACAGCTATCATGGCTGAGTAAAAGACGTTTTCATTTTTTTTTAAGCAAGTTCTCAATGAATGTTTATTGTTTGCTATGCTACATCTGCAGAGGACAAGTGACAGACAAATGAAACTTTCCACTCTTTCAGAGAAAATGAAATATTGATCACTTATCATAAGAAACAAAGAGCCTGGCATAAGTAGGGTTCACATTATGAATACAAAATCAGTTACTTATCTCAGGTTACTCTAACGATACATAAATACATCTTTTATGATGAATGTACCTACTTCTAAATGTGCAGACTTCCTTTTGATTATATTATCTGTATATGGATGCACACATACACATGTGAAGAATTTCAAATGAATTCCTCAAGTAATTTCATTAACTGTATTATGTGTCAATATACTATGGAACTGCTTCTTATACCCTTCTACAGGGAAGATCAGTTTATACTTACACATTGTTCTCTGCTCTTTATATGCTATGGTGATAACATGCAATGTTACATAATGCAAAAAGACAACTGAACAAATCACATCTTCTTTCAAAAGACTGCAATCAAGCGAGTTCCATAAAAAAAATCTAAGAGAATAGAGTTGTAATGTTGAGAAAGCACAATGCATAAAACTGGTTAAGTCTATTAAATGATAATGTTGCTTATTAACCAAATATGTTGTGATAGGTCAGTGTTGAGGTTAAACAGAAAACATCAATTGAATCATTTCCCTAAATAAAGCTCCAGGGTGCAATATTCAAAGCACTTTATTCAATAAAAAATGCTTTTAAAATGGTACTTTGGTGATTGGGAAACATTGGCATCATCAGTCAACCTAACTGCAGGAAAGTTCAATAAGCTAAATAATGAACCATTTACATTATTTTCCTTAGGCTCCAGTGATTTGCAAGCATTGCATCAATACAACTCTTTAAAAAATTATGATAAAGACCTGCTAAGTCTTTCAACTCTTAGCCTTTTTGCTGTTATCCTGCATTTTTTATGCTATTTAAATGTTTTCTGTAGCTTTATCATTTTATAAGACTCCTTTCAGTATCAATTTCTAAATATATTAAACTATACCTATTCAATATGATATTTTTAGTAGTTTCAAACACCTTTGAAAATGAAATTTAATGCTGTCTGTTCTGAAGTGTGTTGCACGTTTTTCATTTCACTTGCATATAGTTTGAATGTATGAGTTCAGGATAAAAAAATCATTATTAAAAATACCTGTACATTCTCTCCCTTAAAGCACTAACAGTTTCTTCGTTGCTGCCTTCCTCTTCCACTTTGCTTTTCACCCTGAGCCCCATATCTGTCATCTAAGCACTTTATCAACTTTCCTTTCCTTTTTCCAAGGTCAAATCCTTTACTGTCTTCCCAGGGCACCACTTGCATAATTCTCAAGTCTTACAGCTGTTTCCTTTAGCAAATATTGAAGGAGAATTGCTATTTACGGCATTATTTTCAGATTCCAAATGACTGAATGAATTGAAAAAAATATAGAGAGAAGAGCAAGTGTGTGAAAAAAATCAACATTTCTCTTAATTGCACATCTCTTCACCTTTGTCTGTTAAAGCTGAAGGATTTACTTAATCTTTAGCTGTGACTGCATCTTTCATTATATTTAGTGGTACCTTGCAGGCTCATTACACTAATACATTTAGTGAATATGATTATATATGCATATGAAAAATTGTACGTGTGCAAATATTGTCAAACATTATGCAGATACAATAACAGATTATACTGACAGTATCTCTGTCATAAACAAATGCACTTCCAACATTCTCAGCTCATATTGTAGGTCAAGTTGTATTCTATAACACCACACACAATATTATGGATTATTGATTTTAGCCAAAGAGCTCAAGTCCTACCTAGAGTTTATTTCTAAAATGGATGTTCTATCTGCTGCTTTTTAATCTCTGAGAACCAGCCATTTCTTTGTATTCTGCAATCCGTTGATACCATGAACTATTGGAAGTGGATATAATTGTCTGTTCAGTACAACATCAAGAAAGACTTCATTTTATTTAATTTTTGAAAGGACTTCTTATAAACTTGTTTCTTTTAGCAATTAGTTTGCAGTTTGAATTGTTAAAATTCTGTTAATGTTACATATGGTGATATACTAAAAATGCAAACCAAACGTATACTGAAAGTAACAAGCAAAGCTGTAGTAATTGTAGTAATTACTACTTTGTGGAAGAAATATTACCTGGTATTAGATGAACTTGTACAGTTAAAAAAGTATACAGGCTTTCACATATACAACTCCTTCTTCACATCTTGTGAAAACCATGTTTTGATTATGACTAAGTTACTGTGGCTACACCACCAACAGTATATACAACCTTCAGACACTGCTAGAATTTTTTTAAAACAAAGATGCCCTTTAACCTATTCAATTTAAGAGGCAAACTGACTTCTAAATATTCTGTTTTCAAGAGTACACCCATATCCATGTCAGTGGACCAGAATTATTTTTATGCTTACTTTGCAATATATTGAAACTTGAATTTTGTCTCTGCCTCGCAAGATCTTTCTGGATTGAATTTTAGGCAACTAATTCAGGCTCCAAAACACGACTACTCAGAACAATAACTCAGGTCTATTGAAAGCAGTAGGATTTGTTTCAGATTTGGATTTCAATGTAAGGCAAATGCATATTTTACTCAAATAGGGTTTTAAGTTTGTTCCACACTTCATGAAGTTTTGACTGAACCCTCAAGATAATGCAGCTGCCTAAGGTAAGTAAGCTCAAGAGCTTTTGTACAGGAGTGTTTGAGGTTTGGGCTTTTTATCCTGTTGGGGTTTGTTTCCTGTATATTCCACTAACTGGTAGTGTCACTAGCTAATGTACCTGGCTGTCCATCACTCAAAGCTGAGTTTCATATTCTCTTTTGAATATCTGTGCTATGATCCATACACAAATTAATGTTTTGAGAATACACCTAATAACTTCAATTCTGATACTCAATGCAGTATTGACTTCAAAGCATTAACTTCACAGACCTCTTAGGCAAATAATTCAAACTACCTTTATATAACCTAGATCTTTCCTATAGCAGTAAAGGAAGTAAAACCAGATTATTGGAAGTATAAAGAAACCCCACCCCAAAACACTTGTATTTCACAGTTCTGTTCTTTTTAACTTCATGAATCCTGTTTTTTGGCTGAGATTAAATTTTTTTTGCCCTTGCATACTGACCTCATCAGGGCTGGAAGCCTGGTAAGCTCGATTTTCATCACTGAAGTCCTGATCCACCTCTGCATATTCTGTTTCTCCAGACACACCAGCACGTGATTCATAAACTGGGGTCACATTGTGGCACAGTGCAATAGCCTTCACTGCTTCATGTATTCGGCTGCTGACACTCTTGCGGACTTTGGGTGCAGAAGACTGAGGTTTCCTAGATGGTGTTGAACTTACATTGCTTCCACTATTCTGAGAATGCACCTTTAAGACCCAATACAATGAACAGTAAAACAAAGTTTAATAATAGAAACAAAACATGAATACTGATTTATATCTGATTTTTCCCTTTACAAAGGGTGATAAATTATAAGGATAGTAACTATTTATTTCATAAAAACTACTGTTAACTCTTTCAGCTCGTGATTAATAAAAACCCTCATCTACTTTTCTCTAGAACTAATGCAAAACCAGAGGTTCATTATCTTGAATTTATATTTAATTTCAATAAGAGAGAATTCAAACAGCAGGTAATTGAAAAATGCGAAATTAAAACAAGTAACCAATAAAATGAATGAGTAGACTGACCAGGTTCTGCAGAAAACCCTGTTTCCTTAATTCATAATTTACCTTTTCCAGTGATCCATCACACAATAATCCTTTTATGTACTTTACTTCCTATGCATTATTTTAGAAAAGTACTTAAGCCAGCAACAAACTGGATCACTTTAGGAACACCAGAACAAAACTGCAAGGGTGTTTTTTCTTTTGTTTGTTTGCTTTTCTTCTTTATTCTGTCATCTGCATACATCCAGAGGCTGGAAACTTATATTCCACAATTTAATATTGAAAAAAAAAATCCCTTTACATCTTGACCGAAATCTTTGGCATTTTAAACAGCACATTGGTATGGAACAAAAGAACAAATGCAAATATCATTAAGTATAAAAATTAGGATAAAAATATCACTGATTAAATTAAAAACCTATGTGATTTCTACATTATTTGTAAACTAATACAGTTTGAAGGGTAGTTGCTTTTGCTGCAGGTTGGAATTTGTTCTTCCTTAGCAAAATGCAAAAATATAATAAATAATCCTTCAAAGTAATAGTTTGACAAATTTGAGGATCATATTATTGTTGAATAACACTAACACTACTTTTAGTTATCCTTCAGAAATAGTCAAGTACATGATTGAATTTGTCTAAGACAGTACTCTGTTTATAAATGTTTGAAAGCAACTGTTTTATTGTTTGTTTTTGAAGTCAGCATTGGAAATATATCTATCTATATATCTAAATATATATGCAGTTCTACCCTGGTGTGAACAGAAGACTCTTTGGTAACTCAGAAAACCTCTTCAGAAACCATGCGTTTTTAACTCCTGACTGTAATCTGCTGAACCGTGAACATTCTGCCCATCAAATTACAGTGTTGTCTAATAAAGGGTTTAACTTTCTGCTCATCTGGCACTGCTTTTCAGCTACTGCTTTAAACCTCGACATTTGCATTCTGCTAACGCTGATGCCATTACAGCTGCAAATAAATTAAGCTGATTTACTCCTCCTGAATTATGTTATGTTTATTGATGCTTGTATAATTTAATTTCACACAAATTCCATTAAAGATTATGCCCTCTATCACAAAATGCTTCCAGTGGGGAAATATAATCAGGTTATAATAGATTTGTGTGTTACATTAAGATGACAATAGTCTAGTAGGTCCACTGTAATAATAAAACAGAACACAAACAAGGGATAAAATCAATGTCACACAAGAACCACTGCCTAGCTAACTGGCAGCCTCTATTAACATGGATTAAATAAAAAAAAATTCACTATAGTTTTCAGATTGAAGCAACTGTTTAATATTTGCTTGTTTTGTTAAAGAAACTCCTTCATTTTTCTGTTTTAAATAGTTGCTAGCAACACACACAATTAAAGTATTATTTAAACATTAAGCAGTGTTATATAAAGCTGAAAAAAGGAAGTTCCAAAAAAGTTCTTTTCATCATTTAAGAACTGCTAACATAGACTTGGGAAATCCTTTCCCACAATTCAGGGAAATAAAGCTTCCCTTGCATTTCTTCTTTTACAGAATTCAGTGCCAAATCTGTTACAGTAATTAAAAAAATAATTAACCATGGGTACCACTCATTAAATTCTACAACAAACTAGTAAAACCTTTAAGCAAGTAAGAATTCCAGAAATTATGCCATTCTTTTCAGATAGAATATTTAACCTAAATAAATGAGAGGTGTTAATGAATGTGCCTCCTCTACAAGAAGACTGGTGCCCAGTCTTCAAACTTAGTCAGTCCTCAGTGTGCCTGCTGAAGTTTATCAGTTAATATTATCTATTGCTACAGTTGTTACTGTGAATACCCAAACAATCCATTGTAACGAAACTAAGGTTGGTTGATTTTTATAAACATTGTCAGGTAGCAATTACTTCCAATAACCCATCCTGAACCAAATTTGGACTACTGATCTTTAGGTAAAAGAACTCCATATCTTATTTCTCACAGGCTTATTATTGCAAGTCAGTGACATATTTATGGCTGTACCTACTAAGAATTAAGCTGAAATGAATTCCTTTTTCTTGGATAAATCTAAGAACTAGATTCCTTGATTTGTTTATATGGAAAATAAGATAGAAATTCAAGATGCAGACTGAAAACTAATATACTGTGTTTAGTCACTGCTTTCCCTTCTGCCTCTCTTCCGAAATGCTACAGAGTATTAACAAATTGGTGTCAAACTTTTTGGTTTTTGTTTTTAAAGAATCAAAAGAGAAGGAAGGTACAGTTCAAAAAGATCTGCATAACTAAAGACCCAAGCTAATTGTTGATCCTACAATCAATCCTTTTACAAGAGAAAATGAGGACACAGATAAGGGGGTCAGTGTATGAACTTAACTGGGTCAGCCAATGATGTTTTGTATCCACATCAACTATAATTTATGTATAAGTCTTAATTATCACACTCTATGCAACATATGAAAACATGAATTAACATATCACTTATATGCTCCTATATCAATTTGTTGTTGTTGTTGTTGTTGTTTGTTTCAAAGGATAGAAATAAAAATTAAAAAAAACACCTTCCTAATCCCAGAATGGAATCAGGTCCTTAGAAAGGCCTGCAGAAGCAACCCAGATACTTTATATACATGGGAAATGCAAATGGTGTTTGCAGAATTTGATCCTCCTCCACTCCACAACTTACCCACAGACAGACAAGGAGTCATAATTCTCTTCCTAGACCAAGCATTCATATATCACAGGAAGACCAAACACTTCATTCTCAACCAGAAGAGAGTTAGAGAGTTTTCATTTTTTCCCCTGGTTTATGCCATTTGCAATCTTAAATTTCTCTAAAACCATATTTATTTGTTTTAAAATATTTTTTTATATATGTCTTCATTTTGCCAACTTTTTTTTTTTCTTTTTGCTTATGACAATTAATGTGGTTTTCAATGTCTATTGTTGATGAATATATCTTCAAAGACGTAATTACTGTTTGTTGGGTTCTGGTCATTTACTCGTAATTTGCAGTCTCCACAATGAATAGCTTACTCTGAGATGATTTGGCAGAAGACAAACTGCATTGCACAGACAAGTTAACACAGATTCCTGATAGTGGGGAATAGAAAAGTAAACTCCGTGAAGTGGGTGTTATGAGGAACTTTAGAACCAGGAGAGAACAACATACTGTCTCACGCTTTCCCCTTTCATCCTATCAGTTAAGAGAGATCTACAAAAGGAAGAATTTTCATAGCATCTCAAATTTCTAGACATGATCAACAACAATGCTTCAGTGCTTTAAAAATATCTCCATATTAAAGGTAAATAATTTATAAATGAGATACCTGTGAATACGAGTTTATAATATGACTCTGAATTTCATCCATCGTGTCTGTTCCATAGGACACAGTACCTAGGTGGAGACGCTTAAATATCATCTCATTCTGTGTAAGCGTTCCTGTAATGAAGAAGCACATTACAAACCAGCAAAAAAATACCATGAGAAGGCCACAACACTCCATCCCCCAGCCCCAGTCTTTCTTTTGGAAAGAAGGAATGAATCATAAGTCAGCATTAGTTCAGTTAATTAAAGTAATGTTTGTGCAGAAAGATCAGAGTTAGTCATACTGGAAGAAATCACTGGTTCCACCTTCAGCCTGCCACCACAACTAAACATACAAACTAGAAAGACACAAAATCATTTTCCTTAGTATAAAACACAGAAAATGTAGTATATGGATAAAACTGACTCTCAAACATCAATGCAACAGTTTGCATCATGTATCAGAAATGCTAAAGGAAAATAAAAAAACATTCGTACAGGAATCCAGCACCTCATGTACAAAGGCAGACACGCTAGCAAGCAGGCACATTCAATGTTAGCTAGAATGAGTCATTAAGAACAAACATCACTTCCAAATTTGACAGATTTAGCCTCCAACTGGAATAGGGCAGAATGAATGAAATCAGTGTTTTCAGAACACACTTTGCATTTGTGAGAAACTACAGGGTGTCAGTCACAGACTGACACTTTGCGTCCATCTCTGCCAACTGCTCACATCCCTGGGTTTGAAAAAACTCTTAATAGAAAGGTGGAAGGTTCAGGCTTCCAAGATGAAGCACATCAGGCAAAAAGAGGTCACCTAGCTTCCCATGGTAAACTCACAAAAGATTATCCTGATAATGGCCCTTCCTAAAAAACTATTTCTAATTACTCAGACAAAGGGGAATTAATTTAGTACAAAACTTTTACTATATTTAACCACACAGTCTTGGGTTATCAAAAATCATAAATGTGACAATATCCTGATGATGATAAACACAACATGATACTAAAAGTGCCATTCTTGAAGCTTTTACAATAATTTTAATGCAAAGGATATTAAAATTATCCACAAATAAGAACTGCAGAATAAACGATTTCATGTCTTCATCCCAGTATGCTTAAAGACACAAGCCACAGGAAGAGTAGGTTACTTCTCTCCATTGTGTGGAAAACAGAACTGTTTGGACAGTTAGCATCCAGCTTATGCATCTAATAGGGCTAGAACTATTAGTAATTTTGGAAGATTCAGTACGGTTGTAAAAGTCACGTCTTCCTCAGTTATATCTGATATGTCTAACACTCCTACATTCTGGTAATATCTGTATGGTGACACTTCATTTCAATTGTTGTACCATCAAACCACAGTTATCAGACCATGTCTGGTTGTATTACTATAGAAGCATTAGATGATCATTCCAAATATATTCCCTTTTCCCTCTCTACCATTAAAAACTGACACTTTCCATTCACGTTTCCTTACATGTTGTTCAGGATTTTTTACCACAGTCATACCATTTGAATTTAGAAAAATATTTAAAACAAGGTTTATATGAAACATAATTTCTTCACAAAATGCATAACATTATTAAAAATCCATATGAGAAGTAGAATATTCCCAAGGCTGGAAAGCAGCCCATGAAGATAAAGTTCTTGATCTCCACAATTAGGAAGACAGAAACTTTTGACTACTTTTATACACGGGATAAGAAGAGTTTGTTTTTATAGTCATCATGTAAGTCCATGACGATTTTTTGTTTGCCTTCACAAGCTTTACTTTTATTCAAATATTGTTTGTTAAATTTGATTACATTTATGACTGTAATTGTGGGCTAGGAGAAAAAAAAACCACAACAATCTACATTTTGCAGATGAGAAGCAGGCAAGTTTCCACTTGCAATCATGAGAAATTAAAATCTCCTTTTAAAAAGAAAACAAAACAAACAAACAAAAAATCCAACACAACAAAAACACAAAAACAAAGTACTTTGTTCAATATTGTTTGTTGCAAGAAATTTCCAAATAAATCTGCATAACGTTTGTTACTTTCCAGGCACGTTAACATCTTCTCACTGCCCATAGCTTTGCCAATTTTTGAATAAAAATAAATGCTCCCTAGGAGTTGGGGAACTAAATGCCACTCAAAATTTGAGACAGCAGGCAACTGTCAAATCTGTTTCTCACTAGTTCAGTAATTGCTGCTTGAGAAAACAGAGAGAAAACAAAATTGGCTCTACGATTATTATATGGAAAGATTATTTCTTCTGACGTTACTAAATCTGTCCAAGTCCAAATCATGTGTAGTTGAGGGAAAGGTAGATAGATGGAAAATTTGTGTCATTCCTTCCCGCCTCCCATCTCAGCAAGCAGAGAAGAAAAGCTTCAGAGTATAAAAGTATGGATTTTCCTATCTTGCAAGAATCAGGAGCCAGGGAAGGAGGTTCAGGAAAAATGAGCAAGGGAAAACAATTTATAAAGACAAGGTTAAACATTCCAGCAATCACAATTTAATACTCAGATTTTATGCATTACTTATAGAATCAACATCCTTCCATTTTATCAGCTACGGTAATAGGAAACATCTATGGCATATGAAAGCAAGCTGCAAAAATATCTGTACTTGCTATTCAAAATTCTAATAAAAAAGAAGGAAACAAAACCCAAAAGAAACAATTAATTTTTGCTCTTGGTTTTTTAGACTAGCATTAGGCTTTCAACAAGAGACAATACATATGAAGCACTGTTGGAGAAACATGGGTAGCTGCATTTATAAATGCATAATTACCCCAAATTTCTGCAAAAATAAAACAAAATACACATTTCCAGTCATCCAAATTGAAGTTAAAAGTTTTCCTATATGTGAAAATTAAGAATTTACTTTTACATTCTTCTAATGAATGGAACACCGAAAAGGATGAAGACATCCCCAATAACTTGGTCCAAATATTTCATAATGCCAATCAATCATGCTACAACTTAAGAAGCAATTCTTAAATTGTAGTCTTCTGGAAGAAACCTAATACACCTTGACAAAACAATGCATCGTTTACTTTATCCACCAAAATGCAAGCCTTTCAAACATGGAGAGAAGGAATTTTTTTATATAGCTTAATTTAGGAATGAAAAGGAACCCAAAACTGAGCCATTTTTCTAGTCTGCTCAAAGTGATAAAAGTACTGAAGAACAGTATGAGAGCTTTCTACTTTTGATAATGCTTTTTAAACACTTATGTATCAGTTCCACACTTTTAAGACATGCTAATATGAAGTTAGTGGATAAATAAAACTACTTTAGAAAAAAATCAGAAATTATGGTAGTCAGTGTATGATCTCCAACTAACATCACATATTCTTTGGTCTGCTATACAGTTAGTTACCACACAAGGAAAGTATCCTGACAAAAAGTTAGTATACAATTGCTGAAGAAAAATTTAGTATGTTCTTTAATGAATCCAAGAGTGTTTTTTGTTGTTGTTGTTGTTTTTGTTGGTTTTGGTCTAAAATTGTGTCATTAAACACAGAGTAAAGCAGGCAAAGACGAAATTAATTTCTAAGGAAAAAGTCCTGAAGGCATCATTCCCTGGGTGGCAACAGAAGTGATTCACAACAGAGCTGCAGAGTTTTGTTGTTGTTGTTCTTGTTTTTGTTTTGAGAAGCAGATGCAGATCTATCTGATCCTACATTACTATACGGTAACTGGGATTAATACCAGCAATTTAAAAAAGCCAAAACAAAAGAGCAAGAAAATACATACAACAGAAGAATTAGTAACTTTATCAGAAATTGAGAAGGTGAATAATCTTTAAGAAAGCATGCATTCTTTGATTGAGCTATTTACTTAAATAGATAAAAAGTCAGGGCAAAATTGAACAGTTCTATTGAAATTTTAAAGGAAATCCAGCTCAACACTCTTAATAATGAAAACTGTTGGCAACAATCTGGAGGCAGATATACTTTCTCTGAACCTTAGAACAAATACAATCTGGTAAGATTACAAAAGGAAAATTTAAAAACTCATGGTAAACACATACGTCTGCTCACTCAACTGCTCCACTTACGAACAAAAGCCATAAACATAACCACCATAAAACCTCAAACCAAACCCCAGGATAACCTACAACCTGCTAGGAACGAAGGTGAAAAAGAGCTGAGATTTGCTTATCTTTGCTGGGCTGAAGGTAACAGTACTCGTATCATTGATATGGTTAAGAATAGCAGTAGCTATTTCCTACTGATATCAGCCTTTCAGAGCAACATTCATATTCATTGGATACACCATGGATTTTCAGTAGATAGGTATCCAACTGAGGCCACAAAGTAAGGGTTCCTTTGACTGATCTACCTCGAATGCATGTCTTGAAGCTTCCTGTAGTATCTCATGATAAAAGCTTTCTATTCTAGTGTGCTCTACTCAACTGCAACCTCAGTGGTACTAAAATCGTGGAGACAGAGAACAGATAAAGTTAACTGTGTAAATATGTATGCATCAAAGTGAAGTGAGGAAAGGTTATTTCACCAGCATTTCATTTTTTTTTATTTTTATTTTTAATTACTCTGTGGTAGCTTATGTTAAACAGAAAAAGACTCAATAGTCTTTAAGAATACCTTAAAAGATAAATTTTGAGAAATAATTAGTGAAATTCACTATTCTAATAGTCCTTTACATTAGGCACATTTAAGGAAAATGCCTACATATACCAACCTCTAACAAGACTTTCCCAGAAAATCAAGAATCACATTGTTCTATGCATCTGTTCAACTATTATATTTGTTAAGTATCTCATTTGGTCCAAACACCCGCTAAAATGTTAATTACAGAACTCAAATACAAGTGTATGCATTAGTAAATAACTATGCTTGGAAGACTGTACACATTTGTTATAGCTGAATATGCTGGAAGTTGTCGTGAATGGCAGAAGGCTTGCCATCCCACATCCCAAGCAACAAAAGCATTCAAAAAATATTGCCAAATATCTTTATTTTTCTTTCAGGATTAAAATCTTTTTATACACTGGAGAGGGTCAGATACCATGCCCAGCTGCCCTTGGAAACAACTGGAAATAGCTCCCCCTTATAGCTGCCCCCCGCCCCATAACAGATGACGCCTTTCTGTCAAACTTATACGTGATTCAAGTCCAAACAACATGGCATTTTGGGTAATGGATGCTATAATTAAAATGTGAGTCCTAAAAAACCTGTTGTTTTAGTGGGTGTTTTTAGTAATGGCTTTGTTCTACATGAAGATAAAAACTCCCTAACAAAGGAATTAATGTATTGCTTTAATAGGCTGCACCCTGAGTTAAGTTTTAAAATTTATGAGTTCTCTGCAGCATTGTTCTTTAAACAATGGCATTGTCAAAGGCAACCAGTGAGAAGATTAAAGTTCTCCCAGCAGATTAAGTACAAATTATCTGTCCTCCTGTTTCAGCATCATTTGTTCATTTATCACATAACGTCTAGTATTTCTGGTCAGTGTCAATATGCTCTGCATCCTTGCAGTTAACAGATGTCTTCTCTTGTCGAATGAATTACTTTATGTTTCACGCACTGGTGGCCGCAGATGTGTCACTATAGCAACATCATTAATTTCAGATCTTACCGGAAACATGCACTCCAATCAAACCTAATTATACCACATTGCTTTCTTGTCCCACAATAAGGAAACTATAATGCAATTATCGGGATACTTCATTTTCTATTCTACTGTGGCAAATGAGAGAGCCACTGTGATGGACGCTTCTTGTCAAAAAGCTTATTGATGAAGCACAAACCCAATTTACAATCATACAAAGAACTACCTTGCAATTATGTTAGTAAGGCAATGCTCCTTAGACTCAACAGCTAATTCTCAATCATTTCCAGTGAAGCTTGGACCACAGTATAAGATTTTTGCAGACTGTTCTCTGTATTTTTATTTTCAGTATTGAGAAAAGATTTGCTTGTTTACATTTAAGAAGATAAGCCTTTTAGTCCCACTTTTTAATAGCACCTACTTGGAGAGACAACTACAAAACTGTCTCTCTTTCTCCTCTGAACAGCCAAGCCTTAAGTGGGCTTAAGAAGAACAGAATCAACTGGTTTGTAAGATTATAACTGGAAGTTCAAGCATGAAAGTACTGAAACCAGCTCTCATGAACAGTGTGTAATCATGCAATAGCAATCCTGGATGAACTGTACAGAACCTGTTCATTACCTAAAAGGATGCTTTACATTTATGATAAAATGCAGAATAAGACCAAATATATTCATCAAGAAAGGAAACTGGAAGCAGCTACTGATATACTCAGGTATATCAGGTATTGCACATTGGCTGCAAGTTTGCCTAGATGTAAAAAGTTTAAAAAATACAGGACATTTAAGACTAAGAAAATTGAGCAGCGTTTTGTATAATGGTCTGAAGGAAAGCACTGTCTGGAAGGCCATGGCCAGTTTTCTGAAGCTTGTCAACTCTGCTGGACTCCAGGCTTATTTTCAGTTACCTCAGCTTTCCACTAACACTTGAGTAAAAGCACATAGGCTGCCTGTTAGTGCAAAACGTTTGGTAACTACTGCCCTAGAATACTGCTTTTACATTCATTTTTATATCATTAACTTAGAGATTCAGACCTCCCTCCAGAACTCAATAGACTTCAATGCTCTGAAAAGCCTTTGAGGCTGAATGCTAGCAATCTTCCAGACTATATGTAAACACATTTGCTGCTAAAGCCTTTTTACACTTGTCTATTTAGTCCCATTCAAGTATGCACTCTGAAAGGCCAGAACACAAGTGCTTCTTAAAATTAAACAGAACTACTGTGATTGCAAGTGGCATGATGCAGCTTGGAAAAAAAAAAACACAAAAAAACCCCACCAACAATTAGAAGAAAACAAGGCTGTTTCTCTTATGTATACAAGTCTATGAAGTGTTTTCTTTCAAAATTTTATAAATGTAACTATTTTCACTTTAAAAAACCCAGTCCCACTAAATTTAATGCTATTAGAAAATCTTTTTTTTTTTTTTTTAAGTTATTTTTAGTTACTGTTGTATTAGGTTAACTTTATCAGTTGTTTTTCTACAAGTAGAACTGAAGCTTTTTTTTTTAATTTTTTTATTTTTAAACTGGGTAGTAGGTACATAGCTTGAGGAAAAGAACACAGCACAGTGATTCTTGTGCTTTATGATATAAACCACCTGTCACCAGACAGGGTCAGAATATAATTCTTGCATTGTATAATATAATTTCAGATTTGTAAAGTTGGCTGAATAAATTATTAGCATTTTATTTTTAACTTCTTAAAATTTTCAGTGCAGTCTGTAACTGTAAGGAGACAATGCTAAAAGTGAGCCAAATTTCTAGTTTGGTACAGTAACTGGAATATTTATCAGAAAAGTTTTAGTATACAGTGTCTTTGCTTACAAAGTAATGCTCTGGGCAAATGAACTCTACTGCACTGTTCTGAAAATTTATTATTTTTGAACATACTTTCCTTTTTCCAAACATATGCTGCAAATTGCATATTTCAAGCTTATGATGAGACAGCACTCTTGAAGTTACATAAATTATCACGATGAAAGGTGCAATTAAAATCAATAAGCAGTTTCAAACAGAATGCAAATCATTAGGTAACTGAAATAAAACTTGTTAAAAGAACTGTTCATTTGCTTTGAAAAATTACCACATTATAATTAGGAATACTTTTCTATATGCTAAGAAAGATGGCAGTTGTCTTTTTCTTTTATGAAATAGAAGAACAGCATTCGGCAGCATATAAGTTTACACATGTACCTATAGAATAAGAAGAAATACGTTTTCAAAATATGACAATATATGAAATACATGTTTCATTTCAAAATAGGCACTACTGGAAGTGTTCAGCACAGGAGTGAATGTGGACCTATTTCAAGCAAAAAGCTGTGAACTGGGTATTACACTTTCTGAACAGCATAACAGAGTGGAAACCACCTCCAAACCATCTCACCATTTTGAAGTAGATTTTACTTAAAACCACTAAAACATTCCTTCAGCTGTTTGAGAAACAGCTTTCTCATTTCAGAACTTAGTCTAACTCAGCTTCTTAAAAAAACAGAATGTCTGCCAGAACTGATTTATTGAATCTCAGAAAGAACCAAGAAAGGAGAAAAACACTGCATTTGCTAAAGAACTTGTTATTTATTATGATGTTTTCTGAAATAAATTCTAAGAATCCCTCAATACTTCTAAGACTTAAGAGCACGGTAAGACTGTCACATGCTTCAGCCATAATGGTAGACAGCAGAATAGAGCAAGCTATCACTTCTTCACAGTTACCTGTCTTCTGATCCTAGCAGGGACCAGGTTTTCCAATATACCAGGTCAGGTACAATAATATATTACAGTTAAGAAGATGAAATCATACGGCAGCTCTAGAACTGGTCTTTGTAAAATAAACAGCATTTAATTTCATGGGAAGAACAGATATTTTAAGATGTGATCTTATGACTTGTTTAGGAGACGACTTTCTCTCTTGAAGGCTGTTCTTAACTGCTACGATCATACAATATTGCAGTAGAAATAAGATACAGAAGAATAAGGTGCATCTTAAGTGCTAATCCAGAGTTTTTTCAGAGTAAGAGATGTGTGGTACTCTTACTAATGCCATCAAATGTCCTGTTACCGCATCAGGAGTGTTCCCACCAGATTAAACCAGATTATTACCAAATACTAACTTTCTTGTGTAAGTACCAGCCTAGCTAATCCAATTGGCACTACTACAACAAATCCCTCAAGCACATGCTTAATATTTTATTGAAAAAATAAAATGAAAAAATAAAGATCAGTAGTATTAATCTACTTTTTCGTTAACATGTTAAAATATAGAATAAAGTTTACAAATTTTGTAAGTCATCACATTTGGAATTGTAACCTGATATACCTGTTTTATCCGTTAGTAAATAAACTAATCGTCCCAACTCTTCTGGTATGGTGCTAGTTCGAACAACTGTTCCAGGAATATTGTCATCTTTCATAATCATCCACCCATAGGCTGCCTTACCCATGTCCAAGTTCACACGTAAACTGCAAAAGAAATATATACCATAATCAGTGTGAATATTAGGCAGTGAAAGTTATAACCATAAAAGCAAAACTCAAAGCTGTTTTTAGGATACAAGAAAAAAAATCTTAAAACTACATACAACAAACATTTCGGAACATTTTTGTTAAGTGTTTGTAGAGTACATAACACATTAGAAACTCAGGCTCTATCCCAGACTTTTAGGAACTACTACAGTACAAATGAATGCAATACCATGTCTCCTACATGAGACAGACTGCAACTCTTTTGGAGATTCTTAATATACTTATATTGCTACACTTACACACATTGACAATATTATACACTTTATCAATGAGTTCAGATTCAAGTCACAGTTTCGATCTGCTAAAAAAGCAAAACCAAACAAACCTATTTTTTCTTTATAATGTGAAAATAAAGATATCATTGTAAACAGTATTGATGATTCTTCAGGTCTCCGTTTTTAAATAACTGTTTTTCCTTTAGGAAAGTACAAATACGGATGTCAGTTTCTTTTCCTCACCATGGCTAATCAACAATGTCAACGTTCTTGCCAAAATATAGTTACAGAAATCAAGTGAAAAGTAAGAATAGTGCCCAAACAGTGAAATTCTGTGATAGCCTGTAGGCCAGAGCTGTTACTGCCAGCAGTAAAAAGTAGCCTTTGGGTAGGCTCTATACTAAAAATTTTTGTTTGCAGCAAGTTTTACTATTTACAGAAGTACAGGATCACAATAAATTTATTTTTTTCCAATTCACCCCGTGTCTGCATATTTTCTGTTAATACTTCCATGACCATGTCACACAAGAATTAATTGCTCTTATTCCTTGTATTCCTAAGTCATAATAAAAAAGAAGTCTTCACTGATGCTGGTCAGAGATAACTTAAATCACATTGCTTCTGCCCAAAATTGAATGTTCTAGCTCAAAAGTAGTTCTAACACTTCCTTCCCTTTAGCTATTCACCATACTCCTGGTTACCATGTGAGAGGAACAGTGTCAGAGGAATAGGCACGTGTTCATTTCTGTTGACTCTGCTCTACGAGAAATACGGAAAAGACAGCTAGGATGGTAGTAATGTAAATGATTTGTAGCTAATTTGCCCTGGCCAGAGTCCCGGGTTTAATAACAGGTTTACAATAACATGACTTAAAACTGTCCAAGGGTATACTGAGGTCAAAATAGTTTTTATTTAATTTTTTTCTTAGCAATCCTAAAGTACTGCTTTACAGTATAACCAAAACCGCAGCCACAATTTTTCTCTGTCCTCCTGCAATCACAGTGACAAAGTGATTGTAAATTACCTGAGGTAATAGGGGTGGTAACATCTCCTCCCATAAAGATGAGATGCATTTAACTGGGCTTGTGGGATCATCTGAAATTTCAGAACTTTGAAAAAATCCAGTTTATTCCAAACCCCTCTCCTTCCTAAATTTGTACAGCAGACAACAATGCATGTTGTAGTCTAAAGAGAAACAAGCCTTTTTGATATAATACTCTTGACCATTGAAGATGGTACTCTATTCTTGAATTAGATTTTATTTTTCCATTAAAATCAGCAATGGCAAAAAACTATCCCTCTACCTGGTGAGGTATCCCAATTACTTTTGGGATAGCACACCTAACTTCAGCTCTCTTCAATCACACAAATATTTAAAAATCAAGACAGAAAACAGAAAGGGGACTTAACCGGACTTCTTTAAATTGAAAACATTACAGTATGAAAATACTGGAAGCCACTTGCCTCACAGTGGTTAAATACAGTTTTACCTTGTCTTCATCAATACAGAACCGGTAGTATGCTACCAGCATTTGTTTATGTATGTTTGTCAACATGCAGAAAGATAGAAATTACGAACCAATGCAGCAGACTTCAAACTGAAATATGTAATAGCTAACAAAAGGAATGACAAAAGATTTACTCCTCTTAAGGATGAGAATCTGCTACTTAGTGAAGTACAAAGTGTGATCTCTAGCTCAAGAAGGGAAACAAGCACACTAAGAATGGCTAGACATTTGCTATAACTTATTTTAATTGAAAGATCAAAGCTGCTCATCATCCCACGTCAAAGATGTATTTGGACTATAATTTAATTTTTCTTATTTTTGCCTGGGCTACCAAGATATGTATTCTGTGAGGAAAGCTCTATTTAAGATTGCAACCTCAGGCACAACGCGCACAAAGGAAATCCACATGACTGCTCATACCAGGGGAGAAGTACAAGTCATCCAGATATGGAAAACTGTACTTAGGAAAGATCAAATCAGAGAGATCTCTCAAAGCTTAAGTGCTGTTCATATATTCACTTGCATCTTTTATAAGCATGTGTTAGCAGGTTTTGACGTTCTGAATGTGCTCTATATTCATGTAATTACAATCTGTCAAATGTAATTGAAAGATAAGGAGAAAAAAAAAGACAGACACCTCTTGATAAGCAGTGAGGAAAAATCTATAATTCAAATCCTGGAAGTATTTTAGGAATTACCCTGGCTTTCCAGCACGTACTCCTAAGTGGAACAGAGTGTATACCCTCTACATTGCAAAGGCCTAACAGAAAGCTGGCACCACTGGCCTCCAGAGAAATAATGTCTCCGAAGTGACTAGTACAGCCCAAGGTAGCTATCTAGCACAAGAAACAAGAATAAAAGGAACACAAAAATGAGGGATATAGATGCGTTTTTAGTATTGATTCTAAAATTTGTATGCTGTATCTTGCTGACTTCCTTCATTTGGTGTCTGTTGTCTTAGTACAACTTTTTCTCTTTGAAATCATTGTAGCTATCACCTAGCACATCATGGACACTAGTGAAACATGGAAAAAATAATGGAGGCCTATTAACACTGAGTTTGCTTTCAAAACTGGAAATCTCTCCAACAGAGCTTCACAAGAATGGATAGAAATACTTGACTGAAATGTCCAATTACTTTTATACATTAAAACAAGGAGAAACCAATCTTATTCAACACCAAGCTATTTTCCGTGCTTGGCAATATTAGCTATCATTTCTCTTTAGCCCTTTACTGACCTTGAAGAACCTCATTATACAAACAAAAATATTTTAAATCCATCAGTTACTTAATGCCTTCTCCATTTCATCCTTTCTTAAAAGACTCCAGACATATCAGTTAAGGAAAATTCACAAAATAGCATCATATGTAGCACAACTAATAAAGGTCACACTGACATAAATTTTGCATTAGTAACACTGATTTTTACAAAGATAAATAACGTGTAATCTCTAAACAGTAAGTTAATATAGGTACTTGGAGGTTGTTGCATAGAACAGGTATATTTAGTGAACATAGTGTGAACTTTCTTGTGTCTCATCCTCAGCACTAGTTATCCTAGCAGGCAAACCTAAGGCAACTTTCATCCAACTCAGAGATTTATTCTGCTATAAGCCAGGACAACATTCCTCTGTAATTCAGCCTGAGAACAAATCAATAAACACAACATTTCAGAATCCACACTGCTTTTTACTACAGGTTAAAAACAAATACTTTTGCTTTTATTCCTTCAAAAACATCAGTACTGGTTTGGGTCAAATAAATTCATATTTACAGGACTTCTAAATTTCTTTTTTCCCTAAATGGTAACTATATTAGGTCATCTTGTGAAAATTTCTGATTTTGCTTTTTAGTTAAAATAGACAAATTTGCCAATAAGCAAAGGCCTTCATTGAGCAAGTTTCAGGAAAATATATTTAGAAACTCCAGAAACATTCTGTTTTTCATGATTCAGTGAAAAGCAATCAAGATCTAGCAAAGAATTTTGTGAACAAATTGATACCATGCCTAATAAAACTCATGGGTGAATTTGAATCAGAAAAGTATGATAGTTTTATTTGAACTCTGGCAGGCAAGTAAGACTTTCCTCAGCAGTTCTGTATATAAGCATAAGCTTTGTAGTAAAAGAGAAAGTCCTGCTGAGACTCTATATACTCTTAGTGTTATCCAATTTTTAAAATAAAGCAATTAAGATGTAGTCTTTATTCCCAGTACTTCTTTCTAAGTGAAATACTAAAGATAATATCTGGGTTGCACCAGTGCCCAAACCAGTACCCAATCCCGCATACTTCTAACCTTCCCATGGCCCTACCTGCTTGAAACAGCTATAAACCATACAGACACACACGTTATTTACAAGTTAAAAAGATACAGAATCATTTTTAAATAGAAAGTATTGGTCGAGAACCAAACAAAACTGTTTTAACTTTAACATTCCTGGGAAGCTAAATCTTCACAGAAAATTATTTTTGGAGTCTGACAATTTCTATTGCTTCTATTAATTTGCACTACACAAATAAAACAAACAGAAGTTACTGCTTTTAAATGTAATACTCACCAAAATTTAAATAAAACCCAACCCATAGCTCAACCTTTTACTTCCTCCAAATGATCCCCCCCGGCTTTTCTTTGGAGAAAAAAAAAAGTTTTGTTTTTTTTTTTTATTTTTCTCTGCTGATACTTTCAAGAAGAGTCAGATCTGTGTTCTTGCTTGCTTCATAAATGGTCTCACTAGGACTCTTGGCCTACTTTTATCTTCTTTCTAAATTTTGTCTATCATGTTAACATATGAAAGAAGATCAAAGAATGTACACAGCGCTTTACATAAAACCCAGACAACATATGTAATTTTGAAAAGTGACTCAATTCCACACATTTATTCTTAAATGTGTGGGAAAAAATGTTCAACAACTCCATATTACTACAGTGACTGCTGCACAAAATTTTTAAAGGGCAGCATGCAACACACATACAGGTAATTAGATATTGTAACACAGGTAGAACTTAAAGTCTCAGGAAGGTATCTGGAAAATGATTAAAGAAAATTATCTATAAAATTCTTAAATGCTGAAAATACAGCAAGAGTATACAATACAAACAGAACTCATGTCAAACTTGAGCAGCTTGGCACAAGAGCTGTGACATAAGGAACTTATAACAACTAACTTCCCATTAAAAATGTTTTTCACATTCATCAAATCAGAGGCTTTCTTTGATTAAGCCTCACCATGACAACAATATTGTCATCTAATATGTCAATAATAATTTAAAAAAGTGAATATTTTTAGTGTATTTCGGACAAATGTGTCATTACTTGCTGTAATATTATGAGGTTAAAAATCATAAGGAAACTAAGAGCAGATAGGGCATGTTGCAACGTTAAAAAGGAAAAAGATCTACTATAATAGATCTGTTAAAAAGTAACTTTTTTTTTTAAAACCGATGGTGTGTTTTCTATATGCAGCATGTATATCAACCATTCTAAGAAATGCACAACACATGAGCTAGTTTAGGAATCAGTACAGCACCACACTGAACAGGCTAAGTCTTGCTTTTAATATAAGAGACAAAAACCATAGCTCCTGTTGCATAAAGAACTCAAAATCAGTTTGTAAAATACCCGTTTCATACAGTGTTTTTCAGTCTCTTAAACAGATGGTGTTATATATCATGATATGGTGCAAAAGCTTACACACATTTATAAGGATTACTTAAACTACTTTATGAGTAGCTCTTTAGCGCTTCCACAGCAGAAATTTTGCATCATAGGTAATACGATGTATGCTATGTCTATATATGTGAGACCACATATACAGATACTCTCACATCTGTATGTTATACGCATTAGAGGCTCAAACACGGACCGTACAAACAACAATAAGATTAAAAGCAGAATGGCCTATTGTTTCTTTTAAACACCACAATCCTGCACAGGTTTGAGTACTCTGCACTCTTGGAATACAGAGCAATACACTGAATAAAACTGCCTTTTTCATGTTTGCATGAGACAGGGTTTGGTTTAGCTATTAATGAATTCCGATACAAGACCTCCTAGCAGTATCTTCCCTACACCTTACTAAAACCAGACTAACAACTTGAAGGATTTTCTTTAAATGTTCCTCTTGCAGACCTGGAAAAAAAGCAGCTGCAAGCTGTCTTTACTCAAGTGAAAGGGAGTTCCATCCAGATGTTTGGGACTTATTTTTGTAGAATGACTAAGTGCCCAGGAACCTTAGGGTGTTTAAATGAAAGGACGAAAGACATTTCAGCTTCTGTATACACCAAAACTTTCCTAAAAAGATAGCTGATTAGGCCCCTGCCAATCCAACTTTTAGCTGCTGCTAAATATATGGCCTATACAATACGCATTTTTACCACATTCTTTCTACCACAGCTTTCATTAGATCTCCAGTCAATACCTTGTCACCTTACAGTAATTCCTCTACAGTTCTTAAAAGCTAAGCAGAAGCACATAGAGCTACTGGACTCATATGCCTGCGTGCAAGGCAGTAATTTCATTGAACACTGCTTGCTAAGCCAAAATTATCTCAGAAAAAAAATAAAATGGTTGCATTCATGGGGTGGGTGGAGAAGACTTCCATGGGTCACTTTTTCTTTTAAGGTACTGTAGAAGACTGCACAACAAATAAGTAACATCCTATCACATGGTGGTGGGGATCACGTTTGGTGGTGGAGCTTGTCTTTTCTTTCACGTTGGCTGCTAATTCTGAATTTATCATGTTAACTCAAGTGAGCTGATGAAGGAGATGCTATAACTAAATACCATGGGAAAGGACAGAATTGCTTTATGGCAAGACTATCTAACAGACTGGCAATCTTTTTCCGCATCATACCAACAGACAGACTGCACCCATACATGCACTGGGATTTTCAACTTGCTGGTTAAGACAGGATATGCCCCATTCACTGAAATCTCTTCTACTCAAAAATACAAACAGTGGTAACTGTCCCTGTGGTAGTTTTGTTTGTTTGTTTGCTTTAAATTAAAACTGAAAAACCCTGATCAAATTAGTAGCTGGAAAAATTGGAAGAAAAACTCCTTAGGACTTGCATGATTTGTATCAGAAGTTTAAATGTGTATGGAAAATGTCTGCATTTCTGCATAAAAAGGAAATTAAACTCTCCTGGTAAAAATGTAAGCCTGATCTTAAAAAGATGTAAAATTAAAAAGAATGCATCTATAACCATAGTGATAAAGTTAAACACTGCAGCTAGGTAAAAGACAGCATGACTATGACAAAACCTCATGTTCCCCAACCTGAGGGGTCTTTTCGTTAGTATGGCTGGTTTTGCTCTTTGTCATTTGTCATTCAGAAAATAGCCACCCCCTGCACAAACAACAGGATATTACTGTTTTGTAAACAAAAATGAACAACACAGGCCTCAGTACTTCCACAGCAGTATCACAAACCACAGCAGCATGGGCATACCTGAGGACATGCACTTTCCCCCTCAGCTTGTGATGTGATAAATGTACTAGATAACATAGACAAGATCTCAGTGATACAAGAGGAACCTATGATGTGCCTTAAGGTATCTCCACCTGGTTAGAGACAACTGAAAAAAGCTGAAGAAATCTTGAGTAATGTGGGACACTCCAAGAAATTCCAGCAAGTCTGGAAAAAAAAATCAGTGAACGGGTAAAAATAATCCTAAAGAGGTTTATTTAGTTTTGGACTTTCTGTCAAAGACTTGCTTTCTACCCCCCTTTCTCAATAAATTTTAAGGAAATCAAACAGATTAACTTTGTATGGAAGCAAACTGTAGGGAGACTCTCTAGACTATTCATCCTCCTTATGGGAAAAAGAAACATCAATACACAGGAAGCATCAATATACACTGTCAATACACTGTCATTTTAAAGGGCCAAACATTTCTGCAGGTGGGGGTGTTCAAAACATCCTGTGCATAACTGTTCTAGCATGCAACCCATGAAGAGCTAGGCGAAAGCTTTTCATGCCCACTTACTTCTACTTTTCCTGGATTTTACTTGATTCCTTGCAAGCTACTGAACATGTACATTGTCTTCCCAATTTTACTTATGACATTGTTTTCATGTTTATACTTCTGAAGCCCTACATGCTCTACCAGCCACAGTTAGGTAACACTGCCCTACAGTAGTATTTAGAATGCAGCACAAACAAGTAGCTGTCCCCTGGAGGAAAAAGAAAGTTCCTCTTTCCATTAGTTATGGGAGAGTCTGTACAGAGATCAGTTACATTCTGCTAACAGTTAGTTACCCCCTTCTGGTGATCTCACCAAACATATCTGGCTGTGCAAAATTATTTTTATCGATTACCTGGACTTTTCTTGTCCTGCAAAGCAAAACCCAAAAACAGCAGCAAAGAAGATCCACAATTAGAATCATCCTGCATTCTCTAAAATCATCAATCAACAGATTTCATGCACGCTTGAATGCAGATATACTTTGCCTTTACCATTCAATTCTAACCTCCTACATTCAGTTCATTTACCTGTGAAGAAAAGTTCATTATCTACCCCCATTTAGCTATTTTTGAAATAAAGAGAGGACAACACCTGGTGCTTCAGCATCACTTATCTTGTAATTTTCAACTCCAAGAGTTTACACTCCAAATACAGTCTTAAGAATATGTCACTTCCACACATTCAGAGGAAAGGAAGAGAAGTGTAGTTATGTTTGAACACCAGCATGACTAGAGTTGTTTATTTTGCTGACAGTCTAGGAAACAACCACATATATACACAAGCTGAGTTAAAGAAAAATTGGTATAGGAATAAACAAACATCTAAAGTGGAAAAAATCATTCTCTGCTAGATTCCTGTCTTATCTTCCAAGGGGGTAACTATATGGTCCAATGCACAACTAAATCAATTACATTTTCTTAATATTTCTGCTTTGTATATTATCTTTCACATAGAATTGAAAAATTGGATTAGCCCTATCCTAGAAATTATTTTTGTAAAGAATTATTCCACAAATCCACTAGGGCATATAAATTACTTTCTTAAGAACAGAAAATGAGCTGCTCAAATGTGTTACTTGTTTTTGAGTGGCACATGTTGAACTGTCCATGTATAGTCAAATTTATACTATCCATATGCTCTTAATTCTGTTGCACTCAGTAACAAACATATACCCGTCTTTTAACTATTTCAGTAAATTTGGACTTCATGTACTTATTAAGAACACAGTGAACAACAACAAGCAATCACTGATACTCTTTTTCCCCTTTTTGTACATGTCTTTGATGATTAAATGCATCTTTCAGCAATATGCAAACTTTACTCATCACTTGAACGCAGCTCTTTTTACCTCTTCACGTGGATAAGCTACTTAATATTTAGTAACTTGGGTAGGAATGACAACATGACCCAAACAGCATCATCATACAAACAGTAAGCGAGTTAAGAGAATTATAGTATTTAATTAAGAGAATTATAGTATTTAGAAAGATACCACAGAAAGATTGATAAAGTATCACAGAAAGAAAGATAAAGTATTTAGAAAGATACCACAAAATTAAAACATGGAGGTGTAAATAAAACCAGGAGCCAGTCAAATAAGTGGAAACTGTTCTAAGAGAAGCAGTTTTTGCAGTGAGATCTCCATAAACCCCAGAAGATTTGCTGGAACCTCCTCCTATGACATCCCAACATAATCTACTATTAAAACAGGGAAGTACTATAAAAGCATAAGTCCTTGAGACACTGAGTATCAAGTTGGTTAAATATAACAGTTTGCTTCACATAGCTATACATACCTAAAAAATGTGAACTAAGTAAGCTTAGATTAAATACCTAATAATCATTTTTCCCCCTCTTTATACTACAGAGATTTAAATATTTTGTGTAAACCTGAGGAGATAGGTCTTCAATCTATCTACGGTTTAAGCTACAGCTCCTCACTGAAGTATCCCAAACTGAACTGTTCCAGAGAGCATCTAAAATTAACAATCACCTTAATCTAAACACCGGGTATTTTAACAGAGTACTGTTTCAATTTTGCAAATGCAATAGCCATTCAAGAAAAAAAAATCCATTTCAGAGTCAGTGTTGTCATTTCTCTGTCCACATTAGACATCTTCTCTATCCATGTTAGACATGGTTACACAGATGGATATTATTTCTTGTTCCAGTTTTATCTGCAATTTGAATATAGAGCACTCATGCTTAATGAATTAATTAATTCAGGGCAAGTCTCTACTTGGTTACACCTGTTAAATGTCTTACCATTGCAAAAGTGCACCTACACTACTAAGGCATTCAATCTAAATTAATCATGGTTGTAGTAAAAATAAAGTCAGCATTTTTGCCAGAGAAATTGAATATTTTTAGTATTTAAGGCATTAAAAAATCAAATTCTAAAGTACACCTGACACTTCATTCAAATGTATGTTTCCTAAAACCACATTCTCAAATATACCAAGATTGTATCCTTATTAATACATTTATGCTAGTAAAGGATTAGATATCCTGATTACTCCAGCAAGATGAACATTATACAAAAAAATACAACAGTATTGTTTTCTGTATAGTGATCCTTCAAGAATCAGCAGATTTGTTGGCACCTTCTCCTTCAGCTTCCTGATAAGATCAATTTCCTTCACAAAGAGAAGTGAGTATAACTTTCAAGAAAGCCACATTCAGTGAAATTAGACATCTGTATTTTTCTTTCAGTCTTATACATACCTGATCGGGATGATATAGGAAAACAGGAGGAGGAACCGGAAAAGGTTGCGATACCACGGGCCTACAAATCCTTGCAAGGTTACCATAACAATTGATAGTGCAACTAAAGCCAAAAACAGGGCCTTGGTCAATTGATTCAACTCCAGGTCCAGCAAGCCAACCTAAAGGAAGCAGTAAAAACCATAGCCATAGTTAACCATAATGTTTGCCCTTTTTTTTTTTTTTTTTTTAAATTTACACTTTTGCAGTGCAAACAGTTAGCCTGTCCTTCTTCTTCCTATTAAAAATCCATGCACTTGTAACAATTAATTGCATTCTGATAACTGAATTAATTATTGTTCCCATGCTTGCATCTAACAGATGTCCCCTGGCTCCAAGACAATAACAATTCCCAGAATCACAGTGTGATCTGTCCTAGCCAGGCCTTTTGAATGCCTTTATTTCTGACACATCCCTCCCCTTGTCTTCTGATCCAGGATAGGAACACAAGGCAGGGGGAGGGTGTGTGGAGAAGACAACTGAAGAACTGAAGGTGAACTAATGAGCAGGAACAATTTTCTTCTGTCATGCATGCAGCAAAAATACTATCACTGCATTTTATACTTCTAGGGTGGCTACTGCTCATTTACTGCTGGAAGATCTAAAACGTGGTAGAATCAAGAATCATCGGACAAATGCAACTGAACATTGTCTTGTTCATACAAGTAGCATGCTTTAACTTGTAATTATACTCTCACACCAGTCTGTAAATCTGAACTCATCTCATAGAAATAATTTTTAATTACATGAAACTTCTCAGGTTGCCTAGAGGAAGTGCTCAAGGTCAGTTGGATGGGACTTTGAGCAACCTGGTCTAGTGGGAGGTGTCCCTGCCCATGGCAGGGGGGTTGGAACTAGATGATCTTTAAGGTCCCTTCCAACCCCAACCATTCTGTGACTCTATGAAACTTTCAGTTATTCAAAATAAGTTAAAAATAATCAAGGGAAAAAAACACTTTCAAATCAAAATAGTAAGAGAGAACTTCAACTTTTCGTGGGTAAAAAGGTGTTTAATTTAGAAACACTCTAGCAAAAACAATAAGTGAAGCTATCTTCCATCCACTGTTTCCCATGAAAAAGTATTTTTAAGCTATGTAACTAAGACTCTCACCATTTCAATAATGTATGCTGTAAGCTAAGTATTTATATTCCACTTTTTGTGATGCTCTTGTAGTCAGTAAAATATGTGGGAAAAATTATGTCAGGAAGAACTTCCTAGGCCCTGTTACAGATGTCTTTTTATCTCTAAGTCATGCCACTAAGACCAGTAAAACATAACACTTCCCTAGATAACAAACAGTCTGCAAAAGAACCATTTAAATATAGTTCTTAAAAATTTCAGCAATCTTGCTTGTACATGGGCTGTCCCTTCCCTAGAGAACCAGGCAGCTGAAGACCACAGCGGCTGATTTATCAGCTGCATTTAAAAAGCAGCACAACGAGGACAAATATCTTGCAATTTCCGCTGCTTCAACTACTACATAGTTTATGCTTGAATTATTGAGAAAAATAGGTTTTTTGGATTAAAATGAAGAAAAATTAAGCCAGGGAAGTAGAGCATGTTTCAAAGCCCAGATCTTTTTGCGCTGACAAAGGCAGCCTAAGTTTCAGGCCTCGCTGAGGATCAGATGAAGTCATTATTCATTCAGTCAGGGAAAAAAGACTCAATTACCTCAACCTAAAGATGCTATCAATGAATGCAAAGTGCATATTTTACTCTATTCATCCAAATCCCATTAAAAAGTGAAAGGAATGATTTAATCTGGCCTTCCAGAGTTGGTCTTTTTTTTGTAATAAAATAAAGAATCACTGTCTTGCAATATGCATAACCACTACCTCACACTTTTTTTTCCTGCATCATAGTAGTGAATACTTTCCCCTAACCCTCTCAATGTCCCCCCCGCTCCACCCCCTGTAAAAAACCCCACCCCATAATAGAAAGGAATAAAGAGCTTCTTTGAAAAGAATGCCACTTTTTGGACAGAAACATTAAATGTAGTCCACTGCACACTGATATGTAGCTAATTCAATGCATTTGTACCTTTCTAATTGATGAAGACTGAATTGATATAAATTTATGTTTGGAATCAACAAAAATGTTTTTGGAGTAATATTAAGAGAATAAAAAAACTTGGTGATGAAAATTTTTCACACAATAAATCTCCTCCTCCAAAAGATTTGCTTTGTTACTAATGATGTTATCCTTTTTAATATAGATCATACTATTGCCTATACACAATTTTAATATTTTCATTTTTGATAGCAAGAGAAAGCAATTGCAAAACTCTTCTTAATGTGATAAATAAGTTTTAATAGAAATGCATTCTCCCTTCCTCAAAAAAAAAATAATACTATAATGTACTAAAACATACTTTAATTCCTTTCCACTTAAACAACTTCCACAACCTAACTAATGAAACACTATCAAATTATCCACTTTTCATGTAGAAATGCACTTATATTCTCTAAAATTCACCTGAATACTGAAAAAGTAGGGAATCTAACAGTACTGTTATTTTATCAAAGCATTTGTAAAATATGCTAATATTCCTGAGAAAGTGATTTTTTTCCTTTTGAAAATAATCATAACAAGAATAATTATGACAACATAAGAAATTGATGAGTTAAGTACTGAAGTAATTTTCCACATTTATTGCTATTTCCTATATTAATAAAGCAAATTTTCTTCTACTTGTCATAATATTTGTCCTATTTGAAACAACTGCGTTAACAAAATTAAACACCACTGGAAATTTTAATCTCCAAGGAAAAATTTGTACATAGTGTCTAAGACAACCACAATAGTTTTGCAAAGGGGCTGCTCTAAGATAATGAACACAATAATTGCTTGTATAATCTAAAATGCTACTAATGGCAACAACTGCAAATCCATTTAGCTCCTCTTTAATTTATGTAGGAAGTTTTAAATAGCTAATGGTTCTCAGTAAAATAATGGCTAGTACCATCAGTAAAAAGTATGGCATTGTCTATTTGCACCAAAAAAAGTAAAACTAACATTTTTAAAAATACAGTATTTTGGAATCAAGGAATGATTAGAAGTCTAAGCTCCACATTTTGGACTACAATGCGTAAGTTACTGTCTTATAAGGAAAACCTTAATTTAATTCACAAAAGTTGAAAGCAGCCTGACATTTGTGTGTATTACATTAGGGTGCTGGGGAGGTTTAGACTGAACGTTAGAAAAAACTTTTTTACTGAGAGGGTGGTCAGGCACTGAACAGGCTCCCCAGGGACACAATCATGGTACTGAGCCTGCTGGAGTTCAAGGAGAGTTTGGACAGCGCTCTCAGACATATGGTCTAATTTTTGGGTGGTCCTGTGTAGAGCCAGAAGTTGCACTTGATGATCCTTGTGGGTCCCTTCCAATTCGGGATATTTTATGTGATGTGCTTATTATTATTGCTGCCCTACACGCTTAACTTCTGTGAAAGGTTATCCTCTGAAGCTGTTAAGCTGCTATACTAACAGAACAATTCTAATATAAAAAGTATATTCCTTGGACATTTAGTTTTTTTTTTTAATGCTAGAATATTAGAAAACAAACTTTGATAATTAAATATTGCATAACAGTAAAGATTTCTCACGTAGTCTACTGTAGTCATTTTTTTCGCAGTTTCTAGTGTGTTTGAAATAGTTGCTCATGGTTTTGTTACACATCTTACTTTAATACTTCCAAAGTATTAAGGCAGTATCTTGACTTCCCTCCTCCAAACACCTCCAGGAAGGTAATTATATTTCAGTAATCAGTCTGGTTCTGCACTGACGAACACCACATTGACTACAATGAAATTTCATGGTATGTTTGAGACAGACTTTGGCTTTAACTTGCATTATAAACATATATATACATATACATATATTACTATTCTTTATACATGCTCTGAACTTTATTACACCTTGAATGCTAGTCAACTCTTTATGCTTTCATTAATTACAGATGTTACTTATAGTCTAAAGTTATATCTGATGAAGCTGTAAAGCAATTTAAAAATACTGAAATTCAAGTAAATTAAATTATCTTTATTCTTTAGGTTGATAAAAACAACCTTTGCCTAAGAAAAATGGGCAGTTCATGGCACTTTTTCATTAAAAATTAAATAATAAATTTGTATATGGACTAATATATATAGTTGGATGCATATATCTGAAGCCCTGTGGATTTTTTTTTCTCCATCTGTTGACTTTTTCTTATAGTCCCTAGAAATAACAGATTACTAACCTGTGCTAAAGGCTATATAAAAAAGTGTCATTATCTGTTTACCCAAGTCTTTGACACTAAAAATATACAGCAATTTTAGAGTCTGTAAATGTTTTTTGTAATTCTTTATTTCTGTGGGTAGTCCAGTGATTCTAATTCTTGACAGCTCAACAATTCAGGAAACCACATTGGGACAGCATAACCATAATTCATAATAACTACAAGTGAATTCAAGTTTAGGAAGCACCTTCACTTAACTCACTGTACTCAAGTAATAGTCTGACAAACATGTTTCTGTACAAGCCTTTCTTGACTAACATAAAAAAAAAATCTAAAACTTGCACATAGTTATATTAGGCTTTTTAACCAACACCCTGCTCATTCTTTTAAGCAGCAGATACAAAGTAGGAAAAGCAAACAGAACACTGAAATACATAAAGTGAAAAATGTCACCCATACTTGCTTTTTCTCAGAACTATTTTCAAACTTCCCAATCATTTGTTTAGCTGTGAGAGCAACAATGACTAACCCTGAAAACATTTTTGAAGCACTAAAAAACCTCTTACAGGTCTTATTCCTTTTAGAATTAGAGCAGCAATGGCGATGGCTTAGTAGGGGTTCTACTGGACTTAGCAGAACTGAAATAAATTTTAGCTATTTAGTCTACTCCAGTGGTATACAGAAGTAATAATCAGAAAATAGTCCATTTGATTTCAATAATATATTTTGTGTTTTCTTTGGCAAAAGAGTATTCTTCATGCTAGCTTTAATAAAACTCAGTATCACTTTGACCAAACTATACTATTTTGTATTATATTAATACTGCAGGCTTATATAACAAAGTTCATTATATTTTTGAATTACCCTTCTGATTTACTTGCTCTTAATTCAACAAGCTACTCCTAACCACATATCTACATTTGAAATAAATTAATCTCTTTAGGTATAAAATTTCCATTTGTAGCTAGTAATATCTGTAATGCTACAAGAAAACTAAAACTCAAACAACCTTCTCTCTCTACCTCCTTTAATCATCCATTTTATATTGCCTTTTCCAGGCTCAGCATCACCTAGTTTGGATACTCGAAGTGAAACTTCAAAATCCTCTCCAGGTCTTTAAAGCTTAGTGCTTAGCTCTCTCTAGCTAGTCCACTACAATAAAAACTGCTAATGAGCTTTATCCACAACTTTACTTAAATAGAGGACTCAGTTGCTTGAAGTAAGGCACTCATTTTGGCAAGTACTGGCTAAAGATTTCAAAACACCCCTAAGTGTGCTTTCTCTTTCAAATGTGTCCTGATTTATCTCCACACAAATGACTGACTGTATCTGCAGTAAAACACTATGTATCAAAAGATCAGAATGAGAGAAACTGAAGGTGACTCATTCTAATATCCACTTGACTATAAACCCACTTTTTATCAACAATTAGCTCTAGAGTTTAACACTATCCCAACGTCTCTAAATATTCTTCAACCTTATAATTTTAAAATCAATTTGTATATATAATAATGAAGCCAAATAATTGATATTTGCTTTTTTCAGTATTTTAGTCTAATTTGACCGAAGGCTAAAAAGATTTTTTTTTGCATTTAAAGATGTGCCATATATAGTTTGGTCAGCAGAGGGTGCTCAAGATTGGTGTTAGCTACTGTTTTAAAAAGCTCAATTGGTAATGCAGTATCAAGCATATCTCTGTACTTTTACAGGGCAACCTGTATTTCTATACGATCTTACTAGTCCAACTGTATTTACCTCATTTCGTCTGAAATAATTATTTCAAGAAGTATTTTAACAATTCATATTGAACTATAACCATAGCATTTCCTTCTCATCAAAAAGTTATACTTCATATACCTTTGTACAGTTACAGACTACCATCTTAAGGTACCAGTTGTCAGCTACTGTGTGACCTCAACTTTGCTATGTATTTGTCACACACAAGAACGATTGATTAAAAACATCCACAGAAGCTATTAAGAAACTGAAAAGGTTAATGGCTTCTTAAACTCTGGCATCCATACAGAGACTGTGCTGTACTAGTAACATACCATCCTCTATTAAAAGCTATCAGTTGTAAATGTTTTTTTTTCAAGACCACCCATCAATTTAGAATAATTGCATCAATAATCTAAACTATCTAGTGATATTAGAGACTTCAACAACCAAAATCATTCATACAACGAAACTGTTAAGCATCCTTTTTTTTTTTTTTTTTAATTTAAAACTGGAAATCAGATGAACTTTCAACTTTACAGATAGAGATGTTCAAGATTTCATACTACAGACATTCAGAGTTCACCTGCAGCCTTTACAAATGCTTGTATTTTCTTTGATCACCTGCTTCAACTGAAGACTTTTCCATTACAGTTTCATGAAATTAGTACTTTTAATGGTCAGAATACAGAATAAGCAGCTTTCCATGTTACATACTATTATTAAAATATACTCAGTGGAGATAGCTGTTTTTCAAATTGTAGTAGATAAAAAACCAAGGATTCTCTCACAGATGAAAGTAATTAGCTGTGCCAAAGTAACTTCAAAACTCCCAAAGGAGAGAGAACTGGTTCTGAAGTTTTTATTCTGTGCGTATATAAATCTATGTACAGATACTGATATATACATAAAAAATATGATATATGTAATAAAAGTAAACAAAATAGCTCAGTAACAGGTACTAATTCCTTTAAGAAAAATGATAAGAGAGACAAATAGAAACCTTTATTTGCATAAATTTTGGGAAGT